>NW_026590656.1:482772-569440 GCF_907164565.1 Psammomys obesus | reverse complement strand
GAAGGAAGGAAGGAAGGAAGGAAGGAAGGAAGGAAGGAAGGAAGGAAGGAAGGAAGGAAGGAAGGAAGAAAATATCCTGCCCATAGTGTGCACACACAGATTATATTCATAACATTATTTAATATTTCAATTATGAAAAGTGCAGTGTTAAGAGCACAGTACTTACACTTACTGAGTACCCAGGATCAAGAGACCAAGAAATATTATCATAGTGTTTAACAGTACAAAGTGTCATAGAAGTTAATTCCTGCCTAAGTTGCAATGCTTTGCCATAATCCATTAAAAAAAAAAAAAACAACTCTTATATTGACCCAAGAATTCTACCTTCTGAACTCTCCTTCAGAGAGCCAGTCTCATAATAGCACAACAGATGGATTCACAAAAATATTAAACACAGACATGTTTACCAATGAGCTGTCCTGAGTTAGAAGTTTGGCTTGAAAAACAATAGTTTATGAATAATAAGAAGATTCTTTGCCAACGTAAAAATGGCACATAAAAATAAACAACAGCTTCAAAATACATATATAAGATATGATATGAATGATCACTATGTTCCAGTCAATATACACCATAAAATTTAATTTAAAAAAAAATGATTGCTTTGATACATAAAGAAAGGGTTATAGACAGTGACTGAAAAAGACATATCCAACACTCATTTGTCCCTCCTTCAGACAGAGTGAAAGCTGTAAGTATACAGTGACATACTGTGGTGTTGATCACGGTACAACATTGGAAATCATAGATGAAAAGCAGAAACACTTAAATCGAGAGAAGGACAATAGCATAGTAGGAGAAACCTTCTGCATAGACTCCAAACTACGAAAAAGCCAACTGCCCCCTGTAGAAAGATAAAAATGACTCTATAATCATGAATACTGTCAGTGCTAACTTAGAGTCTAGCAAGAAGACAAAAGAAAAAGCAGTAGTTAACATAGAAATAAGCAAACTGTGATCAAAGTTCAAAGGATAAGTGTCAGTACAGTGTTAAGCCACAAATGTGACATGAATCACTCCCCTGAGGTTCAGAGACCAGTTGTGAAAGGTTGCAGAAGCGAGAGGTTGGGATGACCAGAGCAAAATAGTGTTTTCTGGATGTGACAGGATATATTCAGCTCACAGCAGCAATGGCTGCCTAAACAAGATCTGCATACCAACAAACCAGTCAATATTCTAGCTTCCACTGGGAAAGGTTTCATGATCCTCCAGTCCTGAGGATCTACTGATCTATCGACAGTTGTTGGATTCAAGGGGAGAAAGAATTAGCTTTCCTTAAAAGTGAGGTCCATTGTAGGTTAACTTTGTGCCAATGGATGGGCACACACCAATGAGTATATTGGCAATACAAGCTAGAGTTGATGAGTTAACAAAGAAAGTGAAAAAGAGGACACAAAGTGGGGAGGAATTTGGAAAGGTGGATTTGAAAGGAGATATAGAAAGAAGTCCGGGACAAATTATTAGAATATATTGTCTAAAATTCTAAAGTATTATTAAAAACAATTATATTAAAAATAATAAATGCCAACCAAGAATGACTTATCTTGAGTTAGCAAGATGGCGTAGTGGATAAGGGTGCATTTTCCACCAATTCTGATGACCTGAGTTCAATCTCTGGAACCTACATGAAAGAAGAAGAAAACCAACTCCCACATTTTTCTTCACATTTCCATATGTAAACTGTAGCATATGTACACCATAGCATATGTACTTATATGCAATGAAATAAAGAAATAAGTAAGTAAATTGTTAAATTTTACTTTAAAAGTATTATGTACCAAACCAGGTTTGTTTAGATTTTTGTTTTGCTTTGTTTTGTTTTGTTTTCTTTTCTTTTTTTTCCTTTTGTAAATTAACTTATTATATTTATTAATTACATTTTATTAATTTTGTATCCCAGATTTTTTTGTTTTGTTTTGTTTTCTTTTCTTTTCTTTTTTCCTTTTGTAAATTAATTTATTATATTTATTAATTACATTTTATTAACTTTGTATCCCAGCTGTAGCCCCATCTGGCATCTCCTCCTAATCCCTCCACCTTCTCTCATCTCCTCCCATGCCCCTCCCCAAGTCCACTGATAAGGGAGACCCTCTTCCCTTTCTCTCTGACCCTAGCTTATCAGTTCTCATCAGGACTAGCTACATTGTCTTCCTCTGTGGCTTGTGAAGGCTGCCATAAGGGGGGAGGTGATCAAAGAGCCAGCCACTGAGTTCATATCAAAGACAGTCCCTGTTCCCATTACTAGGGAACCCACTTGGAGGCTGAGCAGCCATGGGCTACATCTGTGCAGAGGTTCCAGGTTATATCCATGAATAGTCCTTGGTTGGAGTATCTGTCTCAGAAAAGACCCCTGGGCCCAGATTTTTTTGGTTCTGTAGAACATCTCAAGATAATAAAGAAGTTTGGAATTGATGACACCAGGCTAGTCTTTCAAAAGGTCATTAAAGAAGTCCCATATCTAAAAGGAGAAGAAACATAATTATCATCATGATAGTATAATGTCAAAGCTCAAATCCCACTAGACTAATGCTTAAATGGAAGATATGCTAAAGAGGAACAAATGTCATCAATACAATGATATCTCAAACAACAGTAAAACAACAGAAAAGAGCAAATGAGACAAGTGAATAGTCAAAAAAATTAGAAGAAAATCAACAATTTTAGAGGCAAAAATTATCAATTCAAAATAACTCTTTATACCCCTTCTTCTATAATGATGCCTGAGACCTGGAAAAAGAGATGTGGTGTAAGTGTTCCAATTAAGGCTGATCACACTTCAATTTCTTTCTCACAATAATTTGCCTGACAGTGAGTCTTTTTGTTAGTCACCATAGTAGCCTCTCAGATGGGGGTTGAAGGATGCATTAATCTGTAGGCATAAGGTAAGCCATTAGGAGTTGGTAAAATATCATAGACCTTAATGTATAACCTCTAAACTCGGGAAAAAGTCAAAGAAAAAAAAAAAACTTAGGAGAAAATGCTTCAAGACACAGGCATGAAGCACAGACTTTATCAAAAGTCTGTGCCTCGAACAGCTGGTGAGCCAATACAAGTTGATAAATGGGATGGTACAAAAACAAAAAGCTTCTGAACTTCTAAAATATTGAGTAAAGGGACAGGGTATATAGAACGATTAGAAATCTTTCAACAATATACCTGACAGACTTAATATCTTGAGTAAAGAATTCAAAATATCTATAAAAAGAAAATCTTCCCAAACAAACCTATCAGTAAAAGAACAGATGAAATAAACAGACAGTTCTCAAAAGTTGAAGTACAAATGGCCAATAAGCATATGTAAAAAAAATGTTAAATATCCTTAGTCATCCGGGAGATGCAAATTAAAACTGCATTGAGATTCCACTTCACCACAGTCTAAATGACTGTCATTAAGGAAACAAATAATAAATGTTGGCAAGAATCTAGAAAGAGAGGGTGTCCTTATAAGTTGCTAATCAGAGTGCAAATTAGGCTAGTCACTGTGGAAATCAGCATGAAAGTTCCTCATAAGACAAAACAAAGAACTGCATAAGTCTCAGCTATAACATTCCTGGGAATACACCCAAATGAACCTGTGTCAGCATCCTACAGGGATACCTGCAGTCTGTTGATTATTAAGCAGCATTCCAATAAAAAAGTTATAGAATCAGCCTAGATATCAGTCAACATATGCCAATAGAAAAAATAACAGAAATACAAATACAGTGGAGATGCATTTTCTTACAAAGAATGAGATTATATTGAGTGCAGGAAACTGAATACAAATGGAGAGCATCACACTAAACTAAATAAGTCCATGTTTTCTTTCATAGAGCCTATTTTATATAGGCATATAAGTTCACATAGATACATAAGTAGATGACATGAAAGTACAAATGAAACTATCTGGAGAGAGGAAGATTAACAGGTGAGGGGACAAAGGAAAAGCGAGATTACAAGGGAGAATGTGGTAAAAGGAAATGATTTGTTTGAAAGAAAGTATGAAGACCATCAGCACATATAATTAATATTCATTAGTGTTTTGAATAACTGATAAAAATAATTCATTAAAGCAACAAGAGTACCACCAACACACAAAAATCAGTAGCTTTTCTCTAACAAATAGTGAGTTTTCTCTAATGGATTTAGGAAAGCAATCCCATTCTCAGTGGTGAACAGAGTAAAAAAATGGCTTAAAATAATCCCAACTAAAGCAGTAAAAAAATCTGCCCTGAAAATTACAAGGTACTAGACAAAGAACATATTTGAACATAACACCAAAAGGTAAAAAGACTTTGCATGTTGATGAACAAGAAAAGTTAAAGTTACTAAAATTCCCATTCTCCCCAAGAAATCTGGAGATCAAATGCGATCTCCAACACATTATTGATGACATTTACACAGAATTAAGTAACAAACCAAGTAATCTAATTAAAAAATGGGGAACAGAGCTAAACAGAGATTCTTCATAGAGGACACAGAAACAATTAAAGAAATGCTCAACCTCATTAGCATTCAGGGAAATGCAAATCAAAACAACCCTGAGATTTCACCTTACACCCATCTGAACAGCCAAGATGAAAGACTCAAGTCACAACACATGCTGGAGAGGTTGTGGAGAAAGGGGAACTCTCCTCCACTGCTGGTGGGAATGTAAACTTGTACAACCACTCTGGAAAGCAATCTGGTGCTTTCTCAGACAACTAGGAATAGCGCTTCCTCAAGATTCAGCCATACCACTCCTACGCATATATCCAAAAGAGGCTCAAGTACACAAAAGGTATATTTGCTCAACCATGTTTATAGCAGCATTATTTGTAATAGCCAGAACCTGGAAACAACCCAGATGTCCATCAATGGAGGAATGGGTACAGAAATTGTGGTATTTTTACACAATGGAATACTATTCAGCAATCAAAAAGGAGGAAATCATGAAATTTGCAGGCAAATGGTTGGATCTAGAAAAGATCATCCTGAGTGAAATATCCCAGAAGGAGAAAGACAAACACGGTAAATACTCACTTATATAGACCTATAAGATATGATAAACATAATGAAATCTATACACCTAAAAAAGATAATCAAGAGAGCGGACATGGGGTAAGATTATCAATCCTCCTTTAGAAAGACAGATGGGATACACATTGAACATATGACAGGAGTCTACTGAGCACATTTGAAAGACTCTTACTAGCAGTGTCTTCAAAGCAAAGACTCATGACCAAACCTTTGGCAGAGTACAGGGAATCATAAGAAAGAAGGGGAGTTAGTCTGATGAGGAAAAGATAGGAGCTCCACAAGGACCAAATATATCTGGGCACAGGGTCTTTTCAGAGACTGACATGCAACCAAGGACCATGTATGAATGTAACCTAGAACCTCTGCTCAGATGTAGCCTGTGGTAGCTCAGTAACCAATTGGTTTCCCATAGTGAGGGGAACAAGGACTGTTTCTAACAGGAACTCAATGACTGGCTCTTTGGCCT
Source organism: Psammomys obesus (assembly GCF_907164565.1). Classification (NCBI taxonomy): domain Eukaryota; kingdom Metazoa; phylum Chordata; class Mammalia; order Rodentia; family Muridae; genus Psammomys; species Psammomys obesus. Next base: position 563,976 of record NW_026590656.1, on the reverse strand, counting down.
CCCCACCCCCCAAGGGAGGAGCAGTCCTGTTAGGCCACAGAGAAGGGCTTTGCAGCCAGTCCTGAAGATACCTGATAAAACAGGATCAGAAAAATGGGGAGGAGGTCCCCCCTATTAGTGGACTTGGCAAGGGGCAGGGTGGAGATGAGGGAGGGAGGGAGGGAGGGAGGGAGGGAGGGACTGGGAGGGAATGAGGGATCGGGACATGGCTGGGATACAGAGTTAATAAAATGTAACTGATAAGAAAAAAATAAAATTCAAAAAAAAAAAAAAGAAGAAGAAGAAAACAGGAAACAAGCTAGGAACCTGCCACAGAGGACCTCTGATAGTCTGCCCTACAGACTATCAAAGCAGATGCTGAGACTTATGGCCAACTGTTGGGCAGAGTGCATGGAATCTTATGTAAGAAGTGGGAAATAGTAAGAGCTGGAGAGGACAGGAACCCCACAAGGAAAGCAACAGAACCAGAAAATTTAAACACAGGGGACTTTCCAGAGACTCATACTCCAACCAAGGACTATTCATGGAGATAACCTAGAACCCCTGCACAGATGTAGCCCATAGCAGTTTAGTGTCCAAGTGGGTTACATAGTAATGGAAAGAGGGACTGCCTCTGACATAAAGTGATTGGCCTGCTCTTTGATCACCTCCTCCTGAGGTGAGAGGAGCCTTACCAGTCCACAGAAGATGACAATGCAGCCACTCCTGATGTGATCTGATAGACTAAGATCAGAAGGAAGGAGAGGAGGACCTCCCCTATCAGTGGACTTGGGGAGGGGCATGCATGAAGAAGAGGGAGGAAAGGTGGGATCTGGAGGGAAAGAAGGAGGGGCTTATTGGGGGATACAAAGTGAAAAAAGTGTAATTAAAATTTTTAAAAATAAGGAAATTCCTAGGGAAGCACAGAGATGCTGAATTGGAAAAGAAAAAAAAAAAAACTATGAAAAAGAGGTAAATCTGGGTTTCAAAATAACTACAAAGTCTTGTAGCTAATGTTTCATAGATTTGGAGAAGGGAAGAGAGAAGAAATGAGAAGGGTACAGAGAAAGTTGGAGGTGAAAGGGGGTGAATGGTAGAGAGAAGAGAAAGGTGTGAGAACAGAGGGGAAGGGAGAGAGAAAAACTATTAGGCTAGTGTAGATGTTTTAGTCTGATTACCTGTTACAATATTATACTAATTTTATCAGCCTAAGCAGAAACCACAAAGAAATGCTACATACTAGTGCATGCTCAGCTATCTCTCTTATAGGGCATCGTACCACTTGCCCAGGGATTACACATCCCACAGCAGGCTACCCCCTCCCATATCCCATAAATAGGGTGAATCCTCCCAGGTTTGGAAAGAGGCTTATCTGATCCTTCAAACTGAGATTCTCTCAGACAATTCCCTGGCTAAGTTGAAAGCTTTATAGAGCTGACTTGGACAGTAGACATCCAACAACCAGCTCATACTTCTATAGCCAGCTGAATCACGAAAAATAAAAATACATAATAAATAAAAGAAAAGAAAGAGAGGGAGAGAGAGAAAGAGCTAAAAAATGAAAGACAGGACAATCTCATTAACAAATGATGAAGGTGAAATTGGACATCACATACAGAAGATTAAAACTTGACTTCTGTTTCTCATCTTGTGAAAAACTCATTTAAAATACACTGAAGGCCCTATCGTCAGTTCTGCAATTCTGAATTTATAGGGGAAGTTTTTCAAGACTCTGGTGAAGGCAACTGTGTTCTGGATAGATCTCCCAAAGCACAGAAAGCAAAAGCCAAAACTGGCAAATGGGATTATATCAAATTAAGGAGATGACTGCATTAAAAGGGGAAATGATCCACAGAGTGAAGAAAAAACAGTGTTGAGTTAAACACTTTCCGGCAATTAAAACAATTTTTACAAAAAAAAAAAAAAATTAATCCCTCTTAAAATTTGGCAAATCACCCAAATGTGCCATTCTCAATAGAAGAAATACATAGGGTGGCTCATAAACATGTGAAAATAATGCTGAGTCTTCTCAGCTATCAAAAAATGCTTATCCGCTGATTATCTCCATGCCTGGTACTTGGCTGGAGTAAGAGTCTCTGGAAGACCCCTGTGTTCAAATTTTCTGGTCCTATTGCTCTCCTTGTGGGGTTCCTGTCCTCTCCAGCTCTTACTATTTCCCACTTCTTACATAAGATTCCATGGACTTGGAGAGGGGCACACGTGAAGAGGGGGGAAGGAAGGTGGGACCAGGAGGGGAGGGAAGGAGGGAGAGGCTTATAGGGGGATGCAAAGTGCATAAAGTGTAATTAATAAAATTAAATTAAATTAAAATATTTAAAAAATGCTTATCATGTCAGAGGCAGTCCCTGTTCCCCTTACTAGGGAAACCCACTTGGATACTAAGCTGCCATGGGCTACTTCTGAGCAGGGGTTCTAGGCTATCTCCATGTATGCTGTGGTGGCTCTTTTACCTCCCGCCCCACTGATCAAGGAGCAACCTTGCTAGGCCACAGGAAGGACAATGCAGCTAGACCTGATGATACCTGATAAGCTAAGGTCAGATGGAAGGATCAGTGGAGTTGGAGAAGAGCAGGGAGGAGATGAGTGAGGAAGAGTAGGATTGGAAAGGAATAAGGGAGGGGGCTACAGCTGGGATACAAAGTAAATAATCTGTAATTAATATAAAAAATAAAAATTAAAACAGAAAATGCTTATGAAACTGTAATAAGATAATAACAGAACCAGTATACGGTGTTTATTAACAAAATATTTAACAAAAATAACAAACACTGGCAAGGATACAAAATAAAAGAAGGCATGATTACATATTGTTAGTAATACAGTAAATATGGGAAACAGTATGGTTTTCTCATAAGCCTAAAATAGAAGTGCCATATGATCCAACTACCTCACTCCTAGGTATCCATTCAAAATAAATTAAGACAGCATATGAAAATTATATCTGCGTAACTGTTTATTTGGGTACAGCTCACAATAACTGCCTGTCTATAGATAAATATATGAATATTTATTTATATTTATAAATAAAACATGGACTGTATGTATGAAGGAGTACTATAGAGCTATGACCAAGAATAAGCCCTACCATTTGTAGCAAACTTGATAGATCAGGAGAATAATACAGGGGATATTATTAATTAACAGGTGTTCCTGGGAAAGATATTGTGCATATGGAAGAAAGGTGCATAGCTACAATCAACACATGAAATATATGTCCATGGGGATGTTACAGTGAACCTCACTCATATGTGCAACTGATATATTAACAAAATACATATAGCAAAAAAAGTAACAAAGAGAAATTCCAAAATATTGGCAAATATTTTTAGAAAGTATGTTTGTAACTGTGTTTTTATTCATTGAGCTTTATACTCATTTCAAGAAAAGTAAATTAATAAAAATCCTAAAGAATTTATTTTTATTATTTTACTTATGTGTATGCTAATGTGTCTGTAAGTGAAGGTTCTCATGAAGATCAGAGGCATTGAGTCCCCTGGAGTGGAGTTATGGGAAGTTGTGAGCCACCTGACATGAGTGCAGGGTATAAAACATGGATCCTTTGGAAGAGCAGTACATGCTGTTATCAGCTAAACCAGCTCTCCAGCCTCAAATCAAAATCTTTTTTTTTTACTTTTCTTTTTTTTATTGTTTATTATTATTAGTTCCATTTTATTAACTCTGTATCCCAGCTGTATCCCGCTCCCTTATTCCCTCCCAATCCCACCCTCCTTCCCTCAGCTTCTTCCTGCCCCTTTCCAAGTCCACAGATTGGGGAGGACCTCCTTCCTTTTTGTCTGGCCCTGTTTTACCAGGTATCTTCAGGGCTGGCTGCAAAGTCCTCCTCTGTGGCCTAGCAGAACTGCTCCTCCCTTGGGGGGGGGGGGAGTCAAAGAGCCTGTTGAGTTCCTGTCAGAGATAGTCCCTGTTCCCCTTACTATGGGAAGCCAATTGGTTATTGAGCTACCATGAGCTTCGTCCGAGTAAAGGTTCTAGGTTATATCCATACATGATACTTGGTTGGAGAAACAGTTTCAGAAAAACATCCCTGCACCCAGATATATTTGGTCCTTGTGGGCTCCTATCCTTTCCCTGTCATACTAACTCCCCTTCTGCCGAAGGTTTGGTTATGAGTCATAGTATCTTTTTGAAATGCTGCTTGGTAGGGTCTTTCAGATGCCTTCTGTGGTAGACTCCTGTCATATGTCCTATGCACATCTCATTTTTCTTTCTAAGGGAGGATTGATCATCTTACGTGTATAGACTTCATTATGTTTATCATATCTTGTAGGTCTATATAAGCGAGCATATACCATCAAATCAAAATCTTAATTAAATTATAAACTGATGAATTTAAAAGAGCCAATGTTTTAAAATTCAGACAATAAAGGGCACTTAAAGACTGAAGTTTTATATGCATCCGGTACACTAAATGCCACCTACAAAACTGATTCCCATAAATAAATATTGGGGACTGTTACCTGTCCTAAGAGTATTCATCAAAGAAAATTTTCATTTTTTTCTGTCTCATGAAATAGTTAATACATTCAGAAAACATATATCTAAATAAACCATAAATTTCCTGATTTCTTGTGTGTGTGTGTGTGTGTGTGTGTGTGTGCGCGCGCGTTTTTCCGCTGGCCCCTTAAAATGATACTGATGCAGAAACTTGAGCAAATCTACTTCCTGAGACCACAAACCCTACACATCAATGGCTCCACACGTCATACTTACTCAGAAATTTTTTTTCTGCAATGTTATTTTTTTCCCTTGTAAGATGTCCCAAAGGCTGTAGAGATGGCTTTTTGGGTCATAGAGTTTGAAGGGCAAGTAGAAGGACCTGAATCTAAAGCTCTAGAACACACAGAAAAATACTGATGCAACCATGTGCTCTTAACCCACTGTTGTTAGGGGCAGAAAAAGGAGGACAAGAATGGCAGGAGCATGGCTAGCCAGCAGACTAGTTGCTAGTTAAAGGAGAGATCCTGTCTCAAAGCTTCCAGTGTGTAATGGCAAATAAACTCAACACATTAGCACATACACCACACATAGGCTATGCTTACTCTCACAGGTGTATACAAATGCAAGCACACACGTACACACACACACACACACACGAATGTCTCAGCAAACTTCTTACTTATCATAGACTTAAAATGACAACAATATTATAAAAATTTCCATTAGAATTAATTAAAAATATCATGGATCAGGGCTGGAGTAATGGCTTAGAGGTTAAGAGCACTGGCAGCTCCATGACTTATAAAGGTCCTAAGTTCAATTCCCAGCAACTACATGGTGTCTCATAACCACATGTAATGAGATTTGGTGCCTTCTTTTGTCCTGCTGGCACATATGCAGGGAGAATACTGTATAAATAATAAGTAAGTAAGTAAGTAAATAAATAAATAAATAAATAAATAAATAAATAAATAAATAAATAAATAGATCTTTAAAAAAATATCATGGATCACACCTAACTGAGGCTTTATGCTTTCGTTCATGGCTTATAATTCTAAGGTATGGAGATACCATCTCTCTTTGATATTCTAGAAATTCTCTTCTTAAAATCTTAGGCTAAGAGTCTATTTCTGATATCCTTCTCTAAGAAAATGCATGCACAGACACAGTCATCCTGAGTGAGATATTTAATATTCTCAGTCACTATGCTCCTAGCACATCATTGGTGTTTTACTGTGTTTCCCTGGGAGAGTCATGCAAAAAAAGGAGCTTTCATCTGGAAGATGCATTCAACCTATCCTCCTTTCTATATGATGTACAAATAAAGCAATGTTTTCCTTACAAAGACTTCTAGCCATTGTGTGTGTGTGTGTCTGTGTGTGTGTGTGTGTGTCAGGCCTGGCATCTTTCCAGTTTTTATTCCAGAGCTCTTATTGTGGTCTTGACTCTGGGACCATATTTTCTTCCTTTGCATATACAATTGATATAGTTCTTGCATTAGTTTGGGTAAATACAACCGTTGTCATCCCTCTTGTCATACTTTCTCCTTTTTAATCGGTGTCTCTCATTTCTTTTTATTTCTGTTTCTTCTCTCAGTTCTTCTACTTTTCTGCAAAAGGATGAATGCATAATATTGATACATCAGAGCATCTATTTCCCCCTTTCTTTACCTTCTACCAGTTTTCTCTGAGTTATTTCTCCATCCTTTCCTCTGCCTTTGAAAGCCAAACCTCCACTTGAAATCTTAGTTTTCTGTCATCTGTTTGTAGAATATAGATTACATGGCTATGTTCTACAAAGCCAGTATTTGCATTCATTTCTTATATGTATATAACAAATAAATATGAAATTACAGCTATGAACTTATGATATACATGTGGGTTGTTAAGAGCTACTCAGTATTTAATCTGCAAGGTACATAGTGTGATTTAATATTTGACATGAGTAATGTTAAAAAGTATTACTATTTTATGCTAAAATCTACTGGAGAATATTCAGAATACTAAAAATTGCTCCTAATTCTTCTCATTTAGAAATTCATTTGGAGCTTATAATTCAGTTGGGACTCATAATTCATGTAAAAAAATACCTTGATGGGGTCTTTGAATTAAAAATAGTGAGAGCCAAAGGGGCCTAGGCTACAAAATGAAGGAAATAGAAACTTAAATTTAGACTACCTGGGTACCAGGTTTGGAGTGGAAAGATGTGCACTATGAGGATGAGAAGGCTAATGTTGATGACTGTCTCCAGACAGAGAATAAGTCTAGACAGAGGATGTAAAGGCTGAGTCCAAGGCAGCAAATGTGCATCATGACCATGTCATAGCAACACCCATTTGCCTCCAAATTTCATGATCTCCTTGTTTTTGAATTCCGGGTTGTATTCCATTGTGTAAATGTACCACAATTTCTGTATCCATTGCTCAGCAGATGCAGAGACTCATAGCCAAACTTTGGGCAGAGTGCAGGGAATCTTATGGAAGAAGGGGGAGATAGAAAGACTTAGAGGGGACAGTAACTTCACAAGGAGAGCAACAGAGACAAAAAACCTGGGCCCAGGGAAGCCTGCAGAGACCTATACTCCAACAAAGGACCAGGCATGGAGAGGACATAGACGTCTTGCTCAGAGGGAACCCATAGGTTTCTCAGTTTCCAAGTGTGTTCCCTAGTAAGGGAAGTAGGGTCTGTCTCTGACATGAACTCAGTGGATGACTCTTTGATCACCTCCCCCTGGGGAGTGCAGCCTTGCCAGGGCACGGAAGAAGATGATTCAGCCAGTCACGATGAGACCTGAAAGGCTAAGGTCAGATAGAAGAGGAGAGGTCCTCCTCTATCAATGGACTAGGGGAGGGACATAGGGGGAGAAGAGGGAAGGGGAATGGGACTGGGAGGAGATGAGGGAGGGGCCTCAGCCAGGATACAAAGTGAATAAATTATAATAAATAATGAATAAAAATATATTAAAAAAGAAATTCAATCTTTCTCTCCCAGCAAAGGTTAGGTTGAATGAGGATATTTGTAATGTTATATACCCCATTTCATAAAATCATAAAAGCAAAATTTTTCTTAGAATTAGCAAAGTAGACAAAACACTAAAAAAGTGTAAAAAACATAATTAAAGAATAGAACCTATGCCAGCCCAAAACTTCTGGCTAGGTACCGCTTCAGCCCTGGAAAAGAGAATTAAGTGGAATTGTTGGTGAACATTGTATTTAATATCAATTAGAATGAACCTTTCTAAGTTCATAAATTGCTTGTAATTTACTTTAATGGGCAGTGAGGTATCCTGTAACTCCAAGGCACAAGGATCCATATTCCTTTTTTTTTTTTTTTTTTTTTTTTTTTTTTTTTTGGCTGTTTTGGGTTTGTAATATGCTTTGATACTTGGATAAACTAGTCCAGCCAAAGAACTCCTCTCCTTCAATTTTTCTCAAGCCATAAGCAAAAAGCATCAGGCATTGATGTCAAAATCTGTTGTTCACATATCCCTTGCGATTTTGGTCAGAACTAGTAAAGCCCTGCTTCTCTAATACTCATACTCAGGACTCTTTACTTCATATGCTCATTCCACTGTCCCTGTGAAATTTAGTTAGTTATTGTGCCTTTGTGAAAACTTGGTCTAAAGCAGTGGTTTTCCATCTGTGGATCATGACCCCTTTGGGGGTTTAATGATACTTTCACATGGGGTCACATGCCAGATATCCTGCATATCAGATATCTACGTTACAATTCAGAACAGTAGTGAAAGTGCAATTATGAGGTAATATTACTCTTAAAAATTACAACAAAAAAAATTATGGTTGAGGGTCACCACAACATGAATAAAAAAAAGGAATGTATTAAATGGTAACAGCATTAGAAAGGTTGGGTTGAGAACCACTACTATAGGGAACAGTAAACCCAAAAAATTAACATAATTTAGATTATTTGGAGGTGACGTATGCTCTTAACACTCTAAGGATCATATTGGATATGCAGAATACATTTAGAATAACAATAGTATGCTGTGATTCTTTGCAATATAAATACTTAATAATCTCCAGCTCCAGCAACAAAAGAAGTACTTTTGCTTAATAGAAAGATAAGAAGAAAGACCTCCAGATATTTCCCTGTTGCAGCTGCCTCTCTGGATACAGATATAATTTGCTGTGTACTCTTTTAATTGAAAAGAGATAAAGTGGGCTTTGAGGTAATTAGTTTTCTTGTATTATCATAATCAACAAAGTATATTTTAAAGTCTTGAAGTAAAGAGAGAGATGTTACAGGGTGAAAGGATGTAGTATTGATTCCCAGCTGAATTGCTGGCTCTGAGAGGAAGTAATTCAGGCTTGAGTAGCTGGAAATAGATCTACAGAGACTACAGAGACGAGTACCTTTCATTTTTTTATACTATTATGCTTAATTTTACGAAGCACAAGAGAGAGCAGACTTGTGTTCTTGCAACAGGGGAAGCACCAGGTGACAGGCAGGCTGTCATTCAGGAACTCTGGGCTCTCATAATCACTCTTGGTCAAAAGAGACTTTGTTTATTTTAGGTAGTAATTGGAGAGTGTAGTTTACAAGTTTTCAGTTGAGTTCAAATGTCTCTTCAGCAATAGGTTAAGTTAAATCTCCAGTTTCACTGGGAAGACTTCTGTCTCTTTCACATGTGATTATGTGTAAGCTCTGAGTCCCCTTCCCTTGTGAACAGAAAAAAATGCCAAGCCTGCTGTGGATGAATTACTCAGTCTGTGATAGTCTGATTGTGAAACATTACATCTTGCCCTAAACTATAGGAAATCATACTAGACCTATCAGATAGGATAAACATACTAAAATCTGTACACCTAAAGAAGATAAACAAGAAAGAGGACGCGGGGTAAGATGACCAATCTTCACTTACAAAGACAAATGGGATGGACATTGGGAGTAGGAGAAAACAAGTAACAGGACATGAGCCTACCATAGAGGGCCTCTGAAAGACTCTACCAAAAAGTGTATCAAAGCAGAGGCTGAGACTCATAAACAAACCTTGGGCAAAGTGCAGAGAATCATATGAAAGAAGGGTAAGTTAGTATGACCTGGAGAGGACAGGAGCTCCACAAGGACCAAATATATCTGGGCACAGGGGTCTTTTCTGAGACTGTTTCTCCAACCAAGGACCATGTATGGATATAACTTAGAACCCCTGCCCGATGTAGCCCATGGCAGCTCAGTATCCAAGTGGGATCCCTAATGAGGGGAACAGGGATTGCTTCTGCCATGAACTCAGTGGTTGTCTCTTTGGCCTACCCCCTCCCAAGGGAGGAGCAGCCTTGTTAAGCCACAGAGGAGGACATTGCACCCAGTCCTGAAGAGACCTGATAAGCTAGGATCAGACAGAAGAGGAGGAGGAACTACCCCATCAGTGGACTTAGAGAAGGGCAGGGAGGAGATGAGGGAGGAAGGGTAGGGTTGGGAGGGAATGAGGGAGGGGGCTCCAGCTGGGATACAAAGTAAATAAACTGTAACTAATATAAAAAAATACAGAAACAACACCCTTCCAATAGCCACAAATGACATAAAGTACTTTGGTGTAACCCTAACCAAGCAAGTCAAAGACTTGTATGAAAAAAATTTCAAGTCTCTGAAGAAAGAATTATAAGAAGATATGAGAAGATGGAAAGATCTCCCATGCTCATGGCTTGGCAGGATTAACATAGTAAAAATGGCCATCTTACCAAAAGCAATCTACAGATTCAATGCACTTCCCATCAAATTGCCAACACAATTCTTTACAGACCTGGAAAGAAAAATTCTCAACTTCATATGGAATAACAAGAAACCCAGAATTGCTAAAACAATCCTCTACAATAAAAGATCTTCTGGAGGTATCTCCATTCCTTATCTCAAGCTGTACTATAGAGCAACAGTTATAAAAACTGCATAGTACTGGCATAGAAACAGAATGGTGGATCAATGGAACCTAACATAATGTCCAGAAATAAACCCACACACTTACGGACACCTGATTTTTGACAAAGATGCCAAAACCATACAATGGAAAAAAAAGATAGCATTTTGACAAATGGTGCTGGTCCAACTGGATGTCTACATGAAGAAAAATGCAAGTAGATCCATACTTATCACCCTGCACAAAACTGAAGTCCAAGTGGATCAAAGACCTCAACATAAAACCAGACACATTAAATCGGCTAGAAAAAAAAGGGAGGAATACCCTAGAACTCATTGAACAGGAGAAAACTTCCAGAACAGAACACTAACAGCACAGGCTTTAAGAGCAACAATCAATAAATGGGACCTCATGCAACTAAAAAGCTTCTGTAAAGCAAAGCAAAGTCATCAAAACAAAGCAACTGCTTACAGATTGGGAAAGAATCATCACCAAACCTTTATCTGACAGAGGACTCATATCCAGTATATATAAAGAACTAAAGAAGCTGAAAAGCAGCAAACCAAGTAATCCACTTAAAAAATGGGGAACAGAGCTAAATAGATAATTCTCTGTAGAGGAATATCAAATGGCAGAGAAGCACTTAAAGAAATGCTCAACCTCATTAGCCATTAGGAAAATACAAATCAAAACAACCCTGAGATTTCACCTTACACCCATCAGAATGACCAAGATAAAAAACTCAAGGGACAACACATGCTGGAGAGGTTGTGGAGAAAGTGGAACCCTTCTCCACTGCTGGTGGGAATGTAAACTGGTACAACCACTCTGGAAATCAATCTGGCGCTTTCTCAGACAACTAAGAATGCACTTCCTCAAGATCCAGCCATACCACTCCTATGTATATATCCAAAAGAGGCTCAAGTACACAAAAAGGACATTTGCTCAACCATGTTTGTAGCAGCTTTATTTGTAATAGCCAGAAGCTGGAAACAGCCCTGATGCCCCTCAACTGAAGAATGGATGCAGAAACTGTGGTACATCTATACAATGGAGTATTACTCAGCAATGAAAAAGAAGGAAATCATGAAATTTGCAGGTAAATGGTGGGACCTGGAAAGGATCATCCTGTGTGAGTTGTCCCAGAAGCAAAAAGACACACATGGTATATACTCACTCATATAAACATACAACATAGAATAAACCCACTAAAATCTGTACATCTAAACAAACTAAGCAAAAGAGAAGACCCTAACTAAAATGTTCAATCCCCATCCTGAAAGGCAAAGAGGATGGACATCAGAAGAAAAAGAAAACAGGAAACAACCTAGGAACCTGCTACAGAGGGCCTCTAAAAGCCAGAAGAAGAAAACAGGGAACAACCTTGGAACCTGCCACAGAGGGCTTCTGAAAGCCTCTGCTGTGCAGACTGTCAAAGCAGATGCTGAGCCTGATGACCAACTGATGGGCAGAGTGAATGGAATTTTGTGTAAGAAGTGGGAAATAGTAAGAGCTGGCGAGGACAGGAACTCCACAAGGAGAGCAACAGAACAAGAAAATTTGTACACAGGGAACTTCTGAGAGACTCATACTCCAACCAAGGACTATTCATGTAGATAACCTAGAACCCTGACAATGCAGCCACATCTGATGAGAACTGATAGACTAAGATCAGAAAGAAGGAGAGGAGGACCTCCCCTATCAGTGGACTTGGGGAGGGGCACACATGCAGAAAGGGGGGGACTGGGAGGGGAGGAGGGAGGGGCTTATGGAGAGATACAAAATGAATAAAGTGTAATTAATAAAAGTTAACTAAAAATTAAAAAAAAATAAAAAATAATTTCATTCAATTCCATCATCTAAAGTCAGGAACAATTATATTTTCATTTTCCATATAGTCTTGAACATCCAAATAGCGTGCAATCCATTTTCAAAGAAGATAGTGATAGACAAATCCACTGAACACTTTATTATTATTTTTTCATTACATTAACCAGGCGGGGAAAATACCCTATCTTTTGACCATTTGTGTGAGTGAGTGTGTGTGTTTATACATGCATAGGTGTGTGTGTTTTTGTGTGTGAAGGAAAGTGAACTAAGATCCTTAGGCTGAAAATCTATATGCAAGAAAGATCAATTGCAATATGAAATTCATTACATAAGTTTAAGAAATAGATACTTGGCATTCTATTTGCCTTAGTTTTAGGGAAAAAATCATTTTGTTGTATTTTGTCACAAAATTGAAAACTAAATGGATGCAACTAGAGGACTGAATAAGGATTTGAAAAACTAAATAAAGTTTATAATCACACTCAGCCTCATAATCTTAGTTCATAAAATATTAAAACATATTTAAACTTTTGCCTCTAATCAGGTCTGTGTAGCTAATGGAACATGAAAGAAACACCTGATCAGACATTACAGTAGAGCCCATCTCAGGCAAGGAGCGTCAGTCCTGGACTGTGTTCAAATGTTTTTCCTGGAACAGGATTTTACATTTGCTAAAATGCAAAGGAGCACTTTCACGGTATATTTAATCACTTAGAGCACTTGGCCAGAGTAGATACTTTTAAAGATTATACAGTGATACAAATACAGTTAAATTGTTCTTGTCCTCTGTGTGTGTGTGTGTGTGTGTGTATGTGTGTGAGTCATATGTAAGTGTGTGCACATGCATATACAAAAGCATTTCTGCCCCATGTTCCAAGAAGCACAGAGGGAAGTCAGAGAACAATTTTTCAGGAGTCAGTTTTCTCCTTCCACTACCTAGTATCTGAAGACTGAAGTCATTTCCAGTCTTGGCAATGAGTGTCTTCACCTACTGTGCAACCTTAGTTACCAAAAGATTAGATCTCAAAATAAATATCAAATAAATGTTAAATCACAAGAATAATTTATATAAAGAGAGAAGGAAATCACTTTTAAGTGAACAGGAACACAAAGTCAAGAATCGGAGTTGGCAAGAAGATTTGTAGAAGAACAAACAGCAGGTAAGTTTGCGTAATACTGAGTGTAGAATGACACAAATCCATTTGATGAAGAGCATAGAAATTAGGTACTTACAGTTATATAAGCTTTGAAAATAATTTAAATGAATACGCAGGAGAAAGAAATTCTATCATTTTTACTAGCCACATCAAAATGAAAATTTAGGTTATCCATTATTTTGCCATACTACAGTTACAACACATCAAACCTATAGTTTAATTAAACAGTTAAAATGGAAACACTATAGCTCTGCCCACTTTCTCCATGGTGGCAGCAATTTTACTCTCTGGTGATAAGCTGAGAAAAACTTATCATAAATTATTGGTTCCTTTAGCCACATTTTATGTTGTCTTTCCTTTTCAACTTCCATGTACCAAATGTCACACTTTCAATTTTTAAGATAATGATTCATGTTTCTAGGAAAAATTATTCCAGTAAACATTTTGCATTTGTCATCAAGTAATCCAATTAGAAGACTAAAAATCATTTGTGTTTATGTAGCCTAACATATGAACATAACACGTTTTCCTTCAAAAGCCAAAATTCTAAATGTTTGATCAATATTAAATGTACTATGAAAATGTCCAGGTAATATTTCACGAAGAACTATTAAGTGACATAATTGACCTTAGTGAATAATCAAAACAAATGATTGAAAAAACTCAAAAAGATTAGCAAATAAAAAATTATCTTCTTTAATCAAAGTAGTAATGTATTTTCCTCAGATAAACAACTTTTTCTTTAAAAAAAAATACACTGTATGTTAGCAGCTGTAAGTTTTGTGAAGCTTACAATGAAGGATAACTTGGAAGTGATTATTTTTCTTTCCACACATAGAAAACTCAGGGTTTACTTTTTTTTGTTAGGTCAAATATGATCCTCAGTTAAAATCAATTGTGACATATAAACAAAGACATACATCTGAATTCATGAATGCAGTATGGCCAACAGAAGCTACTTCAGTATGCCTCCAATCACTGAGTGAATATATATGATAGGATATAGGGAAAGGTCTCCCTCACTGCATGAAATGGGTACAACAGAGAGACACTAAGGCACCATGTGGACTGAAATACATCCTCCAAGGACAGAAGAAAGCTTGATCTCAACTGGGACTCAATTAGCTGAAAAACTGACAAGTGATTCACCAGTTTCCCTGATCCAGTGGCACTCTAAGTAAGGCCTTATTTTACCTCTACCTATAAATGTTAATAAATTGGCTGAGTATTTGATAAGGAAAAATAAAGACATCCAATATTACAATGGAAGGCATTACAGCAGATCTTATATAAGGAGATGAAAGGAGGAATTTGGAAAATGTTGAAACTAATCATAAGCAGATTAATTTGAAAGAATAAAATGGTGAAGTTCTGTATCTTTGGAGATATATGCAAGATAAAATGTGGTGTGAACATTATGTTTCTAAACATAAGATAAGGTCTCAGACAATACATCATTTTGTTCCCCACAAACAAGGAGGTGAGGCGTCTCTCCTGGTGAGTCATCAGCCTGTCCTATTATTCCCCACGTCACTGTAATAGCAGTCTTTGAGAACCTTTCAGGTGTGGAGGTCCTGTCTCCTGTGGAACTGGTATTCCAACCCTCAGATACAGCTTCCCTAAGTATGTGCTGCAGCTTGCAGTGCCCCCCACTTTCCATGACAGCCTTCAGGCCTGGAGCTTGAGACCTGAGCTTTCCTCATGCTCTGTGACTCTCTGCAGTACTCCCTATGGCCAAATCCAGTGCATTTACCTTCATAATAAGGGGCCTCGGGGATCTCTTCCACTTACCATGGAATATATCACAAATGCTTTTCCTTTCTCCTTTCCCTCCAGGGCATCCTTTACAGCCACATCAGCATATAATACCTTGAGCTGAAAAACCACATAATTTAAATCTTTAACTGAGGGTATAAGATAAGAGAGGGAAAACTGAGGGAAGGATAGAAATTTTCCAGACACTATTGTCCTTAAATATAAAAACTTCATATTCAAGAAACAATTACGCATTTAAGGGAAAAATAAGATATCAGTGCTGGGTTTGGTAACGTCACGTTCAAAAATATAGTGTGATTTTGACATTTGACTATACTGTGATACCTCCTTTCTGCTATCACTCCTATGTATTATATTAGTTCTATGGGCATGAAAGTGGAAAGATTTATTTGTTTTGTTTTGTTTTGCTAAGAACAAGAATTCAGAATTCAGAAATCTTAATTGGAATTGTTTTAAGACATACTTTAATTCTCTTGAGATATAAGGTATAAATTATTAGCAATCTATGAAGATATTCTTGATTACTAATCTGATGGAGTCCTAACAAAAAGATAATGAAAGACAATCACGATTGATTTTATTCAGGTGGAGAAAAAGAAAGAAATATGATCAACAACAACACAAAAGCATCTTTTTATTAAGCCTCTTTCCAAAGTTTACTCCCTTTAAGTGAAAAACATGATAATAATAATAATGATGATGATGATGATGATGAAAGAGGTGGGCAAGAAAAGATCAATTATTGTGTGCTTCTACTATTATCCCACAGACTTCACAGTTTTGATGTCTTATAAGCAATCACCCCCCCAAAGCAAGCATTAAAAGCTTTGCGTGATTTCAAGACGTTCTGATAACTATCAGCCCAGAAACCAAAACTGACAAGTGATTGTCATTGTTTCAGGAATTGAACAGCCTGCAATTCAAGCTGGGAAGTGACTCAGAGTGTGCACAGAGCCACTGCTCTGTGAAGTAATTTATGACTGAGGGAGAAAATGAGGAGTGTTTTGGTGTCACCCTGAGGGAAAAAAGAAGTGACAGCCTCAACAGCATAATTCCACAGTTTAATCAGAGGAAAATGACAGGAAGTGACGTAGGAGTGGTGAAATAAAAAGAGGTTGAGAAAGCACCTCACAGGATCATTAGCAGGACTAAGCAGAGGGGCCTTCTCAAAGGGCCAGAGACAAGGTCAACAGAAAACACAAGCAATGTGTGCCTTATCCAGTAGTCCTGCAAACTTCCCAACAGCGGACTGTGGGGACCAGATCTCATGGGCAGACATCCACATTCCCTCCAACCGCTCAGCAATGGGCTGTCTAGGTTTTAGGTTTTTCACCTGGCGTAAAGCAATTCCCCTCTCAAGGTCTCTATTATTCTTCCTGTAGGTAGTCAGGTCTTTAAACAAACCACTACTAGAATGACAATCCAGTTCAGGTCACAAGGAAATTATTTTATTCTCTAGACCAACAGAACTGAAGTCATGCTGTTTTTGTTACTAAAAGGATATGTTGCACAGAGTTTCGTGGTACAATCTGAGTGATTCCAGTGTGTGGAAAGCTATTGTCAATGTGGGTACATCAAAAAACTCTGTTTTAACTTTGACACCAACTATTGCAGATATGCAAAGCTATTATAGGAATTTCAATTATACTAGCGTGTTGATGGGCTGACCTGATAAGCTCTTTATGGAATAGTATTTGCAGTATTACATGCTTTGAAGTCAGAAATGTGCTGAAAGTAATATTTAGTCTGAAAATTATCCTCCATCGGCTCTTTTATTTTTTGCCCTGTTTTATGTAAATGCAATTGAACAAAAGCAATACTCACTCTCATCTAGGAATAAGAGTGATCAAAAATTTAACAGAAATGCAAATGATAAGTTAGAAAGGAAAACAAAACAGAACACCAATATTAAACATATTTAATACTAAGCTAAATGATAAAAGAATTATATAAAAATGAAGATAAGATATAAAATCATATTCATACAGCACTTATTCTCTAGATTAACTTTGAAAATCATGTAACTTGGCAAAAACCCAACAAATGAGGACAAATTTTATTAAATCTAAACTTCCCATTTTGCACACCTACAACACACGTATATGCGCCCGATTGTCTCTTAAGTAGTGAAAATTTATGTATCTATGATAAATAATAATTTTAAATAATTACTACAAAAAACAGAATTAGATATGAAATCATCCTCTTCATTTCATGCCTTACATATCACTAATTGTCTACCCTTTATGATTATAGTTATTTTTCATTCATCAACAGTTAAGAACAGAAATATGACACAAAGAACAAATGGCTAAAATAAGGCTGTACAAGTGCTTAGATGCCCCGGTAAAATTTTGTGTTCATAAAAGCAACTAACACCTTTCTACTAAGAAGTTATATTCCCTACCTTATTGTAAAGACAGGTACATCAACAAATTTTGTTCTAGCTTTACAATGGCTATGGAAGATATGTAAAGTTATTGTAGAAATTTTAATTATACTAACTATACATACTGATGTATTGAAACAGGGTTTACTGCAGTCAGGCTGACCATGAATTCATATAAGCTGAGGATATCATGAACCTCTGATCATCCTGCTGCTTTTCACTTCAAGAATGCTAGGCATGTGCTATCACACCCAGTTTAAGAAGTACTGGGGACCAACTCCAGCGATTCACTCATGCTCACCTGACTAAGCTGCATTAATTTTTATATTTTCTTACTATAGAATCTACTGTTCAACTTAGCCTAAAGCCATAATGTTGAAACATTGCATTTTCATAATACAGTAAAGTATTTGATAGGTTGTGAAAATATTTTTTAAAAGATAGCTTTCAATAGTTATTCAGGCAAAAATAATATTAACTAGTTGCTACCTAAGGCTAATATCCATGTCTGTATATGTGTTTGTGTTTGAGTATATTTATTAACTCCATAAAGTGAAAAAAATAAAGAACAAAAAATATTTAAGATTTAAAAAGCCAAAGAATTTTGCCACCTGTTTCCACTCTCTTCATGCTTTATTCTAATATTTCTGTTGTATCAAACTCCAAATTATGTCCCTCCATTATAGATCATTTGTAACAAATTCTCAAAGAAGTACATAGACGCCAAAGCCTAGCAAACTCCCATAATTCCTCATTCTCAACACACATCTGAGAAATAAAAATAAAATAATTTAGTCATCTAAAATTAATGGAACAGCTTAAGCCTCAACATAGGACCCTCTATGTTGATATTTTATTCACCATCAAATACAACCAGTTATATAATATAATCCACAGATGTTTATCCAGATGTGGACAATATCCTAAATTTATTTTGTTCTTGTTGCTTCTCATAATTCTATCAACAACAATAATCACTCAGAAGCAGGATTACTGTCAGAACTATTTGATTCATTGCAAATGGAACATATTTGACAAAAGTAGGTGAGTTACAATAGTCTGAAGATGTTTAATCCCTGTATGGGGAGCATATTCAGTGTGGATTATTACCTTTACTCTTGGAAGAATCTCAACCAGGTCTTAGGATTCACAAAAACAATGAACCTTGGTCATCCTGTTGTATTTAAACGATTAAAGAACATGCAGAATGAGAAATTAGAAAATGACATTATGAAATACAGCTTAATTCAGAGCCTATTCTGGCTTCATGTTGTTTGGGATTGTTTTTAATATTAACCATTACAATGTCCAGATTTAGGTATGAAAGTCAAGTGGATTGAGATTAAGCCAGAACAATCCTACAGCATATTCTTTAGGTTTCTATTTGGGAAATGACAAATAATTATTAATATTTGTTTATTTTTTGAAATCTCCATTTCTATGAAATCTTGTGATAATGTATAGATAGCTTTCTTGGTTATTTTTACTTTCTAGGAGTTTTTAATCTGAATAAAGGAGATGCATTGCACATATAAAAGCAGGGTGAATATCAGTCAACTGCCATTTATCCACCATACATACACATATGTATTTTTTCATCATGCAGAGCAAAACATGCTATATTTTTGTGATAATTGGACTTAAAGTGTTTTAATGTCCTTATCATGTTTGCTTATAAGAGAGAATTATAATTCTAAATTCTTCATTTTTCCATAAAGGAATGACACAGCAACCTGCTTATAAACTTTTGTTATAGAGCAGTGATTCCCAAACCTATGGGTCACAACACTCTGGAGGTGTGATATGATACTTCCACAGGGATTTCCCAAGACCTTCTGTGAAAACACAGAAGGCTACTCATAACAGTAGCAAAATTAGAGCCATGAAGAAGGAATTAAAAATATGGTTGGGAGTCACCACAACATGAGGAACTGTATTAAAGGGTCACATGTAGTATTGGGAAGGTTGAGGACCACTGCAGGTAATAGTATCTGTCTGGCTCCCATCAGAATTTAACAAAGGTAGGTCACTGTCGACAAAACTCAACTAATTAAATTTTAACATCAGAACTCTGAGATGAAATTTCACACATTAATTGCCATATTTCCTGAGTAGATATTAACCCATTCTGTTTACTACAGGTATTTACTGGCAAACTTCTGACTTCTGCACAACAGATATTAGATATTTTTAAAAATTTTGTTATTTCATTTTTGATGGATAGTGACATTTTAATTTGTTTATTAGGAAGGCTGATAACCATTGTTATGGATATTTTAGGCAGGAAATGATAATATATTTGCAGGAGACATACTAATCTAGAAAATCCAATTATACTAAAAACTAAGCAAATACAAATAATTAAAAAAATAAAACAATCCAGATGTCCATCAATGGAGGAATGTATACAGAAACTGTGGTACTTTTACACAATGGAATACTACTCAGCAATTAAAAACAAGGAAATCATGAAATTTGCAGGCAAATGGTGGGATCTAAAAAAGATCATCCTGAGTGAGGTATCCCAGAAGGAGAGAGACACACATGGTATATACTCACTTATAAGTGGATACTAGACCTATAAGAAAGGATAAATATACTGAAATCTGTGCACCTAAAGAAGATAAACAAGAAAAAGGACTTGGGGTAAGATGACCAATCTTCACTTAGAAAGACAAATGGGATAGACATTGGAAGAAAACAAGAGAAAACAAGTAACAGGACAGGAGCCTACCGCAGAGAGCCTCTGAAAGACTCTACCTAGCAGTGTATCAAGGCAGATACTAAGACTCATAATCAAACCTTGGGCAGAGTGCAGAGAATCATATGAAAGAAGGGGGAGTTAGTATGACCTAGAGAGGACAGGAGCTCCACAAGGACCAAATATATCTGGGCACAGGGACTTGTCTGAGACTGTATCTCCAAGCAAGGATCACATATGGATATAACCTAGAACTCCTGCTTGGATGTAGCCTGTGGTAGCTCAGTATCCAAATGGGTACCCCTTACATGAACTCAATTGCTGGCTCTTTGACCTCCCTCCCCACCCCGGAGGGAGGATCAGCCCTGCTTGGCCACAGAGGAGGACTTTGCAGCCAGGCCTGAAGATACCTGATAAGATAGGGTCAGATGAAAGGGGAGGAGGACCTCCCCTATCAGTGGACTTCAAAAGGAGTAGAGAGATGATGAGGGAGGGAGGGTAGGAATGGGAAGGAATGAGGAAGCAGGATACAGCTGGGATACAAAGTTAATAAACTGTAACTAATATTTAAAAAAATTAAAAAATAGAAAAAAATTAAAAACAATATTTTTACTTGGTATTGGATAAACTAAAAGATGTACATGAACATCTCCCCCAGACACAAAGCTTCCCATTTTAAAATATAGAATTCTTCAGTGAAGTGATCCAATTTAGAGAGCTGCACTGAAAGTGAATGACGCCAGCTATTCCTCATTTCTTGTGCCTTTGCTAAACTTTGGTCCTGTTTCATGTCTAAAATGGCCGCCGCATCCCTCCTTGCATTCCTCTCACCCAGGGTCTCTTGCACATGTGAGTCACCAGGAGGAGCCTGTAGAAGGTGAGGGGGAACATCTCGCTCCCTCTTCATCCACCACCTTCTGCTTTGCTGTTCCAGAAGCTGCACCGTCTGTCCAGTCTACTCCAGGTTTGGGTAATGATGGGTAATGTGGATTCTTCCTTTGCATTTCAGCCTTGTAATGGTTTCCAGCTGCTTCTAATCTTTCTCTGTTTCAACATTCCTTGTTGATTCCCTTTAAATAGTCCCTTTGCTAAGATCTCATCAAAATTCTGGCTAAGTGTACCATCTGTTTCCTGCCTAGCCCCTGAGCAGCAAGTGAAAACAAAAATTGGAGTGTCAAAGGACAAGAGTTTGTTAAATTCATTCAAAAGTGAGCAATCCCTTATTCCTAGGGGTATGCAAAAGCCACCCAGCTCCTCAAAGCAGGCAACATGATCATAATGGCATTTTAATTAAGGACTAGGTAAACCTCATAATTTTCTGAAACGAAGTTCTGAAATCGATCACTACACAGAAGAAAGAAATCAGAAGAATTACAAGGCTTGAAGACTCCCCTTTGAGTGATATTTAATTTTTCAGAAAAATTTTACCATGTTTACAAAAAGGCTTTCAATAATCACTGTGAGATTTACACACTATCTAATTTTTATTATATGCAGGGCTCCTATTTTTAAGGTACTTCCTTTTATGTATCTACTCAACTCAAAGAGATTCTATTTATTAATTTACACATATTTGTCTATATTCATAAACACAAATGCATCTATAGGTATCTTTTGTTGATATATATCATATATATCATATATATATATATGATGTGTCTTCATATACTTATCTCTAGTTAGATGATACATGATAGATACATAGATAGATAGATAAATAGATAGATAGATAGATAGATAGATAGATAGATAGATAGATAGATAGATGGGTAGATAGATGGGTAGATAGGTGAATAGATATATTAGATAGATGGATGGATGGATAGATAATTATCCATTGCTTCCCAAAAGATAAGCAAGTGCAGAGGAAAGCCAGCAGACTGTAGGTAGAGTACAAGTGGAAGAAAAAGAGGCTCAAAACTGTGTTGCTTGTGCTGTATAAGACATTCTAAAGACTGAGTACCATGTGTTCCATTATTTCTACCTGTGTAGTCCTCCACTGTTGCTATGGGCCACATGACATAATTGGTGTGTACATTACATAAACATGGTGAGAACTCCAGTTTCTTAGTCACATGAGCCCTATTTCATGAGCTAACCACTGTCTTCTTGCACAGTAGAAGTTGCATCTCCTTTGACCATTGGAGCAAATGCTATGGGACTTAACATACATTCCGATGAACATACATTCTGATGAACTCATAAAAGAATGTGATCACAGGCTCAGCTCTATGTACTGTTATTTAAGCTATAATGAGTTAACCTGTCTTTCAAACTTACAACTTCACAAATAATTACAACAATTTCCTATGTAAAATGTACGGTTACTGAATAAACCTTAAAATATCATTTTTCTTTCTAATTTCTCATTCATACAGAAGATTCCAAAATATTGACTTAAGCAGCAGAGAAATAAAATTCTTTCTACTTAATAGTCTGCGGGTTAATAGTTTGGTTGGGATCAGATATCGTTGTATGTTTTTGTTTGTTTGTTTGTATGTTTTCATTTTAGTTTTTTTTAGCCTTACAGTTCTGGTTTAAGATGAATGCACCAATATCAAGAAGAAATCAGAGAAGGACATG
Organism: Psammomys obesus; assembly: GCF_907164565.1. Classification (NCBI taxonomy): domain Eukaryota; kingdom Metazoa; phylum Chordata; class Mammalia; order Rodentia; family Muridae; genus Psammomys; species Psammomys obesus. The sequence continues at coordinate 541,211 of NW_026590656.1, read as the reverse complement.
GCATATGTTCATCCTAGTCAAATCTTTCCATGTCAGCAAATATCTTGCCATTGAGAACAAGATGGCATGAATAACCCTGGCAGCCACAAAGAATGGTCAATTTAATCTTTTTTAAAAAATATTATATATATTTTTTATTTTCAGTGTTTGTATGAGTTTTCTCATTTTTGTTTTACACCATATGAATGCTTGGTACCTGTGTCTGCCAGAAGAGGATGTCAGATTCTTTATAACAAAAAAATAATAATTTCTTAGCTATTAGCTTGCACCAGACATTATTTCCAATAAAATTCTATCAACCTATACCCTGAAGTTAAAACTGTGATCTAAGCTGGCACTTTGTTAAACAATACAGACTTTAATTGATGGGGCCTTGGAAGAGTCCTGACCTACCTGGTTGCATGCTTGCCTAGAGAAATCATGAGAATCCAGGCCAGTTCTCTCTTGCTTCCCAGCTAGTTTGAAGTGAGGGCTTTGTTTCAGCAACTTTCCCAAGCATGATGTACAAAGTCAGTGAGCATCACTAAGTTCTTTTTTTTAAGTCTGTACCATGAAGAGAGGACATAGTCACATGCTATAAAATAATTTTCCAATACATTAAAGTAGTCTAAGATTGTTTGACTCCAGCATACCTCACCAAATAATTCGATAACATGAATATCTAATTAAAGAGAATCTGCACAACATTCAATAAAATAAACCCAAAGAATCGGTTCTGAGAAAGTAAGTGCCACTAGGAATAGGGATGCACGTGTACATTTAATCCCTGTGAGCTTTTAAACTGAAGGAGTTCCGAGGCATCTCCTACAGGAAGATTGCCCTACACAGATATATTCTCTAGCGTAGCTTAAAATGTTTCTCTTGGTGTGTCTATAGGTCTAAATTTGCTAGACATGAACTCAAAATTGTCAGATGACAATTTAAGAGACAAAGAAATTCCACTACGGGGAAGTTTTATCTTTTCTTTTTCCCACTTGGAAATCACAGAACATGTGGGGACCATTTCGCTTTGTTTCTCTCTTTGGCATGACTCATTTAGTGTTCCCTACAAAGAGCAGCTTTATATACTGAAACATTCTTCAAGTAAAAGTCCTGTTGTGCTTGTTTAAAGAAACAGATAAGGATCATTTGTACTTAGCAGAATTTATTTGCGTATAAACAATCAACATGTTGAAGTTTTCCAATCTGCTGTTTTCACATGAATAGTAACCACACACTCTGTGATGTTGTTTGCATTCTCTTGCTTTCTTTAGGATATGTATTGTCATTGTACGTTATGAAGTACTAATTTGAAAAGGCTAGGAGGGAGTCAAGAAAGAATGGAGCCCCAAAACATATAGTAATGTTTATCCATCATGACAACCTCACTTAACAGCTATATCCTATTCGCTAAAATAATCATGAATGGGTCTCTCAGAGAATGGTCAGTGGCATAGTACATAACAGAATATATTCATATAGTCAGTGATTGAAAGAGACTTAAAGAGTTGGCATTGATTTTCATTCATTTAAACCAATCTGTATGCCTCCAAGTTAGCAGTAAGAATTCTAGATGGAACACATCACTGCTTTCACTTGAAAAGGAAATAAGCTTGGGAAATCAATTCAAACTTCTATATACACTTTAATATAAACATAAATATGCCAAGTCTAATATTTTATAATTATACAGTGGATGTAAGAAATGTGGAATTTAAAACATCTGGATTTACTAGTCCGGGATAACTATGATCATGAAATTTATCCAGTGAATTATAAAATTATAAATTTAAATAAAATCATTGTGAAAGTCTGAGACAGTTGAAAACTTTTTGTGATCTAGTGTACAATGGATTCATTTAATCTCCAAAAGAAAATATTTGGCATTCATTTCATTTTCTCAAGTACAGCTAACCCAGGCAGGTAAACTAATCATAACAAATGATGTGGAAAATATATTTGACCAAGTTTAATGTCACTGCTTAAGGGATTTACACTCAACTATAAACTTGAAAATGTAAATTGTGCTTACCCTTGAAAGCAGCTTCAGTTAAGATTTTTGAAGTTAAAATAAACAAAAACATTGTTATTTTAAACCACACATGTTAGAGTTCAAACTTTCATTAGACAATGTCCTTGAGAATTCATTTTTATCTTCAAAATATTTAACTGAACAGCATATGAAAATAGGACATTTGTGATTTGGAAAGAACAGATAACACAGAATGTAAATATGGTTTACTTAGAAAGGGCCAGAATGGCTATTACCTATAGAAGTAAGGATTGTCCACAAAAAAAGTCCTTTTAATAATAATAGTTGAAATATTGTTATATTTAAAAATGGAATAAGGCCTTTGTTTAAAATTTAAGGCAGCATTTAAAATTAGCCATTTAATTATACAAATAACTTAAAGAATAAAGGTACAGATACAGTTCAGAAAAAAATATACTTTTTTTATCTTCCAACCCTCTACGGCTGGTATCTAAGAACAAAATTTTCAGATCTGAATATGCACTAGACAATCATGAATGGATCTCTGAAATTCAGTTTGAGTCAGAGAGTGCGCTTTGGGCAGGCAAACTGGCCCAATTATTCTGTAAGATATGTAACAGTGAAATTAGCAGCAAAGAGCTGTTATGCTCATTAAATAGATAATGTCTATACAGCACTTAGAATTTTATATAATAGATATTTAATGAAGGAATTTGATGAAGTGTCTTTGCTCTGCCACCATCAACCTCACTTCCAAAGTAGAGCAACTGCAGTCTTTAAATAATGTTAGTTTACCAATCATTTCTTTATCCCTGTAAAAGCTGCTACCAAATTTCTGTATTCATATAGATAGTTGCCTTGGTGACATCCTCTCAGACTTTTTGATAGTCAAAGTTTCAGAAGGTGAGAGGAACCCAGCTTTAATACTTCAGAAATACATTTTGGTGAACAACGTGGGAAGAAGATTGAAATGTGAATACTAATTTATCTTCAAATATGCCTGATTGCTAAATTAACTTTGGAAATCCTGGCATGGAACAGGTTATTGTATTTAAGTAAATCAAATATGCTAGAGGAATGTCTTGAAAAAGGATTGGCACCATTCCATTTACATATCTTCTAGTCATCATGACTAGGCATTTACTGAAAAGTGTCTTTCTCATTTTGTTTTGCAATTTGAAATTTTAGTTTGCATTATTTTCAATATTTGGTAGAAGAAATACTACCTGCTAATATAAACCTCAGAATTATTGTTTAATGGTTACTGGCACCATCGCCCTGCAAATCAACAAATTCAATACAAAATAAATCAGCTTCACAACCAAGAAGTTCTGTGATGCTTTCCTATTTGGGACTTCTATAGTTTCTAAAATTATCAATTCCATTCAAATCTTCTGCTCTCTAGCAGTTAACTTCAAAGAGAATTTTGGGCCTCTTTGAGGAAATTCGACTGGGTTTCATGTCCCTGTGTTCTGTCATTCCAAGAAAATAAAAATAGGCTGGAGTGCTTTGCTTTGTTTTGTTTTTCTGAAGTAGCTACACAGAGGAAAAGGACTTTCTGAAAAAAAATACTAAAATAAAATTCCTACATAAATAGATCTGTAGCAAGTGCTTGTTTTAAGTGGCATTAGAACTGGCTAATTTCTGCTGGAAATGAAGCTGATTTAATGACAGCCTCTTAAGTCCTGTTCCTTAAAACCATCAGTATTGAATGTGACAGTGGAAAGGGGGGATACCGCTAATGAAGTTGATTTAAGGACAGCCTCTTAAGTCCCGTTCCTTAAAACAGGCTATATTGAATGTGACAGTGGAAAGGGCGTGGGGGGGGGGGCACTGTCTGAAACTAAAGCAAGTTCCCAACAGTGTTTGGTGAGAGAGACTTACTTACTAAGAGACCGACTTAGCATCTATAACCAGCAAGGCACTTCATTTTAAGATAGAGCACAGCAAGGTGAACTTTAATCCCAGCATTCGAGAAGCAGAGGAAAGCAGAACTCTGTGAGTTACAGGCAAAACTATTCTACATAATGCATACCAGGCCAGCCAGTGCTACATAATGTGGTCCTGTCTCAAGAAACAAATTTTAAAGAGTAAGTAATAGTTATATATTTTTTTAAAATTGTTGTTTTTCAACATGCCCCTGTGGTAGCATTATAAAAGCTAAAAAAAAAAAAAAAAAAAAAAAAAACCTGGGCCAAACTTCTCAGTAATGTTCTAGTATGCCTTGGCAGGGTGTACATTCCTCTTCTTTTAAGACGAGATGAAACTATTTTCACTTTGCCTACAATAAAATCAGGGCCATTAACATTTAATGTTTTCTGTGTTGACCCTTATGTAAAAATAATCCTCTTAAGCAGAGTTTTAAACAAGCATTGCTATTTATGCATAAATATTTATAGCTAAAGGAGTTTTAGTATTTTATCCTTGTTGGCTATTGCATGTGTCACTATACCCTCTGTGTAAACATGCACATACACACTGAACTCTGTTTGATGCATTAGACCCAGCTGGAAAGTCAGGTCAGACCCAGGCTGTTGTGGAATGCTGCCTTCCAAGCAAGGCATGGCCATTATCCCTTCAGACTGTCAACACAATTGAAAGCTGTGATAGCCTAAGAACAAACTGCACAAAATAGTTCCCATCAACTTCCTGTTGCGGAGGTGGTAAGGTGCCCATGAGGCCTGGTCCCAAAGTGTTTATGAAAGGTGAAGAGGGTAAGGAGAGGGTATCATGGGGCCTTGCCTCACACCTATGCTTTATAAAAGGTTAAGGGTGGTTGGGGGTTACTAGGAGAAAGAGCTCATGAGGCTTTACCTATCTCCAAGATTTATAGATAGTTAACAGCTGTGAGGGAAATGGGAATTTTTAAAAACTATTTCAGTAATATGTCTTTCTATACATTTCCCAAGCTCCTATAAGAAAAACCAATTTAACACTTTCATCATTTGTGTGTTGATGACTAATCAGGGAAGGAAACACATTTGTTAATCCATCTATGAAAAGTTCTCACAGCAGAAAATCAAACCAATACTGTCTGGTTACAGTAGAGGCTTCCTCACTGAGTACACCAAATACACCAAGTGATAAAACTCCACAAACTCCATAAACCAAAACTTCAGAGTGGAGAAATATGAAAAAAACAAACAAACAAACAAACAAAAAAAAACAAAAAAAAAAACTAGAGTATTCCAGCACATTCTGTTCCAAGCAGCAACCCTTACTCTTCCTCTAAGCTCAAACACAAAGGTCATTCTACCTCTGGCTCATCCACATTCTGTGTCCTATGACTTAAGCAGCAGGTATGACAGTGAATCTCTTTCAGCACGATATCTAGTCCTTCTCATAGTAGTCTGGGAGTACTTATCTTACTTGGCAAATCAATGTGCAGTTGTCTTATGCTATGGATGATCAGATGGGATGATTATTGTGTATACTCCTAAGGGTTCCAGAGTGATCACAATAGTTCTTTGATGATAAGTAAGAACATTAGATTCAGAGGGAGAGGATATAAAAATAAAAGCAGAGAGAGGGAAAATGAGGAACAGAAGATTGATTGGTTGATTAATTAAGGAAATTGTGTCATTATTGGCAGAAAGAAGCCCAGGAACTCTAGACAACCTTTAGATTATAAAAAAAAAAAAAAAAAAAAAAGGCAAATAATAAATTTTTGAGAGACTCAGAAGAAATTTGTGGTCATGATGAATATTGATTATAGTGAAGTGAAACTCGCTTCATACTTACGAATTCTTGTATGATGAGATAGCAAAGTGGCAGTTTTTCAAGCAGTAAGTTTGTGATGTGTTTAAGCCACAAATGAAAGTACTATGTTTCGTAAATGTCTACAGCTTGTGACACAGATTTGTAACAAATACAAAAGGAAATCTTAAAAATGACTAATAATTTACGGTAGAACGAAGCTCCCACCTTCCTTTCTTAAGCATCCATGAACTATCACTATGGAATGAGGTCCATTGATCATGAATCAGCTTTTCTTAGCAAAGGGACCACAGAGAACATTTATATTCTAGGTAAATTGAATGAAACTACTTCTCCCCTCATCACTTTCTGGCACCCAAACATTTTCCCAAGAGACATGTTCCCCTGCCAGATTACCTATAATCTTGGCAAAGACATGCCGGATCTGTGATCACTCCTTAGGTGTCAGCCGATTGACTTCTCTGAATATTTATTCTCACTCGAACTGCAAAATGCTGTGCTGACTGAGGATGTAATAGCAGCTTTTGTCTATAGCCTCAGCCCTTGACACATGAACTCTCTTGGTCTTTGCTCTGAACTGTGCCTCCTTTTGTCTACAGTAACCACCTTTGATGTTGCTTTCAGCCTCCTCTTCGACAATGCTAAAATAAAGCCTTATATTTTTACCACTTTGGTGACAAGATTGCATGCCCAATTAGACCTCAGATCCTGTCATTGTGCCAACACAGCTGAAGTTCTTCTGTAACACAATTAAAATTCTTTCTGAGGGATTATTCTCAAGCCCAAATTCAAGCACAACATTGAACTGATGGCTGCCACTCACTTATCACCTCAAAGATTTGACCTCCCACATGTTGAGATGAATTTATAACAAGTCTTTTAAACATTGTAATTACCATGAGATAATGCAAGTGGATGTATTCTTTTTACATTCACGGTAGATTTTATAAATGTAGGCCTACTTTTAATTTCTTATTAGCAGAACTCTCCAAATCCCTTGCTACAAATAGAAAGTATTTTTAAGAGAAATTTTATTTAGTTTAAATTTATGTTTGAGGTTTTGCTTATATTTACTTAATTTATGAGATGCTGTATTTCCCAAAATTAATCTGTAAGCGCCACCTGCCCAGGAACGAGGTAACTCCCTGGAATGCTGAGAATTGTAATTGGATAATAACAAAGCCTTGTGGAAAAATAAGGTGGACTAATTTGGGCTTGTCCTGATGAGCCCCTGCAGCACCTGGCTCAGTGACATTCCAACTGAGAGATTCTTCTGGTGGGATGGTCTTGGCCAAAAAACATCCTTTGGTCAGTATTTATTATTTAATAAATTCTTGCTTAACTTTGGCCCAAAATGATGGAGTTTGTTTTTCTGGTGAAGCTCAGGATTAACAGTGCCCCAAACAGTTCCTGAATATGTATAGGAAAGATCATGTAATGTTAATTTACTATTTAATAATTTATTATTTAATATTTTACCCATTTTAAGTACCTAAGCTCTAAGTACATGGTGCAAGTCATAATGAAAATGGGTTAAGAAAGCAAATGTGTGTTAAGATACCAACCTGTAGATGCTCATGGTTTTAACTGCAATCTGCTTGGAATAATTGTGCAAGTGAAGTTTAGACTACAATGAAACATCATTTTTAAGTGAGTTATGGATGTAATAACCTTGGGCTTTCCACTTATCCAAATACTTTAGACTAAAGATTATATAGAAAAGGACTAATAATGTTTCAGTTAACTATAATATAAATAAAGCATCCAAAAATTTAGTTGCTACAAACAACCAAAACTTCATTTCCTTGTAATAATGTGAGCCAGAGGTTGTCTTTCTTCTAGTGCTGCTGGAGCTTCATTTACCTTCAATGAACACAAAACAGTGGCCTGGCATTGGCCCTGGATGGCTGCTGAAGCACATCATTGTTACTCCATACGGCCTGGCCTCCTGTTCTGTGGTGGGGTAAGGTTTATATGGTGGTGAAAAAGCAGTTTCTCAAAAAACGCAAAGGGCAACACTTTGACACTTCTGAGAACAGACTTGGGCTGAAATAATGCTATAATCTTACTTAAGTGTAGTCACAAGTCAAGCCTAGTTTTGTGGATGGAGGGACTCAAGCTTTTACATGGTCTGAATTGATCACAGTTACGTTTGCCCCAGCAACACAGTGTGTTTCACATTTGCAAGATGATCTTACTTTTGGACAGGCCTGTTCTGAAAACTGTTTTGAGAAAATAGGAAACAAAGCCCAAATTAATCAATAATGGAATGACTGAATGAATATATTTTGATATAGTCTTCAGAGTAGATATGAATGATTTTTAATAAAGAAATATATATATATATATGTATATATAATGTAGGGAGGACTTCCACTGCAAATGTGGCAAAGAAAACATTAAATAGTTGACAGCATTTTGAAACACAAACTGGAGTATTATTTTTTGAAAGTAAGAATATGATATAGAAAACATTGTTATCTTCCCAGATAAGAAATCTCAGCTGCAAATCACCAAAACTGAAGCAGAAAAGAATTTATTGTAACACATCAGTTACTTCATAGAACCTAGTAAGAATGCTGATGAGGCAAGTTTGATAAGAGACATAAACCAAAAATGCCACAGTGCCCAGTTCTGCAGAAGCCCAGCGCTCACCTCTCTTCACTGCTAGGCTCATAGACACCTGCTTCAAAAGAGGAGCATGGCACAAAAGTAGAAATTTATGTGGCTAATTTTTAAAATAGGAATATTACTGTAAAGCAACTCAATTGTGAATTTTCAGTTACTTACTCTGTTCAACATAAGAGATAACAAATGTATGTGTATACATATGCTAATATGAACATATGGCTATATTTACATAGATAATACAGAAATATAATTCTAAATGTGAACACAGGTTGAAGTACTTGAGGCCAAAATTATGTCAGGTTTCAGATTTTTCTTTCAGATATTTGTATGTTTGCATGTGCATAATGGAAGTTTTATAAGGATGTAGGCCTAGTCATGAAATACATTTATGTTTACTATGTACCTTATACTCAGAATCTGAAATAATTTTGTATAATATTAAAAAAATGTCATTTATTTTATAAGTGAAACCAAGTTTTCATGCATTGATATCATTTGTGGTTGTATGTTGATACTCAAAATATTCAGAACATGGAGAACTTCTGAGTTTGGGGTTTTTAGGTTAAAATTATATTCAACCTATAATTGTGTGTGTGTGTTTACACGTGCATGTGTGTGTACATGTGTGTGTGCATGTAGTATAGAATAGTATATATAACACAACTACAAATATATTAATGTAAATTAAACTGACATTTAATAATAAATTAAGCAAGCTTAGGTCAAAGTTTTAACATATGAAGTTTTTATTTTTTTATATTGAAAAAGATTCCTTTCTAAAGAAGCTAAACAAGAAGGAGGACCCTAGGGAACAGGCTTAATCCTCATTCAGAAGAGCAAACCAGATAGACATCAGAAGTAAAAGACAGCAAACAGGACTAGAAACTTCCACTGAGGGCCTCTGAAAGACTCTACCCATCAGGGTATCAAAGAAGATGCTGAGACTCATAGCCAAACTTTGGGTGGAGTTCAGGGAATCTAATGGAAGAAGGGGGAGATAGAAAGACCTTGGGGCAGGCAGGAGCACCACAGAGCCAAAATATCTGGGCTCAGGGAGTCCTGCAGAGACTGATGAATTAACCAAGGACCATGCATGGAGAGAACTTAGACCTCCTGCTCAGATGTAACCCATGGGCACATCAGTCTCAATGTGTGTTCCCTAAAGTAAGGGGAGAAGGGACTCTCCCTGACATGGACTCATTTGCTAGCTCTCTCATCCCCTCTCCCTAGTGAGGTGGCCTAACTGGGCCACAGAGAAAGAGGATCCAGACAGTCCTGATGAGACCTGATAGTCTAAGGTGAGGGGAGGAGGACCTCCCTTATCAGTGGATTAGGTGAGATACATAGAAGGGGAAGAAGAAAGGTGGTTGAGACCAGAAGGAGATGAGGAAGGGGCTACAGGAATGATACAAAGTAAATAAATAACAATAAATAATAATACTAAAGAAAAAAATATAAAAAGAGAGAAGATTTTTTTCTGTACAGTATATACTCTCCTTACTCCTAGTTCCTATCCACCTCCCCTCCCCTTCAGATACACTACCTTTCTGTTTCTCATTAGACAAGTACAGGCTTCTATGACATAAGAACCAAACATGACAAAACAAAATATAATAAGATAAAGCAAAAACTATGACATTGAATTTGGACATGGCAATCCAACAGAAGAAGAAGAGTCCCAAGAGCAGGCACAAGAATCCGAGACCCACATGTTCTCACAATCACATAAAAACTTTAAGCTAATAGACAGAAAGGTATGCAGAGGACCTGGTGCAGACCCACATAAGTTTTGTTCTTGCTGTTTTTGTCTCTGTGCACTCACTTGTGCCTTGCTTAGTTGCTTGAGAGTGTCTTGCTCTCCTGGTGCCCTTCATCTCCTCTTTGTGCCTTCTCTTCCTTGGGGTTCCCTGAGCTCTGGGGAGAGAGAGTTGATGGAGGTCTCCCATTTATACTCTCTGTCCATATAATATCTGACATGCGTCTCCGCATCTGTTACCATCTGCTGCTGGAGGAGCAGACTATTGCCTCTCTGATGATGCCTGGTTAAGGCACTCATCTAGGAGAATAGCAGAATATCATTAGGAGTCATTTAATTAACGCTTTTTAGTGTTTGGTTTTATCCTAAGTCCCTAGATTTTTCTCCTCTGTGATTCTTGATTACCAAAGCAGTGTCCAGCATAGGGGTTCCCCCTTGTGGAGTTGGATTATAAAAAAGAGGTTCATTATATATTTCATATTCAAATCATCTAAATAAGAAAAGGGAAAATTTCAAATAAAAAAATGTCTTATAGTTTGGGGCTGGAGAGTTGCCTCAGCAATTCAGTGTATTTACTGCTCCTCCAGAAAATGCAATTTTAATTCTGAGCACCCACATAGTAGTTCACAACCACTATATAATTCTAGGTCCCTGGATCTGACTCCCTCTTCTTGTCTCCATAGGCAACAGTCGTGAACATGGTCCATACACATACAGGTGGATAAAATACATACATACATACATATATATATATATATATATATATATATATATATATATATATATAAAGAAATCTTTTAAAAAGAAAGTTCTTTGCGGTTTTTCATATAATATATAGTATGTAATGTGTAATGTGTAATGTGTAATAGTATAGAATATGTAATATACAGATAGATAGATACATAGATAGATACATAGATAGATAGACAGATAGATAGATAGATATTGACTTCCACGGGGCATTTCTAGACGATTAATCTGATAAGATACTACTAAAAGTTTAATGCACAAATATCTAAAAATCACAATAATCTGAGTTCTGTCTTGCTTGAGCAATCTTATAAAAATAATGTATGGCATTTCTTATTTTAAAATTATCCAAGTTAATGCACAGGAGGAGGAAGTAGAAAGAACAATCCTTTATGTATTACTGGTGAGTGATTAGGAAGAAACTGTCTTAATGCACCTTAATAACAACAATTACAGTGATGGCCACGCTGCTGAATACACTGTAAAACTGCTGTTTCACTGTGTTAACTCAGTATAGCTCAGAGGAGCAACCAAATAGAGGTTCTATCTCAACACAACATGTGTCTCATATTTTATACCTCACTGTGTCTTCTTGTCAAGAAATCAGTCGAGAGTCATATGTGGATTACAAGAAAAAGTACAGGATTGTGGGCAGTTGAAACACTGTGAATTTTACCTTTAGTATAATAAGTAACTCGCATTATCTTCTCTACATTCTAACACCTGAGTTTTTTGTCTAGAAGATGCATCTTGAATTCCCTCTGCTAAAACTAGGTACTGACGACTTTTAAGCTTTGTTTTTTAGAAACCTTGTTATTTAGAAAATTACTGAAGATTCTTGAAGAGTGACAGAGCTTGGAGTGATTTTCTCTTGCATCATGCATTAACTCACTCATTTCTCATTTCTTCGTTAATTTAACGGCTTAAGTGTTTCCCAATTCTAGCCACAGTTTGAGTACTTCTTACTATGCTTCTTAAATACTAGTATCATATGTGTGATAAGAAAAAACAAAAACCCTAGAGCTCATTTCACTCCTACGTTGATGCAATTCCCTCAGCCATTGAAGTACTTTAATCCCATTAAATACAGGTGTTATTTCTGTCTAATGTTAAAGTTTTTAATCTTTTAAATTTGTGTAATAAAGTTGAACACCATTACTTATCAGATTGGAATGATCCATGTGTTCTCAAAATCTTTGTAACTCCGCAGTACTCTAGACATAACTAATAAAACTTCCTGCCAGGAGAAAAAGCATGGAGGAAATTATGGATTTCATTTAGAATTTAGAAAGCTTATTGATAGATACTCTTTATAAACAAGAAACGAACCAGTGAATTCCCTCTCTACAAGCAAGAACAAACAAATCTAATTGCTAACACCTGTCAATAAGACTGAGGTAGAAAGCTGTAGTCATCACCATATATTCTTTTGTAAGCCACTATTGAAAAATGATAAGGACCAAATATATCTGGGCACAGGATCTTTTCTGAGACTGACATTCAACCAAGGACCATGTATGGATATAACCAAGAACCTCTGCTCAGATGTAGCCTGTGGTAGCTCAGTAACCAATTGGTTTCCCATAGTGAGGGGAACAAGGACTATTTCTAACAGGAACTCAATGACTGGCTCTTTGACCTCCCCACCCCCCAAGGGAGGAGCAGTCCTGTTAGGCCACAGAGGAGGGCTTAGCAGCCAGTCCTGAAGATACCTGATAAAACAGGATCAGATGAATGGGGAGGAGGTCCCCCCCTATCAGTGGACTTGGAAAGGGGCAGGGAGGAGATGAGGGAGGGAGGGTGGGATTGGAAAGGAATGAGGGAGCGGGATGCGGCTGGGATACAGAGTTAATAAAATGTAACTGATAAGAAAAAAATAAAATTAAAAAAAATGATAATTGGGACACCGTTGCTATAACTTATAGAACATAGGGAAATTGATTGTTTTTAATTAGATTAAAATAATAAACATTTGTTGAAGCATCAATTTCATCTCTAACCAGCTATTCCCAACATGATGATAATATAATGGCGAATTAGAACATAAGTGGGAAGCTTTGCGGTGAATAATGATAGAACCTTCCAGATGATATGATGTAATACCTCTGCTGTGACCTTTGTTTGCATTTCTATATTAAAAATTATTTAGTTAACATGCCCAACTGTAGAAATACATGTCTCTTAATTTAGGAAAGGCCATCTGGGTAAATGCATGGTGATTTTTATCGGGTTCCAGTACCAAATCCTTTGAGGGTGCAAACGCTGCTTTCTATCTGTGACTTCGGGACTGTTAAGTTTCCAGGATTTAAATAAATTATCTCTTATTTCTGAGTCTAGAAATTTGAAAAATTCAGTTGAGCCTCATTAGAATTTCACCAAGGCTTCTGCTCTGCTGCTTTCCACCTCACTCCTTGTAATGACAGAAATCCCCTACAGGATATCAGAGGGGATCTGGCTGCTCTGCGGAGAGCATGACAAAGTTGGAAAAGGACTGAGTTTCAGACAGCTCAAGACCAGATACCCAAAGAGTGCTGGGGGGTAACATAGACAGCCTGATGGTCAGGGGTGAGGAAAACTCCCTGAAAAGCCAGACTGTCTTAGCTGCCCATTTGCATATATTACTGGCATTTGCAATCATTTCCTTTCCATCATTTCAGACAGAGAAGTCTGTATGGTTAGAGAGCAGAGTGCATCCAAAATGGAAGTCCTTTTTATACGTTCCTCAACTATAGGAACAATCAATATGTTTCAGAAATAAGAGAAATGGCAGCATAGATGAACCATGCTTATCCACATCTGCCTGACTCCAAATTCCTCTTATCGGTTACAGTACGCTGAAGACTCACTCTAAACACATTACGTGAAACGACAGGAGTCATAATCAAAATCACATTTGCAAATTTATAGATATGATACTGTAGAAATTTCTAGGTATTATTTTCCTTTTAAGGTTCCATTGTCAACAACAAATTTGGAGCATCTATACCTTGAAAATCTTCCCAACCAAATCCAGTAAACTAGTATGTATGGGGTGGGAGGCTTTGAAATATGTGTTTGGATAGGTGAAAACATGCATATGTATGAGCTTGTATGTGGAGAGCAGAGGACAACTTTAAATGTTATTCTTCACGGGCTTTCTAAATCCTTTCTCTTTGAGAAGAGGGCTCCTATTGGCCTTGAACTTTTTAAAGTAGGCAATCTGAGCAGTGAGCTTCCAATCTCTACCACCCCTGGGATCTCAAAAGCACAGCACCACATCCTAGGATGCTGGAATATTTAGTGACATTCTGAGAATATACACATGTGTCCTCAAACTCATGAGGTAGCATGGTAAGTGAATCATTTTACTGGTCCCTAGGTCCACTTTAAGGAGAATGGAACAAAACATCTAACAAACATCTGCCCATGATTCAAGTTTTCTTCATAGTTAGTCATCTAAAACCACAGTTACTTTTCACAATCCAACAAGCTAGTGGAAATAGCAACAGCATTTCTGCTTGAAAATATGTTCTGAGAGAAATGAAACTTGTGAAAAGACACAGTTACAAAACCCAAGTTGGAGGTCAACATTAAACCTCTGTAAGTCACCTGAGTTCATCTGTTTGGTTCTGTATCTAGGCCTCCTGCCAAAAGCCATTCATAAGATCGTGAAGGAACTGAATTCCCTACTTGAGCTCATGGGGAAGATTTGTTTAACCCCTGCAGCTATGTTACTGAAAAAAAATAAAATGAAATAAAGCACACATTCTAACCTATACAATCTGTAATTTTTTTTCAGTTGTTAATTTCATGAAAATCCAAATATAATAGGAATATTTTACCAGAGTGGTCATTTTCATTATCTGTACCAAAATCTCTTACATACTTCAGTAACCAAGAGTTATGTACCAAAATGTCAAGGCCACTAGCCCTTCCATTTTCACGTATTGTTCTCATAAGATATATTTTCATAAATGAATGTACAATATTTTTCTTTGTGAATAATGAAAAGAATTAGGAATGTTTTTCTCATTCCCCAGTCTCGACCATTCCTGCTACTGATCTCATCACAGGAAAGATAGCACAACAACATTAAAATGCGATAGCAACAACTTCATAGCAATGCCAAGATCATGCGAAACCCTTAAAGCAAAGGGAAATGTCAAATAGAAGATTCTTCCACCTACCATTTGCCTACAAAAGAGCAATCTTGACTAAAATCTTCATATAACCAGGTAGTTTTGTATATTCCTGAGTTATAGGAAATTATAATATCATTTAAAGATAAAATTAAAGTAAATTATTCACCTCATGGCTACACACAAACACACACACACACACACACACAAATGTCCTGCCTGTAACATTCTGCTTATTTCATTCTTCTGGGAATGTGTGCTCCCTCCCATGATCTGAAATAATACTGCTTTACTATAGCTACTTTAATCAAGATTCAAGTAAATATATATTGTGAAAGTTCCCAGACATTCTTTTGCATTTTATCTCAGTTGTCACAGGGGAAAACAAAATCTATGGTGATGGGACTTTTATTTGGCTTCTCAATTATACCAGTGTCAAGCTTGAGTGTACAAATACCTTGATGGAACTGCAGTCTCATAATGTACATTGTTATTAGTCTCCAAACAAATAAAAAAAAACACTGGGCTGATATAAAACAAGAGCTTGGCTTTATAGATTTAACTATAGAGCAAGAAGCACATTGATTCTTCATGCAAATGCCACAGGCTACTTCAACTTAAATAGGTTTTGTTTCACTGACTCAAGTGATTTTTCTAAATAGATAAATCTGATCTCTTCATGTGTCATATAGTTATTTTATTAAGTGATGGAATGACTGAAGTGTCAAAATCTTGCAGGGAAATTCTCAGGAAATTCATAAAATATGTATAATTTGGTTGAAATATTATTACATATAATGCACACTTTAGTATCTATAATTTTCTTTTCCATCTAAAGAATATCCAAGAGATAATGATTTAAGAACAAGCAAAAGCAGCCTAACTACAATTTTATAATGATTTGCCATAGAAACAGATTTCAAATGTCATTTACTTTATGAACAGATTTTGTCTCAAAACTATAGCTTTCTGTAGTTACTAAACTTCTTTGGTCCTATAATTAACTACTGTTCAATGAATACATTTGTCACTTTATTCCTGCTTTATCTTTCTGTTTATCATACACAAAAAAGAAGAACATGGTGACCAGAATTACTAACTTTCAAATCAAGACCACTCAAAACATCTGTCTTTACTGAGGTTTAAGCTGCTGTTCCAGATCACCCTTTGTCTCTTTTGTTCCTAAAGATTTTGAGAGAAAAGCTAGAAGAGACTGTAAGTCACTGATAAAACATTTACTCAGCACATTGAAAACTCTCATTCAATCTTCAGAATAGCAATAAAGACAACGAAAAAATGGTTAGAAGCAAGTCTTGAAGGTAGTAAATACCAAGTTTGCCTTGTTAATAATATCATTATGTGAACTTCAACTAGTTGGTTAAAGACAGAGCCCATGGATTTAAAAAGCAAAACAGAAAATATTTTTCCTACAGAAGATTCAGATAGAAGGCTTTTCAGAAATAAGAACTGGGCTCCATCTTATTGGTTGACTTGGTTATCAGCAGTAAGAAGGGGATTCCAGAGAAGGGTGCCAGGAGAGGAGTAAGCATTTCAGGAAGGTAGCAACTGATCCAATTAAGCTGGAGCAAAAAGCTCCTTTTTCAAAGAATATAAGAATAGAGTGGTAGACTGCTTTTACATCAGGGAGAGTCTAATGAGTGAATAAAGAGATTTCTTTCCAACGTAAGAGTCAGGTAAGATATTATTTATGATGGCATAATTAGATGGCATTTTAGAAATATGTATTTGCCTTTAGCATATGGAAAGAAAGTAGAATTAGAATGAATGATAGGAGAAAAATATAGGTTTATAGGTTTCTGAAATAAGACAAATATTTAATAAGGATTTAATGTGGAAGAGCTTGCTGAAAACAGAAAATTATAAATGAGAGTGATACTGTCAAGAAAGAATTGACAGGAATTACATGACTGAAGAGACACAGAACAGGCTGAGAGACTACTGATGCTTTTGAGTATTTGAAAAGTAAGAATGCTGAAGCTACAGAACACACTGGTCAAAACAGTAAGTGGTAGGTGATTTTCACATGCCTGCTTTCAGTTTGCTAGCATTATATCTATGATCATCAGGGATATTAATCTACAGTTTTGTGGGGGGATTTTTTTTGTTGTTGTTGTGTTATTGTGATGGTGGTGTCATCTATGCCTACTGCTGGTGTTAGAATTATAGTGGCTTTATAGGAGTTGTTTGGGAATGCTCTCTCGGTTTCTACTTTTCTTTTAATTATTAAAACATAAAAGAAATACACATTCTTTGAAAGTCTGCTGTGAATCCACCTGGACAAAGCTTATTATTGTTTCAATCTCATTTATTAAGAGTCTTTTTTTAGGTTGTTGATCACTTCTTAATCTCTCTTTAGTGATTTGGCTGATTCTAGAACATCATCTTTCTGAATTTACTAGAGGTTTGATTCCTGGTTTTAAGTTTATTGAATAATGGTCAGGTAGGATATGTGGAATTATTTTAAATATTCTGAATTTGATAATCTGTACTTTGTGTCCCCATGTCCCCTGACTGTGGTCCACTTTAAAGAAGACTCCACAGGCGTCGTAGAAGACTGTGTAATCTTTCATGTTTCTGTGGAATATTCTGTAGATATGTATTAGGTCTATTTGTAGTAAGACATTATTTAATTCTAAAGTTTTTCTGTTCAATCTTTGTACTTGTTAATCTGAGAAAGTGTGCTGCCGAAATTGCCTGGTAATTTCAGATTGGTATTAATCTGTATTATTAATTTCTAGAAATTGAGTGCATCAGACTTTGTTGCATGCATATTTGGTATTGATACTTTCTTGTTTAATTCTTGTCAGATACAAGGAAAGTCACACCAGCCTGCTTCCTAGTCCCATTTGCTTGGAATATTTTATTTTTACATCTTTTTCACTTTAATGTGATGGCTATATTAAAAGCTGAGATTTGGGGGCTTTTGTTTAATTAATTTATTTATTTGTAGAAAGGAAATAGATTGTGTTTGTTTCTTTTTTAATTATTTTTATTAATTACAGTTTATTCACTTTGTATCCCCCTTGTACCTCCCTCCTCCCCTCCTAACCCCACCCTCTCTCTTCCCCACCCTGTCCCTCTCCCAGTGCACTGAAAAGGGAGGTACTCCTCTCCTTCCCTCTGACTCTAATCTATCAGATCTCATCAGGAGTGGTTGCATTGTCTTCTTCTGTGGCCTGGTGAGGCTGCTCCCCTCAGGGGGAGGTGATCAAAGAACAGGTCAATCAGATCATGTCAGAAACAGTCCCTGTCCCCAATACTATGGAGGCCACTTGGATACTGAACTGCCATAAGCTACCTCTGTGCAGGGGTTCCAGGCCATCTCCATGATTGGTCCTAGTCTTTTCAGTTTCAGAAAAGACCCCTGTGCCCAGATGTTTAGGATCTGTTGCTGGCCTTGTGGAGCTCCTGTCCTCTCCAGGTCTTACTATCTCCCACTTCTTTCATTAAGATTCCCTGTACTCTGCCCAAAGTTTGGCTATGAGTCTCAGCATCTGCCTGGATACCCTGCAGGGTAGAGCCTTTCACAGGCCCTCTGTGGTAGGCTCCTGACCTATTCCCTGTTTTCTCCCACCTTCTATGTCCATCCTCTTTGCCTTTCTGAATGGGGATTGAGCATCTTAGCCATAGTCCTCCTTCCTGATTAGCTTCCTTAGGTGTACAGATTTTAGTATGTTTATCCTATATTATATGTCTAGTATCCACTTATGAGTGAGTATATACCCTGTGTGTCTTTCTGCTTCTGGGTTACCTCACTCAGGATGATCTTTTCCAGTTCCCACCATTTACCTGCAAATTTCATGATTTCCTTTTTTTTTTTTTTTATCGCTGAGTAATATTCCATTGTGTATATGTAACAACTTCTGTATCCATTCCTCAACTGAGGGGCATCTAGGCTGTTTCTAGCTTCTGGTTGTTACAAATAAATCTGCTACAAACATGGTTGAACAGATGTCTACACATAGAAAAATGCAAATAGATCCATAATTATCACCCTGCACAAAACTAAAGTTCAAGTGGATCAAAGACATCAACATAAATACAGACACATTAAATTGGTTAGAAGAAAAAGTGGGGCAGAGCCTTGAACTCATTGGCATAGGAGACAACTTCCTGAACAGAACACCAACAGCACAGGCTCTAAGAGCAAAAATCAACAAATGGGACCTCTTGGAATTGAAAAACTTCTGTAAAGCAAAAGACACTGTCATCCAAACAAAATGACTGCCTACCGATTGGGAAAGAATTTTCACCAACCCTATATCTGACAGAGGGCTTGACAACAAATCAAGTACAGAGCTAAACAGAAAATTCTCGATAGAGGAATATCAAATGGCAGAGAAACACTCAATGTCCTTAGTCATCAGGGAAATGTAAATCAAAACCACCCTGAGATTTCCCCTTACACCCATCAGAATGGCTAAGATAAATAACTCAAGTGACAACACATGCTGGAGAGTTTATAGAGAAAGAGGAACCCTCCTCCACTGCTGGTGGGAATGTAAACTTATACAACCACTTTGGAAATCAATCTGGTGCTTTCTCAGACAATTAGGAATAGCGCTTCCTCAAGATCCAGCTATACCACTGCTAGGCATTTATCCAAAAGAGGCTCAAGTGTTTGTTTTTTAATTCGTTCAGTTATTGTGTGTCTTTTGATTGTGGAGTTGAGACTATAAATATTTAAAGATTTTATTGAGAGATGTGTGTTTATTGCAGTCATTTGTTTTTGTTTGTTTGTATGATTGGTTGGTGTAGGTTTGGTTTGGTTTGGTTTGGCTTTTGCTATGGTTCATGTTCTTAGTCATGTTTTTTATTTTTTTTTTAATCTCACTAATTATAGCTTTAAATGTTTTCTTTCTAGTCTCTTGATTGTGCTTATCTACTCTTTACTCTGAAGTATTGATTCTAGCAGTATATTTAGGATTATTTTAGTAGACATGAATTTTTGGGATCCTTTGAATCATGAAACAATTTTATTTCTACTTCAATTATTTCAGATAGTGTTTCTGGTTATAGTAGGCTAGATTGGTACTTTAGAACGTGGCATGCATTGATGGAGGCACTTTTGGTTTTCACATTTTCCATTAGAAATCAGCTGTTATTCTGATGAGTTTTCCTTTAAATCTGATTTGTGGGGTTTTTCCCCAGCTCCTTTTATTACTATTTCCTTGTTTTATATGTAGGATTTTAACTTTGGTATTCTAAGTGGAGTCTACTTGTAAAAGAATGAAAGTAGACTCATACCTCTCACCTGCACACAAAAACATTTATTCCAAGTAGATCACAGATCTCAATTTAAAATCTTCCATGCTGAGCCTTAGAAGAAACCATAGATAGTAGCATCCTGCAAAAGATGTATGTAATAAAGGACTTTCTTGATATTGTCTAAATATTAAGGCTGATAATTGACAACAGTGGAGCTCCAGGTTTAGTGAAAGACCCTGCCTCAAAAGAATAAGAGAGAATTATAGAGTAGGTTGGCCAACACTCTCTCATGGCATCTGTGTTTGAGTCCAATGTGCATACACTGATACATACTGAGAGGGGGAATTAATCAACAAATAAGCCACCTAAAAAAACAACTCTAAGTCATAAACATATAAATAGGCAAAAACTATATAAAGAACAATTACATTCTTCAAGTTATTATTTGTGGCCACACAATAAATGTTATACACTATTCATGGCATAAAAAAAAAACATTGTTATCCTCTTACTACAAAGGTAAACTATATCTCCCATCCCATACCACAAAAAGGACATCTGTATTGGTATTAGCTAATTATAGTTGATTCTCTAAGCTAATTAACTCATAATTGTATTTTTACACATAATATAAGTTTGGTCAGTTAAACAAAATCAGCTATGGTGTTTCTGAGAGGTCTTCCCTTACACTTAATATACAATCACATTCTTTGTTTGTTTCTTTTTCACCTTGCACTGGAAGTTTGGAAAATTCAAAACTTGTTACCTAGTATTTATGATTCTAAGAGGAAAAGCCTGGACAAAGGAGCAATAAAAACGGATTTCTATTTAGGTGAATAAAAAGAATTTGAATCCTACTGTCAGTGAGGTGCTAAATTAACACTGGAATTGAACAAAATCTATTAGTATTGATGCGGAATTTTAAGCACTTTAATGCTACAGCCCAAAACACCACGGTTCAAAGCCACTGTATAGATGCAGCAATCACTCCTGCATTGTTCTTCTCCCAGTACATCATCCTCTAAGAAGTACAAGTAAATCCCTTTCTTTATTGCAATATATCTGCATATTCATCCCTCTCGGCCTTTCCAGTATGTCTATTAGAACTCCACCCCATGACAAACTTCCTTTGCTTCATGATCTCATTCTAGAACATAGCCTTGATTCTCTTTTGATGCAGGCTGGCTCTTTGCTGTCTTCTGAGATCTTTCTCCAACAAACACTTTGCAATCACACCCACAGATAAGAGTGATCTTCACCCTTCATCAAGAAGTCTTCTTTGCAAAAGAGAGAGATACTACAGAAAATCCAAAACCAGCCCAAATGCAGAGTTGTGGAGCTGAGTGCCAGTGGATACACAAACATATAAAACACTCTCACACCTAAGGCTCAGGCAAAGGTTGGCTGGGGGGGGGGGCAGTATTATTGCAGGAACCAGAGGAACAGGGAGCTTTCTGTGAGATTGTGTCTCCTAGTAATATCAGAAGGTTCACCCATAGAGTCCAACCAATGACTGTTGTCATGTGAGATGAACAAGTGTTATGCTAATAAGCATGGCAAACGAGATGGAGGAAAAGTGCATAAAATCCCAGCTTTACACGGAAAACTATAGCCAAGTAAGGAGAGAGAGAGGTGAACAAAGCTGTCCTCCCACGGAAAAGCACACCAATCTGTTCTTGTCCAGTGGGAAATGATCAGTCCTGAAAAAATGCATTTATGTAGCATTATGGACTGAACAAGTTATGTTTTGGAATGTGTAAATCCATGCAATAGCAATTCGTCTTGTTTTAAAGAGGCAAAGAGGCCATGGATTTGAAAGAAAGTAGGGAGGGATGCTCACGGGGAAGGAAAGGGAAGGCGAAACACTGTAATTAAATTATAATATCAAAAAGGAAAAGAGGGTCTTAAACACTTACCCAGTTCCAGCTTCTATACATTTCAGTGAACTGTACTGTTAAATTGGTCAGTTTGAACTCACAGTGCTCCAGTTAGGGTTTTCCATTTTCACTATCAATTACATGTTTATGTATGGCATTAAATACTTTCATTGAACATAACAAAAATCAGAGCATTAAAAGAGTTTACAGAATTCACTAAGTGCATATTTAATGCCAACATTGACCATTTAAAGGTATATAAAAAGAAAGTTGAAAAATAAATTTAAGCAAACATGTATAATCATCATTAAATATATTTTGAAAAACTTTTAAAATTAAAGATAAATATATAATTTAGGTTAAATCATTATACTTCTTAAGATTTCAACTATATTATTGCAGCAAAAATAATTCAACCCCTGAGAGAATTTATTAGATAGCTTTTAGAAACTTTAGCTTTAAGATACCAGCTAAAGATGAAAAAATACACAAAAAATATTTTCTTTTGAGAAATTGTACAGACACATGTTAATATAATATGGAATTATTCAGATTTTTTTCCTAGAAACATTTGAAAATATCCAAATAAAATATTTATTTTCTATTTGTGAAAAAGTAATTTTCTAATAAAAACATTTTATTATTTAGCAAAACAATAATTACACTAAACTTTATTATAATATCTCCCTATCATGTTTCTATTAGCTACCATAAATAAAAGTACAAACTCAATTTCTAAGAAATCCCAAATATCATATTGATGCATAAACTTATAAATTTCATACAGAGTATCTCCATTTGGATACTATTAATTTTCAGATGATTGCTATGATGAAAAGTGAGAAAAACAGCACTAACCCATAAATTTCTCATTCTGCATGTCTTAAGACAGTGAAGCAATGCAGTATAGGTTTGGATATTTTTTTAATTTATTTTTATTAATTACAGTTCATTCACTTTGTATCCCAGCTGCAGCCCCCTCCCTTTTTCCTTCCCAATACCACCCTCCCTCCCTCATCTCCTCCCATGTCCCTCTCCAAGTCCACTGATAGGGGAGGTCCTCCTCCCCTTCCATCTGACCCTAGCCTATCAGGTCTCATCAGAACTGGTTGCACTGTGTTCCTCTGTGTTCCACTGTGTTCCACTGTGCTCCCCCTTTTCAGGGGGAGGTGATCAAAGAGCCAGCCACTGAGTTCACGTCAGAGACAGTCCCTGTTCCCATTACTAGGGTACCAGCTTGAATACTGGGCTGCCATGGACTACATCTGTGCAGGGGTTCTAGGTTATCTCCACACATGGTCCTTAGTTGGAGTATTGGTCTCAGAAAAGACCCCTGGGCCAGATTTCTTAGGTTTGTTGCTCTCCTTGTGGAGCTCCTGCTCCCTCCAGGTCTTTCTATCTCCCCCTTCTCTCATAAGATTCGCTGCACTCTGCCCAAAGTTTAGCTATGAGTCTTAGCATGCAGAAGTATGCTCCTTTTGTAGAGGCAGCTCTTGCCTGACTCAAAGGAACTCAGTTTCAAATGCGTTGGCTAAAAATAGGTTATCTGGAAGAATGACTGTATTTACTACAATTGACTTCTGGAAAGTCTATCATGCTCATGTTAGTCTTTCATAATTTCTATTATTTTTTCCTGTTGTTATTGTTTTTCTCCTTTGTTTGATATTTCATATATTCACTTAGTGTGTTTTGAGTAACATCTACTCCCATTACCTCCTCTTCAATTTTTCCCTTATTTCCCCATCCTTTCTCCCTCCTAAGTTCATGTCTTCTCTCTTTTCCTTAAAAAGCCACTAAGTCCACCTATGTGCATGGGCTTATGGCCATACACTTGAACACTGATAGCCTGTCAGTCTCTTTTCCTGGAGAAAACTTACCCTGTCCCTGCACTATTAATTTCCAATAGCTTCTCAGCTAATAGTGGGCCTCCATGAGCTCTTCCTCCTTCTGGAATGGGATTGTGGTTGGCTTGATCTTCTGCAGGTCTTATGCATTCAGTCACAGTAGCTGTGGGCTCATTCCTATTACAACATAGCAAGTAATGCCTGATCCTCTAACATATCCTCAGTATTACATAAGAAAATGGAGCACTGGAGCTGGCATTAAAATCATCCATTTAAGGACAAATAAAGTGAAGAATACAAAAGTAGTTACATTGTTTTTCTAAATTCTAATGTAATTGTTACAAAAAAGAAACCAAACAGGAATCTTGTTTTTTTTTTCTTTTTCATAAAAGAATATACAAAATAATAGCGTCAAAGGCATACACCTGGCCAAGATATTTGTTATTTAAATAATTTCAAAAGCTGCTTTACTTGAAATTCTATAATCCCAGTACCATTGCTTTCATTAAATGTTTTGGATGTTAATATTCATTGAGGTTTATTTGACTGTTTTAATTTTAACTCATCCAACTTTAATGTGTCTGTGAGTATAAATCATTTAAATAATGTCTCGTATATTAGCTAATCAAAATTAAATTTGAAATCAAAAGCCTCTGTGCAGCTCCTAATTGCTTCTTGGGTTTTGTCAGAACATTTTCTTATGCTAGACATGCACGTCTTTCTATGCAATCTCACACTAGTTCCCTGCATCGTACGGAGCTCACATTATAATTCATCTTCCTAAGGGAGGAATATTCCTCGTAGAGGTCATATTTAAGAAAAATCAGACATGAATTTTGAACACTTTGACTTCACTTCCCCTCTTCAAGATAATTGCCTATCCAGGCTGCTGGAGGAGCAATTTTGAGGATATAATCTGGCAATCGGTCTTTAGAGATGTTGTTAGCAAATGAAAACAGCAAACTCAATAAGAAAAGAAGAGCAGGTGTTCCTTCAATTAGAAAGAAAAGAGAAGTTTCAGATAATGAGACTATGATGAAAACTAGTGGAGGATACAACATATAAAGCACAATGTTAAGCTTGATTCTCTTCCCACATGCTCATCTGCATGCTTCTTTAATTAAATGAGCAAGTTAGTTTGCATCTTTTAACATTCAATCTCAA
The DNA here is from genome assembly GCF_907164565.1 of Psammomys obesus. Classification (NCBI taxonomy): domain Eukaryota; kingdom Metazoa; phylum Chordata; class Mammalia; order Rodentia; family Muridae; genus Psammomys; species Psammomys obesus. The sequence continues at coordinate 516,153 of NW_026590656.1, read as the reverse complement.
AACAACTCCCTCTTTTCATCTTTAAGTAATGACAATGTAGATTGCTGAATATGTAAAACACTATAAGAAATTAGTTTACGAGTCTCTTATTTAACTGAAGTGGATTGTAGCATATTGTGGCTATCAGAGTTACAACGAACACCATTGCTTTTCAAATATTAATATGTGGATACTATGCATATATATCATATAATGTAGACTTTGTGAAAGTACATTTATCTAGGTTGCCCATATTTTATTTTATACTTTGTTTAATTTATGTATTGACTTAGTATCCGCAAGCAGAAAATTGATTAATGCTTTAGGGAAATGATGTTACCTGAATAAAACAATCAAATTCTTACTGAACTATTTATTGTGGTAACTGCTGTGTTATTTGAGGAAAAGTCCAGATTTCAGATTTCTGTTTAAAGCAGTGGTACAACTGTGTTCATCTACATAGTGACATCAGAATGGCCAAGGCCAATGGATGTGAGACTATTGAGACTATTTGAGGCTATTGATTAGCATATTTTGTTTATTTTAAGAGAAATGATGGCATCTTTTTTCTAAGTAAATAGAAGCTATTGTAGTCTATTGTAAGACTTTAATGAGTAATATAAACTGAACTAAAAATTTCTCTACAGCCATCTGACTACTCTGCTAAATCTTGATCCTTTTGAAGGTGATAAAGGACACCTCTGTCACCTTTTAAATGGTCTGCTCCTTCAGTTTCTGGATAAAGGCTGTCAGATGATTGTAATGCTAGGCGCCTGTCTGCAAGTGTATAGCACAATACAATTAATAGTGTCAAGGGTTGATTCTTTCCCATAGGATGGTTCTAAAATTGGTTGGCCATTCCCTCAACATCTGCTTCATCTTAATTCTTGTGCATCTTGTATGCAGGACAGATTTTAGGTGAAGGTTTTGTGGGTGGGTTGGTGTTACCATCCTCCTTAGGAAATCGTCCCTGTACAGGAGGTGGCAATTTCATATCCCCTGTTGCTAAGATTCTTAGTTCGGGTCACCCTCATAGATTCTTGGGAGTTTTCCTTGTCCTAGGTTTCTGGCTTGGCCCATAGCTGCCCCACCCCCTCCATCACCAATTTCAGTTCTCTCCCCCAGTTCTCTTTCCTTCTGTTCTCCCCAGACTTGATCCCTCTTGTTCTCCTCCCTACCTTCTCTCCAGCCCAGATCCCTCCTTCCATCTACCTCCAATATCTATTTTACTTCCCTTTCTGAGTAAGATTCAAAGGTCAAGAACACTACAATAAAATCTACAAAATCAACCAACCTGGGACCATGGGAGCTTAAAGAGACTGAACCACCAACTGAAGAACATGTATGGGAAGGATCTAGGCTCCATAACATGTAACAAGATGTGGAGGCTGGTCTTCAGGTGGGTGTCCTTACTGGAACTGGGGCTGTCTCTGACTCTGTTGCCTGCCTTTGAATCTCTTTCCCCAGCTGGGCTGCTTGGTCTAGCCTCAGTAGGAGAAGAGTCTAGTCCTGATGCAACTTGATATGGCAAGGTGGGTTGATAAACATGCTAGGCCTCTCCTTCTCTGAGGAGAAAGGGTGAGAGAGGAGAGGAGGGGAAGAGAAGAGAAAAAAAGGGACTGGAAGAAGAGGAGGGAGGGGAAGCTGGGATCCAGATGTAAAGTAAATAAATTAACTAATCAAAACAAAACAAACAAACAAACAAAAAGCCTGTTCCATCATTAAGGGGAAACAGATAATGGGATGGAGGAGAGGTGGAAGGAGGGCTGAGAAGAGTGGAGTGAGGGGAAGCTGCAGTCCCATAATAATGTATGAGAGAAGAATAAAAGAAAAAAAAAAAGCCAGATGTACCTTCACTTGAAATAAATAGATGAAACTCATTTTTTAAAACGAAAAAGTCTTGAGTCATCTTTATGTAAACTGAAAGAGTGATAGAATGGTACAAACTGTAACCTAGTGATAGAAATGTTAATTTTCATTCCCTCTGCTTCAGGGTGCCAGGAAAGTATACCTGCCAGTGCCCTGATACTCCTTCATCAACAAACAAACCTTGGCTCTGTCTGCTAGTTCAGGGAAGAAGGGCCTGATGAACAGCTCATCTACTGCCATATGCATCACTATTAAGATTTTTTAAGAGCACTAATTTTATTTTTTGTTTTACTATTAGAAGAAAGGGTGTTTCTAGTTTGAAGAAAAGATAATTTTACCTACTAATTTAGTTTGCTCCAAAATATTCTAAGAATAACCAATAACACCATATATATTCTGTAAAAATATACTGAATTTCCAGAAAAACATCAAGAGAATTATACATATACTCCTGCTCTTACTAAGTCACCAGTAAAAAAAAATAAATAGGAAAGATCTGATTACATTCCTGTCATTCTACCTTCAGAATGTCAAATACCCTTAAACAAACAAGGACAAATATGCTCTTCTTAGTTGTAACTGCAGTAGAAACAGAGTTACAAGCAGATAATAAAATACTGTCTTCTTGCCCTGCTTCTTTTACATTCTGCTATAAGAAAGATAAATATTTTGGGATACAGTTGCAACTAAATATGAGATGAAAGTAAGAGAAAGTAGACAGGAAAGACTTTGACTGGCAAGCTCAGGACTATTTGGTTGGGGAGAGGGTGACACAGTCTGACATATTCTTCCCACTTTCCAGAAATCTCATCTTGCTTCTTTGTTAACATTTTCACAAAATTACAAAGATAAAAAAAAAGGAAGGAAAGAAAAAGGGCATTTTTACTACAAAGAAGGGACAAAACTTATACTAACTAAAGCTTCATTATTTGAAATTTCAGTGATAATTTTCATTTCCGTTCCATAACCAGAGGCAAACACTTAGTGACAACAAACTATAGCAATCCAGAGTGGGAAGCTTTAGGTTCTTGTCTCTAACCCCAGGATGGATGATGGGACAAGGCTCACTAGGACCTCCACCCTCCCTTTGATTTTGTTGTTGTTGTTGTTGGGGATTGTTTCCCACTGAGAGTTTTTAAACTTTGGCATATGCAGCAGTATGATTTGTCTGCTTTTGTGAAACAATAGATAAAATTCTCCTACATAATATCTATAAGCAGAGCAATGCAGAGCAATAAGGCTTAAGAAATAAAGGCTCTATGAATTGCAAAGGGCTACATGTACTGCCCACAGACAGAATTATTTTTAGTTTAGTAAATATACATGAAACAAATTCCATGTAATGGAGCAAACACCTTGAAGGGCAGAAATCAGAAAATAAGGAGGTCAAGGTTGTTTTTGGCTATAGAGTAAATTCAAGGGCAGTCTGGGCTACATGAGATCAAAACTCATGGATAAATGAGCAAAAGCATAGAAAAATATAGCTCATTAGTCATGTCATATAATATATTTTAATAAAATTTGCTTTCCTACTCAGAGTTCTCATTCTCTGTGGGTTGAGAAATTTATTTTTAGTGTGAAGCTTTTCTTAAGTTCCTTGGGAAAGACATTAAAATTTAAAATATCTCCTGCTCTTGCGACTCTTTTCCTCCTATCAGATTGACTTTTCCAGCCTCTGTATGGGGGCTTTTGCCTTGTCTTACTGTATCTTGTTTTGTCCTGTTTGGTTGTCTTCCCTTGGAGGCCTGCTCTTTTCACAAGAAGAAACAGAGGGGGAGTGGATCTAGAAGAGAATGGATGTTAAGGAAGCTGGGAGGAGTAGAGGGTGGGGAAACTGTGGTCAGGATATATTGTATAAAAGAATAACCTATTTTCAATTAAAAATTAAAATATCTCAAAAAACAATATTTCTGAAAGAATTTATATTAAAAGCAATTATTTGAGGGCTATGTATGGTAAAGCAGATTATGCGCCCTATTAGAAATAAATAAAATACCAAGAATGTGAGACTAGTTGAGCACAAAAGTAGTTAAACTTGGTGAGATGTGAAATTAGATTTTAATGCATGCAAAACACATTCCAATGCATATTTTTAGGTGGAAGCTGATTGACTTTTCTCAGTGTTTAAAATTAAAAGCTGCCTTTAGGCAGTTAGGAACCTTTGAGAGCATTTGCTATTGCTAAACTCAAGCACTTACATTTAGTTCTACCATGGAGCTGTGCAAGGACCAAAAGACGTCTCATCCCAGGAAAGATTTCAGTGTGACTGTGTGCCAGATCTGTCCCACATGAAAAGTTCATCAAATTCTCTTCCCAAGCGAACCCACCTCCAAGTACCGTGGAAAATATGTTCACTTTTTCTACTATCCTGTACACGTTTTACTCCTCCTACTTTGCCCTCTTAAATATCCGTTAATGATAATAGTGGAATAACAATAAATAGATGGCTAGATAGGTCTATGCTCCAAGCATTGATGGCTGTACTCAATAACTATCTTATTATGGTCCCACATCTACTTGCAGAAGGTATGATTATTAATCTCAATTTAACCATTGGAAGGAAAGGACATTTAGAAATTCTACTATCTCATTTAAAATCATGTAGCTCACAAGGGAGTTTGAAATGAACCCTTGTCTATGTATCTCCAAAACTGAGCAAAAATAATTAATTTTAATAATAATTAATTCCTTTAATTGAAATCTCAAAAATTGTTAGATTGTGTTGCTTTATCCATGAATGGGTAAATGAAAATTCATATTACTCTCAAGTTCTCTATGAGTTAAAAAGTTTTTTTTTAATCCCTATGCTGAAATTATGCTCTATTCAATAACCATATCTGGATGCTTTAGTAAGAAATACTTGTCTAGCTAGGTGACTATCAGCATAGCAAGTAATATTCTTTACTCACTACATAAATTCACTTCTTCCAGTGTTTAACAGTTTGTGACTTTTCCTCAGTGATCACACCTGTGGATTATTATCATGATATGTCTCCCCATAAATTTTTTCCATGGACTTAAGACAGTTCACTTTGATACGTTCTTTAGAATCATAAAAGCATATAATTTGCAGAAAACATAAACCAGCAATCCTGATTTTATGAGCTAGGTTAAACATATTGTTAAAGAGTATAATGCACCGAATCTGATGTATCATGTACAGAGCTTCAGCTGTAGATTCTGCCTTCACACATTATCCTTCAGTTTTTATTATTTACTTGTCCAGAATAAGAAGTGCCAAATTTGATATCATGGTCATCTGGGAATGATATACATTGCCTTTCATGACTGTCAGACTGTGATAGGATTTTATCTCAAGATGTAGTGCCTTTAATCATATCATGTTAGGTGTCTTATATAACAGTACCAGTACTGTGATGAGCCAGAATAGGTGACTGATTGCCATGAATGCTAAATAATATCAACCTCATATAAATGAATGTTGAATGAAACAAGAGGTTTAACTGTGAAGAAATCTGTGCAGGACATAAAAATCATTTGCATTTCTTATTTGCACTGATAGCATGATAACCTTGTAGGAGGGAATTGTGTTAAGGTCAGTATCGAAAAGCAATTTTTATACAGAGGTAATTAACTCAACACATATTCATCAAATACATACTATTTCAAAAACATTTCAGGTGACAGGGATACATAATTTTTTCAAGTATAAAATTGATTTATAAAATGTGTTTTTTTTAATTTTTTTATTAATTACTCTTTATTCATTTTGTATCCCCCCATAAGCCCCTCCCTCCTCCCCTCCCAATCCCACCCTCCCTCTCCTTTCTGCATGCATGCCACTCCCCAAGTCCACTGATAGGGGAGGTTCTCCTCTTCTTTCTGATCTTAGTCTATCAGTTCTCATCAAAAGTGGCTGCATTGTCCTCTACTGTCGCCTGATAAGGCTGTTCCCCCCTCAGGGGGAAGTTATCAACAAGCAGGCCAATCAGATTATGTCAGAGGCAGTCCCTTTTCCCATTACTATGTAACCCACTTGGACACTGAACTGCCATGGGCTACACCTGTGCAGGGGTTCCAAGTCATTTCTAGGAATAGTCCTTGGTTGGAGTATGAGTCTCTGGGAAGTTCCCTGTGTTCAAATTATCTTGTTCTGTTGCTCTCCTTGTGGAGTTCCCATCCCCTCCAGCTCTTACTATTTCCCACTTCTTATTTTATAAAATAAGGAATACATATAAAAGTTAAAAGACAGTCGGCTTCATAGGCATGCAAACATGTTAATAAATTCACTTTAAATACTAATTCTATTGTATAGAAATACTCATGGTTTCTGAAAAAAAATTGATTTATGATAGTTTGAAAAGGAATATATAAGCAAAGCTATTTATCTGTTAATTTCATGGTTATACCATATTATTGTAATAAATGGATACAGACCTTAAGATAATTTAAAGAGCAAATAGAAAATAGACACTTTAAAATCTATTTAGCCACTGAGTTCATGTCAGAGACAGTTCCTGTTCCTATTACTAAGATACCCCCTTGGAGACTGAGCTACCATGGGCTATATCTGTGAACTCAGTGGCTGGCTCTTTGATCACCACCCCCTGATGGGGGAACAGCCTAACAAGGCCACAGAGGAAAACAATGCAGCCAGTCCTACTGAGACTTGATAGGCTAGGGTCAGAGGGAAGGGGAGGAGGACCTCCCCTATCAGTGGACTTGAGAAGGGGCATGGGAGGAGATGAGGGAGGGACTGTAGGCTTGGGAGGGGATGTAGGAGGGATTTACAACTTGGATACAAAGTGAATAAACTTTAATTTATAAAAATATAAATAAATTTTAAAAGTGAAAAAATTTATTTAGCCATCAAAATAATGAAATAAATCACACAACTTAATATCTAAACAATACACTAAACTTAGAAGGTTTTTACAATTAGCTTATATTCCAAAGTCATTTGGAGAAGGATAAAACATACCAAATAGAGGAGGTGAATATTACCGAAGCTTATTATAAGCACATGTGGAAATATCTGAATGAACCTCTTTGTAAAATTAAAATACACTATGTTTAGATAAACTGATACTGATATACACTCAGTGCTACTTCAATCTTTTTGCTTCCTGGTTCTCCTCCAGTTAGTATAAGAATGACACATAAAATAGCAAGCTTATTTTCTTTAACTTTACCAGAGTGGTTCACTAGAGCCAACAAGATAGTATTAGAGACATCAAAGCTTCTGACCATAGCAAATAGAATGATGACATTCCTAAGGCTAACTCCCTGTGTCAAATTCTAGGCATTAGTTTCTGAAATACAAGAACATAACTAGTGTAAAATTCTTTTAAAAAAATGGATATTTTTTTTAAATTAGATAATAATTGCATTTAGTATCTATCTAAGTGGATCCCCTAGTAAGGGGAACAGGGATTGTCTCTGACATGAACTCAGTGGTAGACCCTTTGACCACCCCTGCCGAGGGGGGAGCAGCCTTGCCAGGCCACAGAGTAGGACAGTGCAGCCAGAACTGATGTGACCTGATAAGGTAGGGTCAGAGGAAATGGGAGGAGACCTCCCCTATCATTGGACTTGGAGAGGGGAATGGGAGATGAGGAAGGGAAGGTAGGATTGGGAGGGGAAGAGGGAGGGGACTACAGCTGGGATACAAAGTTAGTAAACTGTAATTAATATAAAAATTTAATTAAAATAAAATAATTGTATTTTCTTCAAGAAATCAAAGTCAATATTTGTATAGCTGTGTTTGTGTGTGTGTATATATATATATATATATATATATGGATATGTATACATGTATGTGTATATATGAATGTGTCTGTATGTGTGGATGTGTGTGTTTCTATATATATATGTGAGTTGTGTAAGTGTGTGAGTGTGTGTAAAAAATAGAAAACGGAACACTATTCTAGAACAAAACAATTAAAACTTCAACCAACAATTGAAAGCAATGAAGCCATAAAGAAAAGTAAAAATTGACCGTTGATGGTATTAAATTATAGCTGTAAATAACTACATCTTAAAAAGCACATAGTTTGAGAAACCTCCATTTTATCTTAAATAATCATAGAACTTTGAGTCAACTGGAAAACCTGAATTTTACCCCTAGAGCTAAGAAATTACAGAATTCTGAGTATACCACATAAGTTACTTCCTGTTCCATAAACGCATAGAGCAAACCTTGTCATAGCTAAATTCCTCCTAGCCTATGACTAATGTAAAATGAGAATGAACCAGGATCATATCTCTCTAATTCCAGAAAAAAACTGACATACTCTAGATAGGAATTTTTATGAAAGCATTGAATTATAAAACAAAACAAAATCCTGAAAAATAAAATCTTCTATATAATACAAATTTTGCAACAAGGAAATTCTCAACCACAAAACTAGTATCTGGGCATACATAACTTCATAACATGGACACAGAAATTTCAAATAGAAAAAAATTTCCACCTACCCAAAGACAATGTTTTGTTTTGTCATCAAATGGTAATAAGCCTTAAAAAATTTAAAAACTGCCTCTAATCATTACTCATTGGCAGGTGGTATCATTTATGCCTCATTTAACTCACATACTGGACCAGTACCAAGCAAATAGAAGAGCAACCTTAAAAAAGTAACATTCTTTCTCGCAATAAAAACTCCAGTCTTCCACAAATTACTGGTAAAATATGTCAACAATAAAATATATTTATAAAATATAAATAAAATATAATTCATAAAAATTAAAAAATGAGTTTAATAAACTGTTCATGCCATAAGGAAACTCAAAACCTATACAATTATTAACTGCATTTTGGTCTTAAAGTCATATTTAACAAACCTTATAAGAATATTTATTATGTGTGGCTAGACAGACAGCTAGAAGTAAAGAGCATTGGCTTCTCTTTCAGAGGATCTGGATAAAATTCCTAGTATTCCTGGTTCACAGTGGGCTATAACTCTAATCATGGGAATTTACTATCCTTACCTGTATTGCGCTGTTGCTGTAAATACATGGTATACATATATGCACATACACTCATACACATAAAAATATTTTAAAATGTTTAAAACAGCACTATGAAACAGATTCTGTGCGTGTGTGATATCCTTTCCTCCCCTCTCCTCTCCTCCCCTCTCCTCTCCTCCTCTCCCCTTCCCTCCCCTCTCCTCTCCTCTCCACTCCTCTCTTTTCCTCTTCTCTCCTCTTTTCTCCTTTTCTTTCCTCTCCTCCGCTTCCTCTCTCCCTCATTTGACCTAAAAATGTATGGTGTTTACTGTGTAAGAATGCAGAGGTAAAAAATTTGTCTCTTCCTCAGAAGAATTATTGATCAATAAGTAGAAAATTAGTTGGCAAAGAATTAGAAGTGTGTTCCAGCAAGTCCATAGGCAGTATTATAAGTCATAGAGAGGAAATGCAGGATCAAGAAGAAATGAATAATTTAGTGAAGTTTAGGGGATGGGGACATCCCAGGCACAAGCAATGTCAACATTATGCTGATTATGCTACATCATGCTGAAGGGTGGAGATTAAAACAAATAAGCAATAGAGAATAAACAATAAAATTCAAGCAGAGAAGAAATAAACTATTGTTTTATTCTTAAAAGGATATGTACAAATGTAGAGTAGTGGATGACTTAGGCATAGGCTGATTGCAGAAGTCATAGACGACAAGCTACTGGCCCTTCTTGTCAATCTTCTTCATAGGAGACTTCACACCGCTCATTTTTCTTAGCCTACATCTTCATTTTTTTTTCATGATTTTGCAAACTCATTCCTACTTTGTTGTGTAGATGGCTATATCACCTTTCTCCTATAAGTCATATGACCCTGACACAGAACATACAATACACTCTTATTTATACAAAAGGATATGGATAAAACCATTGCAAAGATGACGCCAATAGATTTACAGGTAAATAATAGAACAAGTTTATTTGACATTTCCCCCATTTCTAGCCTCTTGTCTGGCCTCATTGAGAATCTTCAGAAACAGCATCACTGCTGACTTATTTGTCTGTGTTAGCATAGTATCTTCAGGCCACTTTAAGAAGACATAGCTTTCAAATTCTCAGAAGCAAATAATAATTTTAACTGTAAGGACCCTGACCGTTATTCCCAAAATACATAAAATTAGCTAGGCAAGCCATCAAGATTTTAGTCCCTGTGAAAATTTAATGCAAGCATTTCATCAAAACCGGAAATGGAAATTAATAATCATCTTCAAAGTATTTGTGCTTCTTTACCTCAGTTTGAGCAATCTTGTCAAAGCTAATAATTGGCTACTCTTGGGACTAGTTTCCAGAGAGCCTTTTCTTCTTTTTATAAAGTACCCTCAGGCATTCCAGAGATGTCTAAATCCCTTTCTATTGAGAATTAGGGCTGGCCTTTGGGCTCAAGTGTCTAGTCCTTTCCAACTTACTCTGAGTTAACTTATTTAAAATTTTAAAAAGACAAGATTGTATAAAACCCTTGCCAGTGAATCTGACCCCATTCCGTACATTAATCTTATTTTTCAGATATTACATTTGCTGCAATAACCACCAGCGCTGCAAGAGCTCCATACATGATTCTCAAGAGACGTTATAACAAATAAGAGCCTGATGCTCTTTTAACAAAAGCTGTGAAGAAGAAAACAAGTAAGTTATGATGGACGTGCTGATGGATTGGATAAGGATGAAGAAAAGTGATGGCTACAGAGAAGCCTCCTTAGAACTGATGCTTAAGTGAATGTTGAAACACAGCAAACAAGACAGTGCTAGAGCTGATAGCGTTATTGTGCTGAAATGGTTGTGGAAAGTTTAGAAACATCTTTACAAAGATTGTGGAATTCCGTGGTGGACACGAAGAAGCTCGAGAGGGAGGGAGGGAGTATTAATGGCTGCTGTAACTGTTCAAGCATCGGAGATTACCTATCAGTGTTGTGCAAGGAAGAAGATGCAAGCGAACAACAACAACAACAAAGTCTCCCAGAAAACAGAAATGTTAGAAAGCAAACTTGGAAAGAACCTATAAAATATTCTGAAAGTTACAGCTCCTCACAGAGCTAAAATTCGTATTTTTCACATACATTTGATAATATTCTACCACCAAATCCTCAATAAAATTCAATAATGTATATGCCAAGTGTTTGAAGGCTTGCATCCAACAACACTACAATGAATTGCAGGTCTTTTAGTGTATATTTAGAGATTGGGTTATTTAAATAAAGGGGCATGATAGAATTTGGGCAAATATTTTATGGGATAGAAGCAATGTTTATTCTTTTGGTTTTTGTGGTTACTTAGAATCATTCATTTTCAGTTAAACTACAAGCTACAGTAAGCATTTGTAATTTTTCATTGACTTTTCAGCACATTATCTTGCTTGGTTTAAACTCTGATACTATTTGTCAATAATTTAACAGGTAGAAAAATTGTATTTCAATCTTTGAATTCTCATTTCCCTGTGTATGCTGGAAAGGAATTTCACAACACTAAATGATCACATTTTACAAATTGATTAGAAAAGCTATCTCACTGAGCATCAGAAAGTTGGGACACAGGAGATAAAAATCTTAGTCTAAACATGTTTTTCAGATGATGTTACAACGGCAGAAGTCTATTAATACCAAAGTAAAATAAAACACAACTACTATTTTATGTGTAGAACTTTCCCATTGTTACTTTTCCCATTGTCCTCTCAAAAGTTTAGAGCCCCACTTCAACTGCATCTAAAAATGAAATGCATTTTGGCCAAAATAATCATCACCTTCCATGCAGTCGTGTGAGTGAGAAAGAAGTGCTCTCTTTCCTCCCCTTGTTCCTTACTACCTGTGGCAGGCAGAAGAGCTGGCTACAAGGTCATGAGAACAGGAGAACAGGCTGGCCCTGCCCCTCGCAGCCGCACCACTTGGGAGAGAGGGCCCTGCCTCTTTCCTGGGCAGCACAGTAGAGCTATTGCCCCTGGTAAGCCAGCTTTAAGGGCATTAGAGCTAGAGAGCTGTCCCTGCCCCTTGCCACCTCTGACATTTGGGCATGCTGGAGAGCCTGTCCTGGTGGTGAGGGTGAAGGAGAGTTGGTGGGCTGACAAACTTAGCTACCACCCAGGTTCGGAGCTTTGAGATGGTCCACACCAATATCTATCCCATCCATGAACTGCTGGAGCACAGAACACGTGTAGGAGCTGATCCTGCAGATCTAAAGCTACAGGATCTCCTAGACCTGGGGCAACAACAGGATATTCTAGAAGAGTCCTGGAAAGGATCCAGTATTGATAGCATAGCGGAACACAGGCCCTCCAACCAGAGGAATGACTCATTGCAATGAACATTTGTAAGTAAGGATGGGTGAAAAACAGGGTAGACTGTATGACACATTGTGACAAACTACAGCTTCCATGATGAGATTGTGTTTTTGTTTTGGGGAAAAAGATTGCAAGGGTGAAGGGCAGATATGAATGGACAGAGAGGTGAGTGGGATTGGGGTGCATGATGTGAAACCCACCACAAATCAATAAAAAAGTTTTTTTAAAAAAACACCTTAATATGAAAAAAAAGTTAGACATTTTACAGTCAGGTGCATTTTATGTTTACTCGGGTCCATAAAGAGATGTAGTTAAAATAATCACGGAACAATATTCATAAAGATGCAAGCAGCGGTGTATTATTCCCTTACTTGGAAGTGTATGAAATATACTCAGCTCCACTGCCACAGACCCAAAATACAATTAAATGGTTCCACTGTTTGTTTCACATTCCACAATTACTAAATGGCTATAACTTCTCTCAGAATGATTTAATGAAGGGCCTTATCATTAGGAGAAGTGCGTGGAACTGCTCAGTCTTTGAACCATGACTCACTCACATATGAACTTTGAGAAAGTTGATGAAATGAAATAAAATCAAACTGCCTCTGTTGCCTAGAGCAATCAACAGATCAAAACATTGATTTTACAAAGTGGATTTGAAAACATTAAACAAAATGCTGAGTTAGATGGGTTTATTTTTCAACTTTTCCTAAAACAATGTCTCCATGAGAACCTCCACTATCAGTGGACTAGGGGAGGGGCATAGGGGAAGAAGAGGGAGGGAGGGTAGCCGTGGGAGAGGAGGAGGGAGGGGGCAACAGCCAGGATACAAATTGAATAAATTGTAATAAATGATAATTAAAAAGTAAAGAGCATTAAAATTTCTAGATTTGGCAATGCATGTAATTATTCTTCACAAAGGCCGTCTTTGAAAGCAATGAAAAGTGAAATATTGACTAATATCAGAATAAATTTGAATAAGGAAAGGTCCCAAAAATCACTGTTTTAGATCAGACTGTCAGCCCAAGGGTGCACAGAGTTCCACTTTGTGGAAAACAGGTTCAGAAGTTCCTGCTGTAAATGCATAGTGAAATCACTGGCATGGCATACCTGCATGGGCACCGCATTCTAATTCAAACTGTTTGCCTACACCTTATAGCTTCTGACAAACAAGAAAACTCACAGAGGGCTGAAGCCTTTTGCAAGAGATGTGTAAACTCCAACATACTTTTCACAACTGAAAACCTTACAAATTATGGTGTCACAGCCAAAGAGCCTTGTAATTTCAATTATATATGCATTTGTTTATAATAAATCCATACTCATGAAAGTATTTAAGATGAGAAACACGGTATTATGTGCCCAATAGTTAGATTAAGATGGAAATGGCTGTTAGAATTGAAACACAAATATGCCTTTAGGGTAAATGCAAAGGGTATTAAGGTCAGGTGGAAACAGTATCACTTTCAGGACAAAAGAGATTCTTTTAAGTTAAATAACCAAGCAGCTGCCTAGAAGTGAAATTTATTTTGTTTTTAAGATCAGATAAAATTTCTCATGCATTTCATGTTGAGGGAGAGGTGGAAAGCTCAGATACAATTCTATAAATCTTGAGGTAAGTAATCTGTTTCCACAGACTAGCTTACCCTTCTGTTTGAGGTTTTAAAATTCAGTGAGATACTCTGCATAAACACAGACTCCTAGAATCGCAGTGATGAAGCATTCTCCCATTCATGACTCTGTTTTCTTATTTCATGTTTCATAAAAGCACTCTTCCCCCATGGAAGCTGATGTTGTTGTTTCTACTTAGAAAGTCTCAGGGGCAATATGTATACATATATGTGTGTGTGTGCATATATACATATATATATATATATATGTATGTATATATATATGGTATAAAATATGTTTTGAAACCATTAAACAGGAAGACAAGAAGTTATCAACAAATGTGAAAACTAGGAAATGCAAGCCCCAGCAAAGATGAATATAAAATATTTCACTAAACTAAAGTTTTCATTCTTTTTATTTTTTTATTTAACTTTTATTAATTACACTTTATTCATTTTGTATCCCCCCATAAGCCCCTCCCTCCTCCCCTCCTGATCCCACTCTCCCTCCCCTTTCTGCATGCATGCCACTCCCCAAGTCCACTGATAAGGGAGGTCCTCCTCTCCTTCTTTCTGATCTTAGTCTATCAGTTCTCATCAGAAGTGGCTGCATTGTCATCTTCTGTGGCCTGGTAAGGCTGCCCCCCCCCCCCCTCAGGGGGAGGTGATCAAAGAGCAGGCCAATCAGATTATGTCAGAGGCAGTCCCTCTTCCCATTACTAGGTAACCCACTTGGACACTGAACTGCCATGGGCTACATCTGTGCAGGGGTTCTAGGTTATCTCCATGAATAGTCCTTGGTTGAAGTCTGATTTTCTGGGAAGTTCCCTGTGTTCAAATTTTCTTGTTCTGTTGCTCTCCTTGTGGAGTTCCTGTCCTCTCCAGCTCTTGCTATTTCCCACTTCTTACATAAAATTCCATCCATTCTGCCCGACAGTTGGCCATCAGGCTCAGCATCTGCTTTGATAGTTTGCACAGCAGAGGCTTTCAGAGGCCCTCTGTAGCAGGTTCCTAGGTTGTTTCCTGTTTTCTTTTTCTGGCTTTCAGAGGCCCTCTGTAGCAGGTTCCCAGGTTGTTTCCTGTTTTCTTCTTCTTCTGATGTTCATCATCTAAACAAACTAAGCAAAAGAGAGGACCCTAACTAAAATGCTCAATCCCCATCCTGAAAGACAAAGAGGATGGTGGACATCAGAAGATAATGTTTTCATTTTTAACTATTTCAGAATTATTTCACAATAGCCCATAATGTTTATGGCTAATATCCATTTTTAATTCTATTGAGGCAGCGTCTAAGCAGAGTTGCTGAATGAGGGAAAGCAGCATAAGGCCTGGGGTTCCCCACTCTGCTCCTGAGCTCAGGCTGGCTTCATCCTGTTGGTTTCTTTCCATGGAAGCTGTCACACCACCTCAGCGACAGGCACTGTGCTGCTTCTAGAGCATCTTCAGAAGAAAGCCAACCTCCAGCATTGATGGGAAAAGGGACAGCACCTAAGAAGTGATGATTCTTCAGGAAATGTGTGCTGTGCCCTTAGTCACATCTGCTTGATCTAGAAATATTCAGACTCAAAAGGCTTAGAAAATGTCCTCAGAAAGCATTATTAAACACCCATCTCTCTTTTGAATATAAAAGAAATGCCTTCCTCAAGTAAGATGCTATTACACTTTTATGAGTTTATACATATATGATTTGTTCACAAAATTTTACAAAATTATGTCAAGTTGGTAATAAGTAAACCAAATTTATTTTATAGTTATGTTATTTATATATTTAATTTTCTTAAACATCTAGAATTTCAGCCAAGTGTAGTGGCACACACCTGTAATCCTAGAACTCAGAGAGGCAGAGACAGATGGATCTTTGTGAGTTCGAGGCCAGCCTGGTCCACAAAGCAAGTCCAGGACAGCCAAAGTTACACAGAGAAACCTGTCTCAAAAAATCAATCTATATGTATATTGATATACATATATATATATACACACACAAGTATATATATACGTATATATATACACACAAACATATATAATATATATATATTATATCAAGTGTTTCTATTGAGACCTTTGCCTCATGGTAATTTAAATCACCTAGTGTTTATTTTCAGAATTCTGCTTTATCAAAAATGTAAGTGCATAATAATTCACATTTACATGTGTATTAATTATTAAGACAGAAACTGAATGTAAAAAAGAAGAGGTGGAAAACCTTTGCTACAAGTCAAATTTAACTTATAGCTTTTAACAAAAGCAAAATTTGTGCTAAGTTGAGAAACAAAATACTGGAGAAAATATATTAAATTATATATATATATATTATATGGGATGTAATAATTCAGAGTTGTGTTAAGTTTATAAAACTGTTATCCTCATTTTATTAATTATCTATCACTTAAAAAACTTTTTTGAGATAAAGTGTCATATAGCCTGGCTGGCCTCAAATTCATTATGTAGCTGAGGAAGACTTGAACTCCTGATCCACCTTCATCTGCCTACCACTTTTTGGTATTATTAACTTGTACACGCAGCTGGCTTTTATCATTTACTATCGGGTTTTATTACCAAATATCAACCTAAAGTAATTTAGTCCAAAGATTAGGAATGAACATAGGTTTTGGTTGCTGTTGTTGTCGTTGTTTTTAAGGCATGCAAAAAAAAAAAAATAGCTATTCGGAATTAAGAGTAAACAGGCTAATTGCAGCTCAAATGTCACTACTCACACTAGAAACAAGAATGTCAGAGAAATACTTTTATTATATAAGATATGTCTTCCAGATATCCCTGGAATTTAAAGTACATATGATAGCACAGAATTTGGAAAAAGAAGACAGAATTTAGTCACTCACTATTTCATTTTTTATTAATTTTTTTTATTCTGAACACTTGATTTTTCTGAACTCCAACTTAGACACAGAAGATGAAAATATAATATTCGTTATATATCCTGCCTTGATGTACAGATGAGAAATATTTGAAGGATAAAAATAGCCATGTTAAGTTTATCAGTTTGCAAATTTTCTTTGAAGAAGATACAAACAGGTTATTTTCAAAAAGTTTAGGTAGCTGTAGATTCATACAGCAGAGAATTAAGAAGGCAGAAGCCGTGATGTTTCTACCTTATGCTTTTCCATCTCACAGTTCTATACAGTATCTCTGTTACCTCTAAGCTAAGAACAAACAGAATTGGTGGCATCCCCAACCAGAGGCACTTTCCATGAATAAGTTAAATGCTGGGATTATTTTCAATGTATGTTTACTTAAATTATCCAGCCATAGGTAAAAAATGATTACAACAAAACGTTCCAATAAAACCCACTTCCCAACTCTAGTTTGTTCTTCCTGCAAATCCTGAAAACTGTGAAGTTTGAGGGCCATGCAAATAGGCCTACCTCTAGTACAGGGCTGAGCCAGGATTTGAACTATATGTGATTGTGGAAACAATCAGTACATCTTACACCACAAAACAGAACCATGTAAAAGCGTTCAAGGCTGCTAGATGCCAAGGAAGGGCTCTGATGCCTTTGCATCTCACTGGCTTCTAATATTTTGGTAACAAGTAAATGTTTCAATTAATAGCTAAGTCTAAATTTTAGCCTCTTTTTTTTTGATAGCCATTGCCATGGAAATGAGGGTCTTTGGGAGTAATACAGAAATGTTTTATTTTTAAAGATTCTTTTCAATTTTATCTTGGCTTTGGAGCACTCTATGGTACTTATCTAATGCCACAAAAGTTTGGACATAGTTTACAATTTTTTATGACCAACCTACAAAAACTTACCTAAGCATATATCATGATAACTTCCGAAAAAATTATAATAATACTTTATAGTAATATTTAGAACATAGAGGGTTGTGATTATTTTGAAGAAATACTCATGCTTAAATTTGCTCATTCTTTGGTTAGCTTAGAGGTCTCTACACAACTTTACTGAAAACATAAGTTCTTTTAATATTCACCCCCCAAAAAAAGATATGGCCAAAATAAAAAAAACATATATGCTAGTAAAATTAGCATATTAAAATCTACCTCCTTTTTAATGAGGTAGTTTTGACTCAGAGTATTTGAGGCTAGACTCACAAACCATGGGTAATATTCAACTATTAAGCTTATAAAATTTTATTTTTAGTATGAACATTTGTTCATCTAATAAGTCAAAAATTAAATGCATATACTCAAAAAAATCCATAGAGATATGAACCAAAGCAAATGGTCATTTTGTTTAGTATCTTAAAGCTATAAGCCTGCTGAATTGCATTCTAACTGAATTTCCTATCTTATGAGAAATATTAACTAAATATCGTACAAAAGGAATGCCCTAAAAGATGCACACTGATTTATTGTCTAACAACATTAAGCCATCTTGCAGAGCTATGATTCTGAGTTCATAAATCTTGAACTATTCTTTTGACTGCAATTTCAAATTTGATATATTTTTCAATTGGTAAAGTCTGGAGATCAGCAAAGCTGTAACAGCCAGTAGGTGCTTGGCATTTGGGCTTACTAATGACAGAAATTGACGGAAGTTTCTCAAATTTATCTATACAACTCTTATCAGAATAGCAATTTCTTACTAATTCTCTTTCCATCCATATCACATGTGTGTTGTCATTCAACTATAATGTTGCACTTATATTACTTAGAGTTTATTTCATTTCAATTAACTACATTCATGTAAATCTTTTTAAAAAATCTATATTATAATCTTCAAGATTCACATGGTAGAACTGACTCCTAACCATTGTCCTCTGACCTCAACATGTGTACCCTTGGCATTCACACACCTACACACACACACACACACACACACACACACCTACACACACACACACACACACACACTTATACACACAATTATCTACACACACTCAAGAATCACACAGAATAAATCAATAATGTAATGACGAAAACTCAAAGAAACAAATGGCAATTCCTATACACAGAAATTTGTTCTTCAATAATCAAGCCACTCACCAGAATACCTCACCTGTCCTTATTCAGAAATTTTATTTTTGATTTGACTTATATATATAATATTATATACTTTATGATGTTTTGATGTATGTATACATTGTAAAATGACTAAATCATGAATAGTAATATAAATAGCATATTATAATATATTTTCAAAATATGAACATGTTTCAAATGTCTGATCACAAAAATAGGAGGTAAGAGATGTGTGAATTAGATTGATGGCAAACCCGTAATCTGAAAACATCATGTTGTTTCTCATAAAGGCATATGATTATTAACTTTTAAAGTTCAATTCAGTTACTATTAAATTTCTGGCTAGTTTTCTTTTCAAAAAGTTAGAACTGGATGTAACTGGAGAGAAATCATAACCCCTACATATGTGAAAGAGGTCAAATAAGCCAGTGTTCACATACATGTTTTCTTATTCTTAACCAGAAAGTGTGATTATAAAAAGCAGGTTGCTAAAAATATGGCATGTGTTGGAGAGTACTATTTTTCACTATGGAATGACTAACATAAAAAAATACCACCTACTTACACTCCTGCAAAGCCTCCCACACTGCAGCAAGCTCCACTTTTCTGGGCTGAGTGTCTTATTGATGAAACAAAAAAAAAGTCATTTTTAGAATTCCTCTGAGTGCCAACACTCTTATTTGATTGAACTGTAGACAAATGTACTACGGTATTTGTTACAGAGTTCTGCATTTTGGAATAAACCACTTGTTTAAATATATGCATGTTTTTGCTGGGTAATCATTTCTTTCCCATACAGTACTTCCCTAATGGCCTAATTGTATCATTCTGGGAGGGTTTTTCCTTTCCTATATAGGTCAAGTTTCAAGTTCTTAGCTGACAAAATTGTGTTCAATTTAAAGAGATAACATTAAGCAACTGTAGCCTGTCTTTATTACATTTACTCCAACAATTAAATTATCCTTATTAAAAAGTGTGTTTATGCACAGCAGTATAAACTAAATAGTTACTGTTTTGTCCTTAGGAAAAAAAAATTAAAATAGAACCACATTTTCATGCTGCTCCAATGGTAGAAAATTTTGTTCTAACTTCTAAACAGTTCTCTCTTTAAAGAAAATTTGAAAACAAATAAGTAAAAGCTTAAAAATAATTGTAAAAATGTACTATAGTCTTGGAGGTTTTCATGTTTCTGATACACAAGAAAAAATGAGATTATCCAAGAATAAATTAGTTGCATTTAAAAGCATAACTTTGCACATGTCAATACAGAAAAATAGAACCTGTCCATCTAAGATACAATGCTTATATTCTTAACCATAATTTAATTGCATTCAGTGTTTTATAATAATACATTATCCTTATGGTGGACATATTTTAAAGTGTTTGCTCTGGGCATCAGTGGTAATATGTTCTGTGAGGGAAAGATCAGTTGTTTCAAAGGGAGATGGGGAAAAAAGGCTCAGTAAAAGCCAGAGTTAATACTTACATATCAACTAGTCAGAAGCACTCAGTACCTGGAACCTTCAGGTATTCCAGGGCTGAGGATACTATTTCCAATGTCAATATT
Source organism: Psammomys obesus (assembly GCF_907164565.1). Classification (NCBI taxonomy): domain Eukaryota; kingdom Metazoa; phylum Chordata; class Mammalia; order Rodentia; family Muridae; genus Psammomys; species Psammomys obesus. Next base: position 495,935 of record NW_026590656.1, on the reverse strand, counting down.
CATTAACACCCCCCATTTCCAAAGCAGCAACCCATATTCTGGCTTGTTTGATGTTGTTTCCTCTTTAAAACAAACATTGAGGCAAAATCCAGAGCAAAGTTCATACATTCAAAAAGGAACAGATCAAAGAGAAAAGAACAGACCAAAACTCTTTGGCTGGGAACTGGATCCCTTTTCACCACTTGCCTGTTTCATCAGAGGCTTGTGTATAAAACAGAAAATGAAAATATTCTTTCCTTCATTTGCAAGTTTCATACACAAAACTATATCTAAGTTATCCACCAATAAATGTTTCAAGATGCATGTTATATTTATGATAATGATAGCAATGATTTCACAGCTAATTATTGAAAGCTAATCTCTACTATTTCCAGTTGGAGCAGAAAGCACTATTTACTGTACAGCATCTAGTAAATACCAGTGCTCACACACATAGCACAAATACTTTACACATACATATTCTCATCAAATGTCAGAAAGAAAAGACAATTTACCCTGAAACACAATATCCCTTTCTTAAAACCGGAGGTAGAACAGCTGTATATACTGATACTGATGATTTCAAACTGAGATAGACTGCATTAATATAATAGTCTACACATTTATGTATTTATCTAATCCCAGTAAATATTTCCAGGTACTTTAAAGCATCATAAAAAGTACAGTTTATGTATCTGTGCCTTAATAATAATATCATTGTGAAGGAGGGAAAATAAACATCAAAACATTAAAATAATGCTACCAAATTAGTGCCCCCAGAATTTTTACTACCTGTTTCCACTGACCACCGGGAGGTTGCTTATTACAAAGCCATCATAGAATAATTTGAACCATAGTAATCTGAGACATGCAAGCCAGTATATGGTGCCGTAAAAAAGCCATTCCTACACATGGTGCTATCACAGACCAAGCTTTTTGAGAGGTTAAGTATTCTAAATGTGAGGTCAAATGTTGACAATGACAATACAAATTTACTTCCCAAACTGGATGCTTCAACTATTTCCCAGTAAGGTTTAAATACATTTTCTGCATTGTCACTTTTGACTCACAGGGAAGTATGCCCCCTTACAACTGCCCAGCAGTCTCTATAGAACTTTTCTTCTAGCATTCTTGCATTTCTTCACAGCCATCCTCAACACTCTTTAGACCAAAGCGTTCTCTTCTTCTACCCAGGGCTTCACAGTCCCAAAGTCTAGTTCAGGGTGGCTGTGAGAACTGAAAGCTAACATGTAATACCGTGAAGGTTAATGTTGGGGTCCTTGACTAACACCAGACAAAAGTTTCCATGGCTGACATGCTGCTTTTATTCATTTAAACAACGTAGCATCTGTGTGTTCAGAAATTCACTGGTAGGAACCTAAGAGGTGTCATGGGAAATGGTCAGCTCAAATCACGTTTTCCTTCCGTGTCTTGTAAGAAAACCTTCTCCCTTTGTTCTGTCCACTATTGTTACCAAAAACAAACAAACAGAAAAATAGCAATTGCCCAGTTCTTTATGCTGCACACATCGCATTCCTTTTTTTCATGTACTCCCTCTTCCAAGACACAAGAATGTTTAGGCACTGCAGCAAGAGATCTTTTCAAACACAAGGCAAAGTGTCCTGTCCTGGTACAACAGAGAGGTAACAGGACATTTCCGTCCAGGCCAAGGTCTATTGATTGTGACCTTGGCCAAAGCACGGGAACTTGTTTGCCAACTTTAAGTGGAACATCAGATCTGTCTCTTCCCCACTCCATGTCCTCCAAGGAACCCTGAAGCTTGGATTGAAGTACTGTCTAAGGTGTATTCAGTCCAGGTTCCCCTGGGCTACAGGCACAATTGGGCACCAGAGGGCTCTACCAACTTTTTCCTCTTGTGGCTCGGGAACCACCAGAAGACGTGAGTACCCACCTGAGATGGGAAGACTTAGAGACTCTGGCAGAGACAGACCTGCAGGGGATTCCCCAGCCCTGAGGGCATCTTCTTCAACAAACCCATTTCCCTGACTCCTCTCAGCAAACCTCCACTGATCAAGTTTCCCCAGCAGAAAGGGATGTGTAAAAACGTCCTCACTGTAACAAAGTGCTTACATGTAACTCTCTGGTAAACCCCCACCCCCACTCCCACCCCAAAGCAGAACGGTAAGGTACAAAAAATGACTGGAGGAAGAGTATGATATTTGTACACACACACACACACACACACACACACACACACATTTTAGGCTCCAGCATGTCCCCCTTTCAGCTTTATCATCTACAAGTGAGCGGGACATTTAAATTATTTTGCGATTTGTTGATTTTTTTTTTTTAAGTTCTTTCTTTTTATACCAGCCCTGCAGGCAGAGATAGCCACCAGCAGAGTGGGAAATTCGTGGCCTGGGAGATTTGTAGCCACTTCAGGACTTGTAGGGCGAAAGTACTTTAGGGTACCACACTTGGTGCACTGGCAGACCCAGGAGGGTCTTGGACCCTGGAGGCTGGGCAGGGGTGGGTTGCCCCGGGGTGCCCCGCCCCCTCCAGACTAGCTCCCACCAAGGGTTCCCCTTCCCCTGTTCCTCAGACCCGGCCTGGTTACAGGATGAGCATGTCGCTCTGTCCCTCCCTTGCAGCCGATGGAGATGGAGACAGGCCAGCAGGGGACCCCTCAAGTCTCTCCCCTCGCCTTGTCCCCCTAGATGATCACCACCCGTTCGCGCCCAAAGGCAGCGGCCAGCAATGGGGAAACGGTGTGGGCGGCGACGGGAGGGAAGGGTCTCTGCCTAGTGGTGACCACAAACACCTCCGTGCAGCGAATTTGCGAACGGAAACAGGCTGTCCCGGCGTCGCGCGGGGGCAGGAGCGGAACAGGAGAGCGGCGGCGGGCGGGGACCTGAGGCAAAGTGGCCGCGCATCTCGGACAACTTTGCCCGGGAAAGCGGGCGACCTCCGGAGCCTCTGCCAGCTCCGGGGCACCGAGGACCTCCGGTCCTACAACCCAGAGGCCGTGTCACCAGCGAGGGGAGCACCGGGTGGCCTCCAGCCAGAGCTACGACGCGGAAAGCAGCCCGGCGCGGGAGAGCGGGGGGACAGCCGGCTGCCTGCGTGTCCGCGGCCCGGGGAGGGGCGCTGCGCCCGGGGACACCCCGCCCCAGATGCCCCCTCGCCGTCCCGCGGGACCGGCGACTACTCCAGCCGGGTAGCGGCGAGCAGAGCCGGGGATGCGAGCGCGGCGGAGCGGAGAGCCAGCGCCGCCGCCGCAGGACCACGTACCTTGAGCTCCTGGATGTTCAGGTCCCTGGATCTGTCCATGGAGCGAAACTAGACGAAGTGGAGAGGAACCGGCCAAGTTGCTCCCCGAAACGGTCTAGTCTTTTAGTTTCCAGCTGAAACTCAGCCTTATCCTCCTCCAAGCCCCGGCACCTTCTCTCAGTCTCATTCTCCGTGGTCTCGCCGCCTCCACCGGTTAAAAATAATATAAATAAATAAATACGAACGATAATTCACTTTGTTTTACTTCTTCGAAGATTTGGGGACAGGTGATCTTTACCGAGGTGCAACACGGCTCAGTCGAATCGAGCAGAGGAGGGGGAAATATCCACTCTGTTTCATATTATTTCTTCTGCAATAAGCTTAGAAACCAGCGAGTTGCTGCATCCCAAGAAAAAAAAGCCGCTTCCCTGGACAGCATCATGCGGCAAAATTCAAGCAAATGTGTTCAAACTGGAGAGAAGAGTATGTGATAAAAGCCTTCCTCCGTCAGGCATACTCTGCTAGCTAATTTAGCACGCTGTGAGTCCCAGGCATTAGCAATCATCAATTTCCCTGGCAAGATAACCGAATCCCCGAAGTCCTGCATAGACTTAAAAATGTCTTGTAGCTAAGAGGTATTCTCTCAGTGGGGAAAAGACGGTAATAAAGTCTGAAGGGACCGTTCTCCTTTGAAGGTTATGCTAAAAGAGTTGAGAGAATAGGAGGTGGCTCCCACAGAGAGAAAAGAGCGAGAGAAGAGAGGGAGACAGCAATTTTCCTCCCGCTTTGCTGTTTTACTGGCCTTCACCGCCAGGTGACTGACTTCACTTCTGCCTTCCCAGAGCCAGCACTAAGGGGATTTCTCTCATCTGTCAAAAAGCAACATTTCCTCTCCAGACAAATACAGTCGCTGGGTCTTAAAGACTGCCCTCTGTCCGGAACCCGCTAGGTGACAGGCATTTTAATTCACTTACGCTGTGCAAGCTTCTTGCTCGAATAAGCACCGGGAGACGCAGGCTCGCACGTACCGTTTTCATGCATCCAATTAGATCTTGGCTGTCTCCAATTAGAGCTGAGCTGTTTAAATGCCAGGTTGCTTTTACCTTTAAATACTAATTTTTAAAATAATGAGAAGCAAGATTGTTAAGAGATAATCTTTCCATGATGCATCTCATGATAACATAAGTTTTCTGTTGGAAAATGGTTCTTTTAAATTCATTCTAACAGGTCAGTGCATTGCACTTGTAATCTGAAAATTTGAAGGTAGGGGCTCCTCTGCTTCATTTACATACTTTAGTGTAAACACCTTGATTTATTTTAAGGGATTCAGCCTCCTTGTATTGCAGCATATAAAAATCTCAAACTTAAAAAATGTTCCAGATTTTTAAAAAATATGTAAAATATTTTGTCTTTTTTCAATGTATCTTTTGAAAAAAAAATAGATGTACCCCCATCTGTTTTGTCCGGACTCCTCCTCTAACTTCATTTTCATACTTCACCACTGCTGAGTTCTAGCCACCTGGTCTACCTGTGTTTGTGCCATTTTTTCGACTTTTGTGCTAATCCATACTTCTCTGTCTCTGTCGGGAATCTCTTTTCTCCTCTGACTCCATATGTTTACTATTCCCCTGTTTCAGTCTAATGCTACTTCCTAAGAAAGACTGGTGTGAGGGTGAGTCCCTTGGAAATTCTATCCAGTTATCTTGTCAAAGCAGAACTTCGATTTATCATTATTGCATTTGGGCCATGATTGTCTGCTTGAATGTGTGACTTTCTCAATAGAGAGTATGCTCTTGAGGTATCTGCTGCACCAGTCTTATTCATCAGTACATCCAGAGCCTAGCAAATGAGAAAGCGTGCAAATGTGCAATAAGTAGATAATGTGCGTACGAATATTTTAAAGTTGCAATTCTGATACCGAAAAATGCTCATTTCTCCCTTCTCTCACCTCCACTAATGTGGTGTGTGTGTGTGTGTTTCTGTAATTATATTTCTTCCCATCTAGTTGGCAGCTAAGCCTGTTGAGGTGGGGCTTGGCCTTATCATTAGTGTGCTGAGTTTTTAGGCCATTTCTATTCCACATGCTTATCAAAGCCATCTTTCTTCTTTGACTTCTGCATACAGCGTTTAGAGATAGCATCAAATAGCCAATAGCCCATAATTAGTAGGTTGCATATCAAATTCTGAAAATAAATATTACATGTCCTGTTTACATAATTATCTTACGTAATGCATGATAGAAAAATAATAAAGTTGCACATTGCCAGGACATGAAGTTATATAAACATAACTCCTTAAGGAGCTGCTTTTCTAGAAAGTATCACTGATTCAACATGAAAACACTTAATGATGTTGAAGTCAGAACTGTCATATAAAGTAATTATATATTGCCTATCAAATAGTGGTTGTTTAATTTTAGAAAAGAATAAAACAAATTATGCATATGAATGTATTTGCAGAATCCATGCGTTGAGAATTTTTAAATTTGTAATGTGTACCACAAGGAAGATGATTATATATATATATATATATATATATATATATATATATGATAAACATTATTCTTATATTATATATTATACTTATGAACAAAGATAGTTAAATTGCAGTTTTAAAACATACATGTAGTCTTAGATATTATATGTTTGTGAGTATGTATATGTGAGCACATATATAATAACTTGATTTTTGGTGAGATTGAAATTAAAAACAAAATATATCCAATATTTCACATTGGTCAAACCTTTATTTCGATTAGGTATAAAAATTATTGGTGACCTCTAAATCAGCTATATATTGCATTTAATTAAATACCTAATTAACCAAAGAATACTGAGACTTTAAAAACTAACATGAATTTCCACATACACTCATTAGTCTAAGTATTCTTAAAACTCGAACAATGATAATTAATAAGAAAGGATGCAATTTGCTTAGAGATGTTTATATTACCTTTTAAGGCAATCCGGACTTTGTTCCACTTTATCCAACCAATAACTAGGTGAGGAAACTATCTGAAAACTTAGTTGACTTTACCCTTAAAATCAGAAAAGGAAAAAAATGAGGAAGTAAAATAAGATGAGTCATGTTTTCTAGATCTCCAAAACTACAACTCCAAGAATAAGACAGCTACCCAAGATGGTGAAAGAAAAATCAGCCTGGCAGGTAACAGCATACCTGAAAGGCGAATCATTCAATTTAGCAAAGATGTGCAATTCAAAGGGAACTGCACAGAGTAATTACAATACCCAAGCAAGGGGAAGTAGTATGAAAACACCTGCAGGTCATGAGATTTTACACTTCAGGTTCAGTCATCCATAGATACATTCATCAATGTCACCTTCAACCGCAGGTATCAAAGCAGATGTAGACCTGCCATCATGAGCATCTTTAAATTGCAGAAGTAGGTCGCTTGTGAATCAATATGCTTTTTTTTTCCAGTCAACAATATGATTCTTATTCATCTGTGGTATAAAATCCCTTACAGAGTTTTAAATTTTGTAAGCCTTTACACTTCTTTCTTCAAACCCTCTTGCCAAATTTGCAATTTTATGCTTTTATTGGGATTTTCATGCTGCATTACATAGCAAGGCAATATTTTATTTCCATGTCTTGAAATTATTAAGAGGAGAGGCAATACATCATGATTTATTAAAACACACCATTAAATAACTTGTTTTCACATACTCCTTATTTTATTTGTACTGCTCAGTACTTTCATTCAAATTTCTTATCATATCACACAAGGTATTATCTTATAATGATGTAATTTTTAAACAACATAATAAATAAATATATAAGGTATTAGTTATTTTAAGTTTGCATAAGGCACATAAGTGTTAATATGCAAATAAAGGAGAAAATAAAAGTAGCTATGGATATTGTTTGGATATTAAAAAAAACCCTTCATCTTCCCTCTAAATTAATCCCTTCTGATTATAGCATAAATGTATAATTTTCAGAGAAAACAATGCTAAAATTAATTTCTGTTAGCCTTAAACATAGATCTCATGTTTCTACTCTAATTTTTTTTCTATAAAGGGAAAAAATAAAAGACTTACTATTTCAAGTGAAAATAGAAGGCAAAAAATGAGAAAACAAAAATAAATCAAAGAAAAAACCGTGGACAGATATGATCCAACCGGAATGTAAATATATATATTATATACAATCAAAGCTACCAAAAATAGCTTTGAAACTGGGAAAATTTTTTCTTTCCTTTTAGATATAATGACAAAAAGTAATTGGCAAAAGTACTTTTTGTACTTAATGATTATGCTCAACCAAATGATTTCAAAAGTATCTGAGTCATGAGAGGACTTAGGCTTTGCAGAGCTGAGATTATAGTAGTCTACAAAGATAACAGAACATTTCTTTGCAAACTGACAAAGTGTGAAGATTAATATTAGCAGTCTTAAAAATATATCAGAAAACACTTTTTTTCCCCCACTGGAACTAAGAGTGGTAAACACTGGTAATTACAGTTTGTTGTTTCAAATGAAACCTACCTCAAAAGGTAAAACTTGTACAGCATAAAAATAGAAATACCACAAATCTGCACATAAATGCAAGCTGGAATCATAAGAAAAAAATAACATGATTAGAATGGAATCAAGATTAATAATATACAAATAATAACAATAAATGTGAATTTAACAGAGTAGCAAAAATGAAAACATGCTAGCCCACATCAAAGAGCTTGATGTCAGAATTATAAAAGCTGAAGGAGAAGTGGACAGGGGAAAGGGGAAAAGGGTGGGAAGGTGGAACCTAGAGGAGAGGAGAGAGGAGGCTGTTATCAGGTTGTAAAATAAATAAATAAATTTATTTTAAAAATGTTTGTAAAGTCCCAGAAGGAGAAAAACAAACACTGTATATACTCACTTATATAGACCTATAAGATATGATAAACATAATGAAATCTATACACCTAAAAAAGATAATCAAGAGAGCAGACATGGGGTAAGATGATCAATCCTCATTTAGAAAGACAGATGGGATGTGTATTGAACGTATGACAGGAGTCTACTGAGAGCATTTGAAAGACTCTAACTAGCAGTGTTTTCAAAGCAGATACAAAGACTCATGACCAAACCTTCGGCAGAGTACAGGGAATCATATGAAAGAAGGGAAGTTAGTATGATGGGGAAAGGATAGGATCTCCAAAAGGACCAAACTTATCTGGGCACAGGGTCTTTTCAGAGACTGACATTAAACCAAGGACCATGTATGGATATAACCCAGAACCTCTGCTCAGATGTAGCCTGTGGTAGCTCAGTAACCAATTGGTTTCCCATAGTGAGGGGAACAAGGACTATTTCTAACAGGAACTCAATGACTGGCTCTTTGGCCTCCCCACCCCCCCAAGGGAGGAGCAGTCCTGTTAGGCCACAGAGGAGGGCTTTGCAGCCAGTCCTGAAGATACCTGATAAAACAGGATCTGATGAATGGGGAGGAGGTCCCCCCCTATCAGTGTACTTGGAAAGGGGCACTGTGGAGATGAGGGAGGGAGGAAAGGACTGGGAGGGAATGAGAGAGCAGGACACGGCTGGGATACAGAGTTAATAAAATGTAACTGATAAGAAAAAATAAAATTAAATAAAAAATGTTTGTAAAGGATGAGAAAAATCTTGGGACACAGTAGCTGTTTGTATGATGAAAAAGACAAAAATGTGGCTGAAAAGGTTTTTGCATTAGTACTACAGATGGTTGTCTGTCTCATAAGAGTGAGGCCCTAGGAAATGGATTTTTTTCCCCTGATAATTGCTTGTCTGATGCAATGGAATAAAATTGATATTTAGAATAATAGAAAAATATTCAAAATTAATATTGTTTTAATTTCCCATTTTTTCTAGAAAAAAAATAAATGCCAAATAAAATGTATTACTTAAAATATATATCTTTTCTGAAATGAACACTCTTACTATTAAGCACTAAAAGTGACTGGACTAACCATGTTATAACAAAAAAAGGACTTCTACTCCATTACTTATAAGGACTATATAAGATGGGGTTTTGTATTAAATATCAATGCAATTGTTACACAAAAGTTATTCCTATAAACAAAATTAATATCAGTTTTAAAACAAAAATTGAAACTAAATGTAGTATGTTGCTGTTGGTCTTGTGAATTTGGTGGAATTTAAAACGACCAAAGAATCCATAGGAGGGAATGTCTAGATTCAGCTTGTGCATTAATTACTTTTCTATTGCTGACATTAAACACCATGCCCAAGAAAGCTTATGGAAAGAAAGTTGATTTGAGGCTTACATTACCAGAGGACTAGAGCCCACAAGGAAAGCTAGGATATAGAAAGAGGCAGGTGGCAACAGCTGAGAGCTTACATCTCTAACCTCGAGCAGGAGGAAGAAAGAGCTGACACAAAGTGGCATGGGTCTTTGAAACCTCAAATCCCACACCAAGTTATGTACTTGCTTCCCTGAGGCCAGCTCTCTAGATCCTCACCAAACTGCCACCGCCTGGGGAAGAGATATCCAAATGCCCGAGAACTACAGAGGAACATGTCATGTAAATCACCACATCTGGGTTAGGGATGCCCGCTCTGGATGTGGGTACCACAGCACCATGAACCAGGGTTCTAGATTTACCAAGATAGAGAGAGCAAGCTGGACCTCAGCATTTGTCACCCTCTGTGACACCTATGCAATGTGCTAGCTGCTGGTTGCTGCTGATGTCATGATTCCCCTCCATAATGGACTGTTTCACATTCAACTGTAAGCCAAAATTAACCCTTTCTCCCCTAAGGATTTTTTCCAGCTATTTCATCACAGCCAAAGGAAATGTAACTAATCCATGATGTGTCTGAGAATCTTCTTTTATTCTAACAAAGGAGGCTAAGACTTAAGCTTTCTTCCGATACATACAGAACCAATGAGCCAATGTAATACGAGCATCAATTGAACTAGTAGTAACTCTCAGTGGTTCAGAGCATTCTGCTGGCATCACTGTTGCGAGAAAAGGAGCAATATAAGGGACAGGAACATAAGATGAAAAGAAAAGAAGAAATGTTACTGATTATAAAAGAGGATCCAAGTAACTAGAATAGACTGAAAGTGACATTGGCCTTAGATTGAGTACACTCTCCAGCGTGTGTTGTCACTTGAGTTTTTGATCTTGGCCATTCTGATGGGTGTAAGGTGAAATCTCAGGGTCGTTTTGATTTGTACTTCCCTGTTGACTAAGGATGTTGAGCATTTCAAGTGTTCCTCTGCCATTAAACATTCCTCTATTGAGAATTCTGTTTAGCTCTGTACCCCATTTTTTAATTGGATTACTTGATTTGTTTCTTTTTAACTTCTTTAGTTCTTTATATATTCCGGATATTAGCCCTCTGTCAGCTATAGGGCTGGTTAAGATCCTTTTCCAGTCTGTCGGCTGTCATTTTGTTCAGATGAGAGTGTCCTTTGCTTTACAGAAGCTTTTCAGTTTCATGAGGTCCCATTTATCAATTGTTGATTGAGTACACTTAGAATAGACTAGAACGAAAAACATGAAGAACCTGGAAAAGAATCCTTAATATGATTCAATTAGAAATTTAATTAATTAATTTATTGTCATAAATGCAACTTAATTAATTAATTAAAATAGAATTCCCACCTCTAGTTTCAATTTTTTTTTCCCATGGCAGGGATGACAATCATAGCACAAAACATGGGACTTTTGTTTCTCTATTGTTTTTTGATGTCTACTCATGGTTTGAAATTTATTTCCAAGAAATTTGTTCATGCAGAAATTCTTTTATTTTTATTCTTAATTTTGCTATGGTCACAATAAAAATATATTAGTGGAATGAAATTATGTTCAATAAATTAAGTGCTTTTAACGAATTGTAAACAATTGCCTCAACATGTAATTAAGTTACAATGACTATGCTAAAACTAAATAAGAACAATGGAATTTCGATTGAGGCCTGTCAGTTCTTTTGCTTTAAGATTGGGTATTGCCCAAAACTCTCTGAACTTTAACCTTATTAATATCTGTTGGCAATCAGTTACCTATTGTCATTGACATATTTTGTTTTCATGGGATATTAGTAGCTTTGGCAGTGTTCTGAAATATTTCAGTTTTTGACCACTGATAAGTATTCTTATTTTGAACAAATTTCTTTGAAACAGTCCAAGATTACTGAATCAAATTTTTAAAAATATACTGTAACATCATGTTGTCTGGTCCGTCACTAACTCAGTGATGATATCAATAACCAAGAGAGCTTGGAACAGTCCTGTGGGCCTCATGCAGCTGTCTGTCAGGATCTGGAGTATGGCCAAACAAACCACCCAGTAGTATAAATAAAACAGAAAATAAACATCAAGGGAAAACACTTAATCTTTATTATTATTATATAATTTATTCACTTTGTATCTTAGTTGTAGCTCCCCTTCCCCATTCTCTTCCTCCTCCATTCCTCTCTCCTAGTCCATTGATAGGGGAGGTCCTCCTCCCCTACTATCTGACCCTAGCCTATCAGATCCCATCAGGACTGCCTGGATCCTCTTCTTCTGTGCACTTGCTACGTCACCCCACCAGGGAGACATGATCAAAGAGCTTGAGCTCTGGTTTCATGAGAGCCTGCCAGTGTGATACAGCCTAAGTCATTTTATACTATACAGTTCAGTGGTTGCTGTGAGGAGCAACTTAGAGAGAATGTTTTTGAGGTTTTCAAAACCTAATTGTGCATTAAAGTTTTCTTACATAAACTGATCTTGATGTTGAACTGAAAGTATATTCCTCACATATTACAACCTGACTAATAGTATGCATGAGAGTGATGAACAGTTTCCTAAAGAGCCAAGAGGGTCTGCTGTATCCTAATTAAAAGTAAAATGCACCTTGGTAAAGACTTCTAGTCAAGAAGGTGTTGCTTCCCCAAGGACAGTAACAAGTTTCTTTCCATATTATGAAACTTGCCTGTTCTGAATGCTGTGAGCTCTGCCATTTACACTTCTGGATTTGGCTTGTTTTCTTGGTGCATCTCACAACACACCTGTAAGGGAACGAATGCAAATGTTGATGATTTTCAAAGGTAATGTTTTTGGAAATTGATGGTGGAATTTCCAAAATGCATAATTGGGCGTACTAATTATTTTGGGGCTAAAGAGTGCCACTGAATGTGTCTGTGATTAAGGATATTTGTTTTGATTTGTAAAGCACATGTGGATAAAGGGCATGTTTAATATAACTCTGAAGGCCAGAGACAGAATGAAAAGTGTATAGATTTCTCTTTTAATAATTAATTTTAGATCCAGGCTTCCTATAGTTACAATTATAGCTCATGTTATAAAACCACCTACATAATTCTTTTTTATTATGTTGGTTTCTTTTATGTGCTAATATTATAAGTTTAATTTTCTACCTGTTTCTTCTGATATGGAAGCAATACATGAATTTTCTTTATTTTCATTAAAAACTAATCTCACAGGAATACATTTTTAGGGACATTTTATAAAGGTTTATGTGTGACTTGTTTGTAAGACTGAAGAACTACTTTTAATTTCTTCCTTAATGGCCATGAATTAAAAAGATTTCACTACCTTCTGCCCTAATGAAAAAATATCTATCTGATAATTTGTCCAGCTCAATGACTCACATACCAAACTACATGTTCTTACTCATCTGTGGATTCTCATAATTTAGTCATCTATGAATGTAAAAACAAAATATTATTTTAAGGAACAAGTCATCATTCAGTGGTAGAACATTCATTTGCTCAGCAGTGGTGGGTTTGAAAGGGAAAGAAACAAACAAACCCTGTCTCTCCACCTCTTATATACAGGTGTGCAAAAATGCTAAGAGAACCTTAAGCTGTATGTATTAATAAAAAGGAAATGTTAAAGGCTATAGAGTGCCACATTTATGGGCCCTTACATAGCAAACATGAGGAGTAGATAGATATAGATATAGATATAGATATAGATATAGATATAGATATAGA
>NW_026590656.1:336026-482762 GCF_907164565.1 Psammomys obesus | reverse complement strand
TAGATATAGATATAGATATAGATATAGATATAGATATAGATATAGATTACAGTTTATTTGTATCCCAGCTGTAGCCCCTTTTCTCATTCCCTCCCAATCCCACCCTTCCATCCTTATCGCCTCCCATGCCCCTCTCCAAGTCCACTGATAAGGGAGGTCCTCTTTCCCTTCCATCTGACCCTAGCTTATCAGGTCTCATCAGAACTGGCTACATTGTTTTCCTCTGTGGTCCTGTTAAGACTGCCCCCCCCTCAGAAGGAGGTGATCAAAGATCTGGCCACTGAGTTCATATCAAAGGTAATCCCTGTTCCCATTACTAGGAACCCACTTGGAGACCGAGCTTCTATGGGCTACAAGAAGCTTTTAAAGATGCTATGATCACCTTTTCTGCGAATACCCAGTATTCTTTGACTTCGCCCTGATGCTATGAGAAAAAATCCCTAGCGTAATGTTGTGACTTTCTAAAATATTAATTCTGTTTGTTCATCTTTCTCTTTGGCCTTTATATGAAATGAGAGTAATAAGAAGAGTAAATCTGCTTAGGGGCTTGCTCATGTCTTGCTATTTAGCATTGGTGGTACTTTAGTGCACTGGGACTGCTATAGGAAGCCACAGCATCCTGGACGGCTTATTCAACAAAAGTTTCATGAAGTTCTGTAAGAGCTCTCTACCAAGGCTAAAGGTATCTACAAGCTAGGTTTCTTCTTTCTAGGCATACATGTAACTGATTGTGTTTTCCTGAGGCTTTCTCTATTTAAATCTCAGGTGTTACATAATGTGTCCAAATATTCTCTTCTTGAATTAGTGGCCACCTAGATGCCTCATATAACCTACCCAATTCTCCTCTCTATCTCCACATATGAGAATATGATGAAGTACTATGAATTAAGATTTCAACCCACAAACTTTAGGAGGTCACAAGTCAATACATAACAGAAATCCAAAGGTTTTGCAGGTATGACATCTAATATGAGAGGTAACTTCATTGGTCATAACATTCCTTCAAATTATTAGTAGGATTGTAATCTACTGTTATTTAATATTAGGAGTGGAAATCAATACAAAATTTATCTCTAGAATTCTTCTTTTCATTTTTCATTTTCATTTTTATTAATTGCAGTTTATTCACCTTGTATCCCCCCTGTAGTTCCCTTCCACCTCCCTTCCCAACCCCACCCTCACTTCCCTTTCTCCACCCATGTCCCTCCCCAAGTCCACTGATAGGGGAGATCCTCCTCTCCTTCCCTCTGATCCTAGTCTATCAGGTCTCATCAGGAGTGGCTGCATTATCTTCCTCTGTGGCCTGGTAAGGCTGCTCCCTCTTCAGGAGAAGATGAACAAAGAGCAGGCCAATCAGTTCATGTCAGAGACAGTCTTTGTTTCCATTACTATGGAACCCTCTTAGACACTGAACTGTCATGGGCTACTTTTGTGCAGGGGTTCTAGGTTATCTCCATGCATGGTCCTTGGTTGGAGTATCAGTCTCAGAAAAGACCCCTGGGCCCACATTTTTTGGTTCTGTTGCTCTCCTTGTGGACCTCTTATCCTCTCTGGTCTTACTGTTTCCCCTTCTTTCATAAGATTCCCTGCACTCTGGCCAAAGTTTGGCTATAAGTCTCAGCATCTGCTCTGATACCCCGCAGGCCTTTCAGAGGCCCTCTGTAGTAGGCTCCTGTAGTAGTTCCCTGTTTCCCTCTTCTGATGTCCATCATCTCTGCCTTTCTGAATGGGGATTTAGCATCATGGCCAGAATCTTCCTTCTTGATTAGTTTCTTTAAATGTACAAATTTTAGTATGCATGTTTATCCTGAATTATATACCTAATATCTACTTATGAGTGAATATGTACCCTGTGTGTCTTTCTGCTTCTGGGATACCTCACTTAGGATGATCTTTTCCAGTTCCCACCATTTGCCTGAAAATTTCATGATTTCCCTGTTTTGTTTTGTTTTGTTTTGTTTTTGCTGAGTAATATTCCATTTCTTGAATGCTTTATTTTTATGCATCTCCATCAAGATCCCCTTTGCTAAACTAGTAAGTGGTCTTCTGAAAAGATAGCTAGAGGATATAAGTGAGGAAAACATTGACAACTACAATCTTTGCCACAGATATGATTGACTTTACTAGAAAGACCTTTTTCCTTTTTATATGAAAGCTTCTTAGCATTTTTTTATTTGCTTTATGGTATGTAAAACTAACTAACATTTCTGTGTTTTTGGTATTCCAGATTTCTAGGTTACTTCTATTTTCTTGACTTCACTCCTCATATCTTTTTCTCTTAGCACCCAGTCAAACCCAGATAACAAGGACATATCATGGCTGTTGTCTTTGAGTTGTTTTGCCCTTGAACTAAAAGTTCAGCAAATGAGTAATCTAACTTACATGCCACTAATGGCAATGGGCCTGCTAGGTTATCGTCATGGAACACTATGATTCACAATTGATATCCTGACATGGGGAACTAAGTCACTTCATAGGTACTTCTGGATGAAAAGTAAAGAAAAAAAGCAAACTTGAGAAATTCTCTAGAAATTATTTTGGCTTTCAGAGACTGAGACATCAACTAAGGAGCATGTGTGAAAAGATATTTTTTAATGTCATACATGATTTCTGTTAGGAGGTGGGTGCCACTACACATACCCACTGGATTCCAGAAGAGCACAAAATGAAGAATTGCTATAGCACTGATTAGAAGATAACATACATGTGAGCAAATGTGGAGATTCTCTAATGCCTTGACCCCTTTGAGGGATCAAATGACCCTTTCACAGGGGCCTTATATCAGATATCCTACATATCAGATCTTTACATTACAATCTTCACATCAGATCTTTACATCAGATTCAAAAGAGTAGCAAAATTAAAGTTGTGAATTAACAACATGAGGAACTGTACTAAAGGGTCAGAGCATTAGAAAGGTTGAGAACTACTTGCCTAGAGAATCTTCCATATTTGTTGATTTACCAAAATCAAAATATTCCATATTATATTAGCAGTGAAATAGAGACATGAATATTTACATATGGGGTCTTGCTATATACACTTAATAATAAAAACCAGTAAGACATTAATATGCTTAATTTTGTTTAAAATTGTTAATATCCTATGTTGCATAATTATCAATAAATTAAAAGGTTTGGAAGATATATGCCTCTGGAACTTTATCCTGGAGTTTATAATACTATATCATAATTTCACTCGTCGTTGGCTATCTCATTCATAAACACTTGTTGTGACCCTCCCATATGTAAGGCCCTGAGTACTACGGCCTAGCGTGTGACCTGCAAAAAGAGCCAGGTGTTTTCAAAGTAAAAGCCTCTAATGGGAACATTTCATTATATTAAACAACCCATTAGTTCAGAAACAGAGTAGTTGAGATGAACAAAGCAAATTGTTCCAGACACTCACTTTCAGACTACGTGTGCTCCAGCCAACATGGTAAAGTGTGCAAAGAAACGCACACAAGGAGCGATAAAGGCTTTGGCTTTAATACCATCTCATGGAATCGCAGAATTTAGGTAAACCAGAATGAGACCATATATACAAAGAGACAAATATTAAATATATAGAAGAAAATCATAAGATTTAAAGTTAGATCCTTAATAGGAGGTGATAGTTTTCTAGTAGTAAAAGCAGAGCCAATGGTGTTAAATCCCACTTTCTCAGAGCAGGTGTGTGAATGGTGTTATTAATACCCATCTCTTTAACTTACTACAGTCCATAAAACAGTGATTCTACCTATCCTGAAACCGAAATAAGATGATTCAGATAAAACTTTTAACAAATTATTAAATCATAGAGGGAAGGCTTGCAAAGAAACACTGCTACTGTCATTATCATTTTAGCAGTAGTAAATTGTATCCACATAAGATATACCCAACAGTAAATATTGCAATCCATATAAAGAACAAAGATAAATAGAACTTACGTTTTGCCAAAGTGAAATATTATTAATATGCATTTACTTATTCTATTTTATTTATACCTTATATATCCTGTGTTATCTGTATTATTATCACTATACTTAACACATTCTGTGCATTTATATAATTATATTGTAGATAATGTACAGATATGTATAAATAATATGCCAATCTAATTTGTTTATAAGTGAATTCAAATTTAGGAATAGGAGTTGATAAATAAATATGAATTTAGGAAAAGGAGGTTTTAAGACTTATAAAGTTGTTTTTGTATTTATCCTATGTGGGGAATAATATGAGACTTTTAATATTTGCTAGATTATAAATCTCTGTCTCTGTGTCCCAAATACTTAACAACTTTCACCTCAGTTTCTCCCCTATTTCTCCTGAGAAAGACAGGGACATGCCTCACAGGTCCACAGGGATGAGTTCCTACATAATAGCATGGTGTCTGTCATTTGCGCTGTGTGCATTTCTGCAGTACCTTCGTGCCAATGTCAGGAGCCAGGCCTCCAGGGCCCTCCAGCTGAATCACCACTGAGCTTCCCCAAGGTGCCTCCACCGCACACAGCTTTTGCCAGTGTCAAGGCTGTGCCTGCCAATGCCGGCTAAAATCTGCACTGAGGCTGCCCACAGTCAGGAGTGCTGATGCATCCAGGACAAAGCAAAGGCTCAGAAGAACAGCCTGCGCCAGACCCTGCTTGCCAGTAGACATTTGGCTTCCCCAAGCACTCTCTTCTGTTCTGGGCATTGCTCTGTGTGTTTCCCTTTATTAAGTTTCTGCATGTTGAAGCGGGGTGTCTCATTGTTGATGGCTCTAACATGGTCCATTAGACAATTTCAGAATTATATGAAATAAGACAATAGTCTCATTTCTTAAAGATGATAGTAACGTAATTACATGCTGCGCTGAGGTATTTATAAAAATAACAATTGAGGGAATTATAGCAGGATAAAGAAAATTCTTCAGAAGGAAAATATGGTAAGGAGGTAGTCTCAATTTTTATTTATTGATTCAAATTCATAAAAATAATAATAATGTGCTCATATGTAATATTCTTGCTCAGGGCATATTATTAATTAAACAAATATAATAGTTAAAGTGAAAAATAACACTATTAGCTTGTAAATTTGTTTTTATTTCAACTATTGTATAATGGGCCTCAGTGGTACTTTTTACTTCAATTTAAACATTAAGTCCTTAACTTTTACTTCAGTAATTGAAAATTGCTTAATGAGTTTCTGCAACACATTTCTGCATTTTGGCCCAGGGCAGCCCATGTTTTCCACAGCCTGCCTCTTGACTCCCAGTGCAGACTGCCTTGCTTCCACAATTGCAGTAACACCCTTCATCCTTCCTCCCACCCTAGACTCAGGCACTCCACATGCTGTTTAGGGTTAGGTATTTCCTCTGCTTGAGTTTTGTATTCTTTTACTTTGCAAGGTGAATTTACTTACTCTATTGTGTTTTTAAAATTGTTACTGTTTTTTGTAAATTTATTAAATCACCTTTTCTTTCTTTCTTTGTTTCTCTCTCTCTCTCTCTCTCTCTCTTTCTTTTTCTTAATCACTTTACAGTCTGATCTCAGAACCCTTCCTCCTCTCTACCCAATCCTACCCTCAGGCCACCCTTCCCATGTTCTTACTTTCTTCTCAGAGAATTGGAGGTCCTCAGGGGATACCAACCCACCCTGGAAATGGAAGGACTAAATGTATCCTCTCCCACTGAGGCCCAGCTAGGGGGAAGGAAGGCAAGCTACAGAGACAGTATTACTTTATGAAATTAATAATTGCATCACTTCTCCTTAAGTCTCTTGCACAGATTCCGTAATGTTGTTCTTGCATTTCCAGTCTAACTGGTGCTTTCTTTTACATTTGTAGGATTGTTAACCTTCAATACCTTTAAAATTGATTTATCCAGATCACCATCTAAATCCATCTCAATAATGCAAATCCAATGCAAGTTGTTTTAAAGTCAAGGTTTCCTGACATTTCTTATAAGACTTAATCTTTTAGCTTTAGGTTCCAGTCAACAAAATGAGCTTATACTTCTGTAGGCCCAATATACAGTTTCTGAAAATGTCAGACCATTACCTGCCTCCGACCCTGTGCCTACGTCATTTATCTTGAGGGTGTTATTCTTCATAGACCCCATGTGTTTATTTTCAGTCTGCATCTATTTCTTGAGTATCTACATTACATGAAAAAAAATATGCTGGGGTCTAGGGATACCATAATAATGGCGATGTGTACATTTCGTGTTAGTCAAGTTTCTGTGACAGATATAAGCCAGAATATATTTTAAAAAGAGGAAGTGATAGTTTTGGCTTGCAGCATCATAGATTTCACACTGCCACTGCCTGGCCCTTTGCCTTATGGCCTGTGATGGCTCAGTTTATCCTGACAGGGGCATGTGGTGGAAACTGATCAACTCACAGAGGCAGCTAAGCTAAAACCACACATAAGAAGGGACTATTTCTCAAATAACCTTCACAAAAGGTCCCCAATGCATCACTTGCTTATACTAAACCCCACCCCTTAAAGGTTCCAGCTGGTGTAGAAGCTATACCTGTAAGGTCTAGCTGGTGCAGGCTTGAAGCCTTCACCCCTATGTTCTAGTCTCCTGCTTGGGAAGGTACCTGCGGACTATGGAAGGAGAAACCTGGATACCAACACAAACCATCCTGCATCAATGTGCTGGGGCAATAGTGGCATAGAACTAGTGGGAATGGTCAACCAATACTGGGTGACCTTAGGGCTTATGCCATGGGAAGGAGCCCTTGCCCTCCACTGCCTGGACGGCCAGGAACCAGAGACTGGATAGCCCAGAAACTTAAGGAAGAACAAAACATGACTAGCAAAATAATTAGTAATTCATAGTAATAATAGTAAAGGAAATTATTCCTAATGACGTTCTTCTATAGATTGGTACCCTTATCCAGTTGTTAACAGAGAGGTTTCATACCAGCAGCAAAATGGGAGCAGGTAGAGAGAACTATAACCAGACTTTATTGACAGTCTAAATTGGAGGTCTCCATTGAGTCTCTAATCTAGGAAATTGGGGAACCTCACAGAAGAGAGGAAAGACAGACTGTAGGAGTCAATGAAATGGAGAACACTGGAAGATCATGGCCCACTGAATCAGCAACAAATGGCTCACATGGCTCTCAGAGACAGAAGCAGCAAGCACAGAGCCTGCATGGGTCTCCACCAGGTCCTCTGCACATATGTTATGGCTCTTGCCTTGGTATTCTTGGAAGAATTCTAACTGTGGGATGAGGTGTATTTATGCTGCTTTTACCTGCTCTTAAGACTTTTCCTCCTATTGGGTTGCCTTGTGCAACCTCAATAAATGGTTTTTACCTTTCCTTATTGTATCTTGTTTTCTCCTGCTTGACTGTTATCTCTTGGAGGCCGGCACTTTTCTGAAAAGGAGACAGAAAAGGAATGGATTTTGGGGAGAGGTTGGGGGACCTGGAAGAAGTAGAGGGAGGGAAAATGATGGTTGAGAATCTATTTTCAATAACAAGAAAAATGTTTCAACTCCTCTCGATAGCATCACAGACTCAGGATTGATCCTGCAATACATGAACCCTTAGGCACATTCTGGTTTCAAGCTATAGTGCATAATGAAGACTGAGTTATATTTTACATCACATCAGACTTCAGCAGCCATTTCTTTAGAACTCTCTGGTAGCTGCCTATTATATTCTCCATCTAACATACTTCCCCAAGCTGTCAAACCGTGGCAGTTTGCCCCATCTTTGCGACTTTTAAATGTTTTCATCCTATAAATGTCTCTCACACAAATCTAAAAATGTCTAGAAATAAATAATTTAATTGTATAAATATTAATTGATCGCTTATGAGAACATATACTTCCCAAATTAAATAAGAACAAGATAATATTACAATACAGGAAAGACGACGGAGAAGTGACATAGCTGAATTTTTTGTATTGCAATCAGTTGCATTCACTAGTGAAAGTCTTTGTTCCCAAATATTTCAATAACAGCTGTTTTTAAACTTGGGGATATAAAATTCTAAGTTATTACTTTTAGGTTGGTTCTAGTCTTATTTTGTTCTACTGTGCATGAATGTCTTCACAATCCTGCTGCTGCTGTTTTCTTTGGTCTTTCGTCTTAGATCTATGATTTACACCCCCCCCACCCCTCTGGATTCTCTTGCTCACTTTCCTTTGCCTACTTCCTGTATAAGGGATAATTTATCTGCCCATGTTGCTCTTCATTACATGTCTCTCTGAAAAATCACATCCAAAACATTGTAGTTTGTGGACATGTGGTGGTTATGAAACTCACATGCATATGTACAAGACAAACAAATTTTTATATTTTACACTGAAAAATAATCCCAATCTCTGACCAAACCATCGGTTTCATATATTCAATATACATATGAAGTTGATCTGTAGAGTCTTCCCTGAACAAGATTTTATTTCTGTGACTCCCAATCTTAAGTGAAAGTAACACATATGATTTTCCTGTATTCTTCACCAGTAAAACAGTTATCAAAACTTCTTGATTTTTTTTTTCTGAATCTATTTCTCCAGACTTTATTTTCAGACAATTTTCACTATTAAGACTCTACTCCAAGTAGACAAAAACACTTTTCAATCAGTTCTCCTTCCTAATAGTTGTATTTGGTATCTGAATGATTGGTTTATTAAATGCAGTATCTGTGACTTATTAATAAATATTTTCCTTTGAAAAAGGCCCAATCTGGTGCTTTCTCAGAAAATTAGGAATAGTACTACCTCAATATCCAGCTATACCACTCTTAGGCATACATCTAAAAGATGCTCAAGCATACAACAAAAACATTTGCTCAACCATGTTTTTAGCAGCTTTATTCATAATCGCCAGAACCTGGAAACAACCCAGATGTCCCTCCACTGAGAAATGAATACAGAAATTGTGGTACATTTACACAATGGAACACTACTCAGCAATTAAAAACAAGGAAATTATGAAAATTTCAGGCAAAAGGTGTAAACTAGAAAAGATTTTCCTGAGTGAGGTATCCAAGAAACAGAAAGACAAACATGGAATATACTCACTTATAAGTGGATATTAGACATATAATATATGATAAACATACTAAAATTTGTACAGCTAAAGAAGCTAAGCAAGAAGGAAGACCCCGGGTATGATCAATCCTTTTTCAGAAAGGCAAATGGGACAGATCTCAGAAGATGGAAAAAACAGGGAACAGGACAGGAGGGCCTCTGAAAGACTACCCAACAGGGTATCAAAGCAGATGCTGAGACTCACAGCCAAACTTTGGGCAGAGTGCAGGGAATCTTATGAAAGAAGGGGGAGATAGAAAGATCTGGAGGGAATAGGAGCTCCACAAGGAGAGCAAGAGCACCAAAATATATGGGGTCAAGGGTCTTTTCTGAGACTGATACTCCAACCAAGGACCATTCATGGAGAAACCTAGAACCCCTGCTCGGATGTAGTCCATGACAGCTCAGTCCCGAAATGGGTTCCCTAGTAAGGAGTAGAGGGAATGTCTCTGACATGAGCTCAGGGGCTGGCTCCTTGATCACTTCACCCTTAGGGAAGGGGTTGGCCTTACCAGGCCACAGAGGAGGACACTGCAACCAGTCCTGAGGATTCCTGAGAGCTAGGGTCAGATGGAAGGGGAAGAGGACCTCCCCTATCAGTGGACTTGGAGAGGAGCATGGGAGAACATGAGGGAAGGAAGGTGGGATTAGAAAGGAATGAGGGAGGGGGCTACAGCTGGGATACAAAGTGAATAAACTGCAATTAATATAAAAAATAAAAATTAAATTTAAAAAAGGCAAAGTGAACTGCTTTGGTGGAATGGCATCTGAGTTTGACCTCTCACCTAAACACACACACACTGAAATAGTTTAAAAACCAGAAAATTTCACATGCTTAGAGAAGAGATAAAGTCAAGCCTATATTTAAAAAATAGAGAGTAAACAAAACGTACCAATTAATTATGGCTCATCAAAACAGGAAAAGATTCTGAAAAAGACAAAATAAGGGGTTGCCAAAAAGATTGCGGAGGAGTTATGGGATAGAAAGAAAGTAGTCAGCAGATGGACAGGTGGAGTATAGAAGACTTTAAGGGTTGATGAAAGTATTCTGTATGACACTGTATTGATGGACACACGTCAACACACATCTGTACGAACTTTAGACAATATTCTATCAAGAATGATATCTGATAGGAGTTATGAAGTTTGCATGTCATTATAGATCATAAATTATCTCAGATGTGTTTTGTGGGGGGAGACATATAGCAAGTTAGTTACGTAAGTATTGGGTTAAAATATTATAGAAAATAACTGCACATACTTTCTCTCAGTTTTAGTACAAATGTATAGCTAATTATTAGTAATCTAATGAAAAATATATAATTTGAAAAAGACTAGATTCATAATCAGTGATTCACTTTTATTTAGGAGAACCAAGTTTCAACAATATAAAGAATCATAAATTGCCATGAAGGTTAAGGTTGATAGAAATATGTCTGTGGTACATACTAGATACATGTAGAAGGCAACACTTAGGTAGTAGGTATAGACCTTAATACAGGGCACATTTACTAGTCTACCTCAAGTCCCAGTGACATATCATATATAAGGTCATAGTTGTATTTTTCTGATAGAAACACACTAGAAAGCAGGAAAGAAATATAAAGAGCTGTATCCCGTAGAAGCACATTAATGATTAATAGAATATATATTAATTTTATATTTATATATTCCAATTATGATTCTATCAGTGTATCAAAAGATATATTCATCTTAAGTTTATAAACTAAGCTGACTTATATGAATGTTAATAACATTTTTAAACAAATTGGCCTAGTCTCTGTATCTGTATCAGGCAAATTTCTAGGATCCTAGAGGTGTTCAGTTACTCATGACAAATGAACAGAGTTGTCTATAAACAGTCCTAAACTTAAAATCTCCACAAACCTGGGAAAGCAGCACATTCAGCTCTGAATAAGCTTGATATGAGAGTTGTGGAAAAATAAACAGTTACAATAGAAAACAACAAAAGAGTAGTTAGAAGTTTTTATTGTTGGTGATATTACCAAAGGGGTTTGTGTTATGGTGTGACAAATTCCTTAAGTGCACCAAACAGTCCCTGGAAACAAATTGGGCGTTTTTCAAAGCAACATTAACTCTTTCTTCTCACAGGAGTCCCATTTGTTGCCTGGAGACAGAGACACATGATGGTCTAGCCACACAAAAGTACTAAGAGACACATTGATGCTCACCATTAAACATCAACTTCCCAATGCAGCATTTCTCTGAAGCAGATCTCTGAATTTCCACATTGACAATTTTTCCCATATCAGATATTTTCTTGCTCCTATATTAAATTATTTTGGTTACATAAAAGGTGAGGAAGTTCAGCACAAAGTCCATGATGGCCACAGAGATTTTAACTTAGACATAAGGTATATTACTGAACAAACTGATATATTTATTCAAGAGATTAAGAAGGTCAATGTCTATGCTAAAACAGTCCTAGGATCCTAAGGATTATTTGTCAAGGATATATTGTAAAAGCATAGTAATTATCTGATATTTCAACCACAGAAGTAAATAGAGATCAGTATTTTAACAGTGACATAAGAGAGTTGATTTAAGGATAAAGGGAAACTTTTCTGACAAAATGAGTAAAAACTATCATTATTTTCATGTGTGTGCCCCTGTGTGTGTGACTAGAAAACTATTCTAACTACAAAAATAAAATATAAGAATAAAAATCACACCTAACTGATAGACTAAGATCAGAAAGAAGAGGAGAACCTCCCCTATCAGTGGACTTTGGGAGTGGCATGCATGCAGAAAGGGGAGGGAGAGTGGGATCGGCAGGGGAGGAAGGAGGGGCTTATGGGGGGATACAAAATGAATAAAGTGTAATTAATAAAAAATTAAAAAAAAATCACACCTAAGTCTATTGTCAAAGATGACTACTAATAACATGGATATGAGCAAGATAAATTTTAATTCATCAATTTCTGATTTTTTTTGAAGGTCTTAGAAATCAAAGCCAGGAAGGATATTTTTATTACCAGAAAAGTGTAATACTGAGGTATTCCTCTGGTTACTGCCTATATTTTATTTCAAGAATCATATCCAATAAATGTTGTCCAATGTTCATGGCTTTGATATTGAACAGACAGGTGTGATGATGAATGAGGAGACACAGACAAACATACATAAAAGCTGGGTTCAGGTGAGCAGTCCACCCTAATGGAGACACACTAGCAGCCCGGAAACTCAGTGCAGTTATTATACACAATGAAACGAGGAGGTGTCTTTATTCTATACAGCTGAATGAAGAGGCAAAATAGATAAAATTCATAGAAGTCTCTGTGGGGGGACATTGTAAGAGTCTCCGGTTGCAATCCTCTAGGAGGAAGAAGCCGTGGCTCATAATTTCTGCACACTGTGAAAATCTGGACTTGGAAAAAGAGGAGGACCTGACATTCCAATAAGTCTGACACAGGAAAGAACTTTCCATTCCCAGAGGTCTAAGGGATTGCCATTCTTGACATGGCCATACTTATGTCAAAAATACACACACACCTAGGACTTCATCTGCTCCCCACATAATGTCTCACAAGCTAAGGAATAATTTGCATACATCATATATTTATAATTTTGATGTGAATTTAGTTATATTTAATATTATCATTGATCTTTGTTGGTTAAACAAATAGTACATTGTACATTGCCATTTTTTACAGTGAAGTAATAAAAAGCTACGGAAGAAATCTAAATACGTATCTTAAATGAAAGTAGCCAGTAAAAAAAATAGCTAACTCTGAGATCACAACTAGTTTGCATTTGGGAAATCATCAAATTATGGAGACAG
The DNA here is from genome assembly GCF_907164565.1 of Psammomys obesus. Classification (NCBI taxonomy): domain Eukaryota; kingdom Metazoa; phylum Chordata; class Mammalia; order Rodentia; family Muridae; genus Psammomys; species Psammomys obesus. The sequence continues at coordinate 469,951 of NW_026590656.1, read as the reverse complement.
AAACAACTACAATGGTTCCAGAATATATTATAAAAAGAGGTAGATGAGGGGACATAGGGTGTTTTTAAGACATCAAAACAGTATATATAGCAGCATGTTGCTATTGTGGTAGATCATGCCTTTAATAGTAATTTCTGCCAAGATTTGTGTTGTCTTCCTGAATTCATGGAATATGGAGGTTTAAAGAATATACAGTTGTAGCTTTGCATTAAAAGAAAAACCTCCATAATGACTCCCTCAAGTTAACGCCTACCTAAACATGTATGCTCCCAGCCCTCAGTAGAAAAAGGGAAACACATCTTGGTGTCCATAGCCTAAAGTAGTATAGGCACTGCAGAAAGCAAAATTGAGATTCCTCAAAACTGTAACATTAAAATTAGCATGTTATAGAGCTATTCCAACTGGAAATGAAATCAGCAAACAAAAGTGTTACTGGAGTAGGGGGGTAGAGTTTTGCCAGGCTACTAAGGAAGACAATGCAGCCAGCCCTGATGAGACCTGATAGGCTAGAGTCAGATGGAAGGGGAGAAGGACCTCCTCTATCAGTGGACTTGGAGAAAGGCATAGGAGGAGATGAGGGAGGGGCCACAGCCAGGATACAAAGTGAATAAATAATAATAATAATAATAATAATAATAATAATAATAATAATAATAAATATTTTTAAGAGTGCTACCTTCATCTCCACATTTCTTGTAGCAATATTTCAAATTGCAATGACATGAAGTCAGCCCAGATAGTGTGTTGGCCCTTCGTGTGTGGAAACAAAACCAAAAAGACAGCCATGACATAAACTGAAAGTAGAAAAGGGACCAAAATGTAGGAGAAAAGGAACAAGATTCAGGGAAAGAAAACAGAGAATAGATTTTCATGAATCAGATTCATAAATGGAATGGTCAGAGATTCCAATCACTTGGTACAATAAACGTGAGTTCACAATTATAATAAGATGCAGAAGAAAAGAAATTAAAATACAAGTAAGAGGCTAACATTAATTAATGATTAAAAAAGAACCATTATAATTTAATTTAATATTCCTAGGCAGCTTTTAACTATGCCAGACCAAATCCACTGACAGCAAAGACATGGAGAAGGAGAACTGTGGCTTTGGTGTTTTCATCATCATTTTAGCCTCTTTCATGAACTCCCTGTCCATTTCCCAAATGAATCTACTGATCATTTTCAGGATCCTAAAGGTTGTGTGATCATTTTGTGTTTCTTCATTTCCACATTTACTGTTGCAGTATCTGTTGATCTATTTAAATGTCATTTTGCTATCCATTATGCCCTTTTTTTAGGGGAGTAAGAGATTATCTACACTCTCATGCTGTAGTCAATATTTGTAGTTTGTTAATTTTTTGTATAGTCATCATTTTGAGGAGCATGAGGTGGAGTTTAGCTTCTTTTACTTGTTGGGTAACCATATTGGTCCTGCTAAATTTAAGACAAGCCAGGAGTACCTACAACTTCTTTTCATGGACTGGTGTTGATCTCTGAGATTTGTCTTTTATTTATTGATTTATCACTCTTGATTATACCATACTGCTTTAATTAACATGAACTCAAGATGCATTTTAGCATGCCTCAGTTCATAACACAATCATGCAGTTGGTGTTTTTCCCTCTCACCTTTATGTTGCATGCTTTATAGACTCTGCATTCCAAAAATATAATTCATTTCTTTTCTTAGTGGTATTGAAATAGACATGTATGTCATGCTTGTGATAGTTCATACTTTTATATACCATCTTTACAACAAACATAAAGACTGATAAAAACACTAAAGAAAAATGAAAAGAACCGAAGCTAAGGTTTTGCTGCTCAGCTTGGAACTCATAGGGAGGATCTGTGAATCAGACAATCAAAGCCTATTCTTCTTTAAAAAAAAATATTCACTTTACATCCCAGTCTTAGCCTCCCCCCTCGTCCCATCCTGGTACCACCTCCTTCTCTCTACACATCCCATCCTCCACCCCCAGTTCTCAGAAAGAGGAACCCTCCTCCCCTACTAACTGAACCCAGCCTATTAAGGATTATCAGGACTCGTTGCATCCCCTTCCTCTGTGGCCTTGTAAGGCTGCCTGCCAAGGAGAAGTAATCGAGGAGCAGGCAACAAAGACCATTTAACAAACACCCCTGCTCCCTTATTTAGAGGACCCACATGTAGACTGAGCTACCTATGTGCTACATCTGAGCAGAGGGCCTATGTCCTCTCCATGTATGTTCATTGGTTGGTACATCAGACTCCTCAGGCCCCCCTCAGTCAGGGTTTGTGGGATCTCTTGGTCTTCTTGTAGAACTCCTGTCCCCTCTAGGTCTTCTATCCCCCTACTCTTCCATAAGACTTCCTGCGCTCTCTCTACCCAACATTTGACTGTTCTTAAGGGTGAAAATCAGAAGTTCAGGTGTTTCCTAGCAGTCACCCACAGAAGCAAGCTACGAAACTCCCGATACGAATATCATTAAGGAAATTTACTGTGACCGTGAGTCATTAATGACATTATGTCCCCTTCAAAGTTTCTCTATCTAGGTCCTAACCTCAGAATGTTAACTTCATTTTCAGACATTCTGTAGGATCATTAACTTATAGATGGTGACGAGCTAAAGAGGCTCAGAAAAATCATAGACCTCTTGAGACAAAAAAATATCACAAACCAACAAGCAGGTTATATAAGAGTTAAATAATGCTGGGCAAGAGGTAACTCTTCTGTATCATAACTGCCTGCAAGTTGCTCAGGAGACTGAAGTGAGTTGACACACAGGGTGACAAAAATGCATCCACCAGACTTACCATGTTCCTGTAAGAAGTACAAATGAACTCAATGGCTTACGAAGATGGGCTTGGAAATGGTTCCTTCCTTACTCTGTTGCCTTCTCTTTCCAGGAGGTACAGAAATAATAAACTCCCCAGGAAGGTTTTCAAATACGGTATTTGAGAGGCACCCCCATAGGGATATCATCCTGTTCAGGTACGGACAAAAGTCATGACATTGTTCCTAAAATTCAAGAAACACCAAATAGAGGCATCCAAACCACCAGTAACTAGGGGAGATGAATGGGACAGATTTCTCCTAAGAGGTAACAGAAAAAAAAAAAAATACTTACTGTACCTTGCTCTCAGGCTTCTTTGATACAGGATATTTTAAAGTTATGATATGTTTAATTGTATGTAAGTCTAGAAGCAGCTTTACTAGAGAATCTCACGTGTGAGTAAAACCCACTGAAATAATGTGCAGCGTAAGAGATGAACTTGACAACAGACCCAGAGGAAAAGAAACACAGCAACTTCTACATAATTAAAAAATTAACTCATAAAAGGGTGAAAATATGAAAGGAATAATAACATATAGGAACTTGTGGTTGAACATTTTCAGCATCTATTCTATTAGTTTAAAAAGAAGGGAGAAAACAGCATAGAAATTGCACTTGACTAAAACAGAAGTGAGAAAAAAAATCTTCTCAGATCAAATGTTTCCTCAAGGAATAAAAATACCTATGCAGACTTAGCACAGCGCTGTGAACCTGCAAATCATCAAAGACTTCATTTTTAATTTTTAAAATTTACCAGAGGGAAAAGACAGATTACCTACAAAGGATTTCAAATTAGCCTTAAGCTGACTTCTCAACAGTGATAATAAAAAGTAAAAAATAATAGAACAATATCTTCAAAGTGCTGAGGGAAAAGAACACAGTGTTATGTTCATCTAAATAGTCTTTGTAGAGCTAAGGCAAAATAAAGACATTTCAAATACACAAAGACCAAGTTAGACATTTTACAGCCCTAGGAACTTTATCCTCTTTTAGCAGTGTGGGCTGGCGCTTGAACCCTCAGCCTCCAGGCTAAACACATACTCTCCCATTAAGACACAACTCCAGCACCCAAGTGCTTCATTGGTAACATAAGTTTAGACAGATAATTAGAGACTAAAAACACATAAATTAGTAAAAATATTGAAAAAGTTATTTTGTAAAATTTAGCAGCTTGTAGTAATACTACAATTAGTTCTGTTTAATAAAACTAAAACTCTCAGAGGGAAGGAGAGGAGGACCTCCCTTATCAGTGGACTGGGAGAGAGACAGGGGTGAGGAAGAGGGAGGATGGTATTGGGAGGGAGGCGGGAGGGAAGTACAGGGAGTATACAAAGTGAATAAAGTGTACTTAATAAAAATTAAAATAATTAAAAAAACAAACTCTAGGAAGGAATATATAAGAACTTCAAATAGGGATTGGGGCATCGAGAAATTCTTTTTGTTAAGATCAAAAACTCAAGTGACAATACATGCTGGAGAGGATGTGGAGAAAGGAGAACCCTCCTCCATTGCTGGTGGGAATGTAAACTTATACAACCACTTTGGAAATCAATCTGACACTTTCTCAGACAATTATGAATAGCGCTTCCTCAAGATCCAGCTATAACACTCCTAGGCATATAACCAAAATATGCTCAAGTACACAACAAGAATATTCGTTCAACCATGTTTGTAGCAGCTTTATTTGTAATAGCCAGAAGCTGGAAACAACCCAGATGTCCCTCAATGGAGGAATGGATACAGAAATTGTGGTACATTTACACAATGGAATACTACTCAGCAATTAAAAACGAGGAAATCATGAAATTTGCTTTTTGTTGATTTAGAAGTAGGAAGAAACATTACTAATTACATGTTTGTAATAACTTGTATGAATAATTTAAAACTTCTTAAATTGAAATTAATTGCTAAAGGAAGAGAAAGCAATGTGCAACTTCAAATCAGTAGAGAGTGATATAAATACAGAGTTAAGTCAACACAGTTAATTCAGTACTAAGGAAGCAACATAACCAACGAAAGAGATGTAAACAAACAGCTTGGAAAAAATAAACTTAAATGAAACAATAATCACAAAAAAAAACATCATGTGCTTATGCTTATTTTGGGAAGCAATAGAGAAAAATGGAGATTGCAGCATTTTGTTTTCAAAATAATCTAAAAGAAATTTCTTAGAAAATAAAATATACAAAATGGAATAAACATTAACTATGAAATCCCCTCAAAAGAAATATGATCTGATAAGATTAAACTTGGAAAGATATAGACTATAGGGTAAAATACATTGACACCGAACCACACATGGTGGACTACCTCTATGAAGAGCATCGTGAAAAAATGTAATTACATAAAAATGTGGAGTAGTATGATGAAACAGATGGCTAGCTACTTTCAATTCGTATCTCTGTATATAACAGTAAAGTTTATGCGGAGACCTGGATAAGGAGATGGGGGAGGGGGATCTAGTCATATAAAGATTTAAGTCTGACATTAGAGGGTAATGAGTACAGTGAGTAGAAGGATCCAAAACTAGATGAAGTTAGTGCTTTGGAGAAACTGATAACAGACCAAGTCATTGGATCACTCATTATGGCAAAAAGATAAATAGTAAAGTTAGGACTAAGCAAACAGAGAGCTCACTGCTTTCTGTGGCTGTGGTAAGAAATTTGAGTTTGGTCCAAGGGTAATAGAAACTTGGTAAATTTGAAATGTGACATATTCCAAATCTTTACACAATGAAATGCAGTACTAGAAGATACAGATTGTGTCGGTATCTTGACATGGATTTCCCAACCTCCTCCAAATCTGTAGTGGGAAAAGAAATACACATACACACACACACACACACACACACACACACACACACACACACACACTCACACACAGAGAGAGAGACAGAGAGACAGAGAGAAAGACAGAGACAGAGACAGTGAGAGAGGTTAGGTTCTTTTTCTGATTAAAAAAAATGTTTTCTGGGATACCTCACTCAGGATGATCTTTACTAGATCCTACCATTTGCCTGAAAATTTCATGATTTCCTTGTTTTTTTAATTGTTGAGTAGTATTCCATTGTGTAAATGTACCACAATTTCTGTATCCATTCCTCAATTGTGGGACATATGGGTTGTTTCCAGGTTCTGGCTATTACAAATAAAGCTGCTACAAACATGGTTGAACAAATGTCCTTGTTGTGTACTTGAGCCTCCTTTGGATATATGCCTAGGAATGGTATAGATGGATCTCAAGGAAGCACTATTCCTACTTGTCTGAGAAAGAGCCAGGTTGACTTCCAAAGTGGTTGTACAAGTTTACATTCCCACCAACAATGGAGGAGGGTTCTCCTTCCTCTACAACTTCTCCAACATGTGTTGTCACTTGAATTTTCTTAGCCATTCGGATGGGTGTAAAGTGAAATCTCAGGGTTGTTTTATTTGCATCTTCCTGATGGCTAAGGAGGTCAAACTTTTTTTTTAAGTGTTTCTCTGCCATTCTGTATTTCCCTACAGAGAATTTTCTGTTTAGCTCTATACCCCATATTTAAATTGGATTACTTGTTTTGTTGTTTTTTTAACTTCTTTAGTTTTTATATATTCTGGATATTAGCCTTCTGTCAGATATAGGGTTGATGAAGATCCTTTCCCAGTCTGTAGGTTTTTGTTTTGTTCTGATGTCAGTGTCTTTTGCTTTACAGAAGATTTTCAGTTTCATGAGGTCCCATTTATTGATTGTTGTTCTGTTGGTGTTTAACATTTTTAACATGTCTCCTTTACCTTCACTTTTATCAGATGGGTTTATGACATGTCTTACAACATAATTATTGTATTTTATCCCATTTGAGGTAATGGTTCCCCTATGTATTTTTATGAAAATAAATACTAGGAATTTCCAGATTTAATTCAAATGTATGTTAAGCCTTCTGTCTTCAAATAGATGCTGAAATGACACAAAATGTTAGACACTTTCTTTATCCTACAAGGGTGTATAAGTGTTCAATTGCCTTAGTTGAATCTCTGGCTAACATTTAGAATAAATGACGCCTATTGTCTGCTTTCATAAACTGGATTATTGCCTGAGTTATCTTAGCCATTCTGATGAGTGTAAGGTAAAATCTTAGGGTCTTTTTGATTTGCATCTCCTTGATGGCTAAGGACATTGAGCAAATGGATACTAGACCTATAAAATAGGATAAACATACTAAAATCTGTACACCTAAAGAAGTTAAACAAGAAGGAGGACCCTGGGTAAGATGATCAAACCTCACTTAGAAAGACAAATGGGATGGACATTGGAAGTAGGAGAAAACAAGTTACAGGACAGGAGCCTTCCACAGAGGGCCTCTGAAAGACTCTACCTAGCACTGTATCAAAGCAGATGCTGAGACTCATATCCAAACTTTGGGCAGCACTCAGAGAATCATATAAAAGAAGGGGGAGTTAGTATGACCTGGAGAGGAAAGGAGCACCACAAGGACCAAATATATCTGGACACAGGGGTTTTTTCTGAGACTGATTCTCCAACCAAGGACCATGTGTGATATAACTTAGAATCCCTGCTCAGATGTAGTCCATGACAGCTCAGTATCCAAGTGGGTTTCCCTGGTAAGGGGAACAGGGACTGTCTCTGGCATGAACTCATTGGCTAGCTTATTGACCTCCCTCCCTCACCCCTGGAGGGGGGAGCAGCCTTGCTAGGCCACAGAGGAAGACAATGCAGCCAGCCCTGGTGAGACCTGATAAACTAGGTTCAGATGGAAGGGGAGGTCTTCCTCCCCTATCAGTGGACTTAGAGAGGGGCAGAGAAGAGATGAGGGAGGGTGGTTGGGGATTGGAAGGGAATGAAGGAGGGGTCTACAGCTGAGATACAAAGTGAATAAACTGTAATTAATATAAAAATTAAAAATTTGGAAAATAAGAAAAAATGTTTTCAAAGCTATTCTGTTTAATAGTATGTCTTCTTCTGGTAGTTTAAATGATAAATTTCCCTTGCAAGCTCATGTATTTGAACATTCCGTCCCCTGTTTATGAACCTATTAGAAGATAGAAACTTGATGGGTAAAATATGCCTTTGGAGCAGACTTTGAGGGTTGATGGCCTCACCACATTTATGGGTTTTGCTCTCTCTACTTCCTGAGTGCAGATGAGTTGTGAGCTTTTGGCTTCCTGCTCTTGTTGCCATGCCTTCTTGCTGCAGTGCCTACCCTAACAGTAGGCGCTCTCTGTGGAAACATATGCGAAAATAAACCCTTTCTTCAATAACTTGGCTTTGGTCATAGAATATCACAGAATATCACAACAGAAAAGAAACTAAAATGATACACCACTTGTATAAAAATTCTTGTTGTACAATCAAGTATCAAAACGTTCTGGGCACCCCTACAGCTCTTCTTTTTGCATGAAAAACATGCATTCTATAACTTTTTTAAAGGGTTACTTAGTCATTTTAAAATTTTCCCCTTTTCACACTAGCCCTTCAATATTCATTTTGCTCGCTTATCCTTTTATAAATAATTTGTCTGTCAAAATCCCCATGTGAATTCTGTGGCAGTTAAGGATAAAAACAAATTACTTAAGCAAAATCTTATTTTACCTATAAGTTACCTCCAACTGTAGAAATGTGATGTCAAACCCAATGCTGTACATTTAAGCTTAAAGACTTTAGACAGAAATCCCTCATAATTCTTCTAAGTAGATTTTTAATAAGTCACATGGAAGTATTTGTTTTGACAGGTAATTTTCTACTCAAATTTAAAATATACTCCGTTTTCACCTTTTCCTTTCAAATGGTGGGAAATGAGTCACAGATGAAGTTCGCCTTATATTTTTCTTTTGATCAGACTGGAAGTTTAATTTTAAAACAAAATAACCAACTTAATTTAAGTCTCCTAGGAGTGTTCCCAAGTCTGTAGAATCAATAGATCAATGATACTCAGTAACTACATTTTAAATGGAACATCCATTATATTTATTTACTTAAAACATATACTAAGTATCATTGATAAAAGAGTATAAAATTGAAAGCTATTTAATATCTATATGTAGCAGACATTTTATCTGGTCTTCTTTTTTAATTTTGTAATACATGGGATGGTTGCTGCAGTCACCTGGTAGATAATAGACTTTGGTACAAACCACTATGAGATTGCCTAAGCTGAATGGCTGCATGTTCTCTTGAAATATATCCCATGGATTCCTACACTTTCACATAATTTAGAGAAAAACTGTTTCAGTCACCACTACACAATACTTAGTTTTACAGTTTAGAAGTTACCCCAAAGGTCAATATGCTGAACACGTGGCTCTAGGATGCACTGATATTAAAAGGTGATGTAACTCTGAAGTAGGATTGCCTACTATAAGGACATTACATCATTGATGATGAGCTCTTTAAACACAGTAGCAGCATCCTTCCGCTTTTCCCATTCACTTTACTTCCATCCAGTTAGGAAATGAATGGGATTCCCCCAGTGCTTGCGTCCTCTATAAAACACTGTGCTGCCATAGATATAAGACAACAAGATCAAGTGACCATAGATATGAGCCAAAAAAGATTTCCCTTCTTCTAACTTTGTATAAGCGAGCATTATGTAAGAGTGAGAGAAGGTGAGGTGAGAAACAGTGAAAGCAATAAATTCATTTCTACCTTGATTCTTCCCATTGCCTCATCTCATTTTCTATAATTCTAATTTGAGGCCTCGTGGTGATGAATCTATTCACAAAGATTGCATGTGTACTATATTTCTGTGTTTAACTTTCTTATTAATAACTAACATTATATAATTATCTTCTTTATGTATTTGTTTGCATTCTTCCTATCTCCTCTCTATCTCACCATCACCACAAACTCAAGCAGCGAATTGTGAATTTCATGGGAAACAGACTCATACCTGTCTTGTTCAACACTATTTCATCAACACTAGGAAGCATGAATGACAATTAGAGGATGCTCAGGAAATGGCTGAGTAACTAATGATTTCATACAACCTGGTACTACATAGTGTATGATGTGAATCTTCATCAAGGCTTCTCAACAATATTACAATACATGGATGTTAATGATTCATTAGAGAAAAGAGACAGCATTATCCATTGTGGCAAAGCTCTTACTTAAAATAAAATGTGGATCTTTTAAATGGGCTCTCCTATAGGCTTCTTAGCAAATTACCATTTCCTCTAGAAGTCAAGCCTAGGGTGTAGCAGATTTCAAATTTACTCTTCTTAATAAGTTCTAGAATGTTAGTTGTGGATTGATTAACAGAAGATACCAACATCTGGAAAACAAAGTGATAAACAGGCCTGGTCAGCTCTCTTTTAAAAATGCTCAGAGAATAATCTGAACCTGAGGCCATTTGCTGCCTTTATAATGAGAAAAGAGGGTGGGGAAATAACCAGACACTAATGAAAACCTGTTCAGAACTGTGTGTGGAACAGGAGGAAGATCATTTGCATTAAGTCTAATTTAGACTAAACGCAGAGTAAGTAACAACTATCCATTACACCTCTTCTAAGTTGTGCTTTAAAAATATTCTGAACTATTAGCTTACAGTCTATATTAAACCCTTGTATGGGTAGCTGTGTGGTGGCCTTTCTCCAGTCCTTATGATTTTTTTATTATTATTATTTTATTTTATTTTTCTTTTTAGTTACATTTTGTTAACTCTGTGTCCCAGCTGTATCCCGCTCCCTCATTCCCTCCCCAACCCCACACTCCCTCCCTGGTCTCCTCCCTGCCCCTTTCCAAGTCCACTGATAGGGGAGGACCTCCTCCCCTTTCATCTGACCCTGTTTTATCAGGTATCTTCAGGGCTGGCTGCAAAGTCCTCCTCTGTGGCCTAACAGACTGCTCCTCCCCTGGGGTGGGGGTCAAACAGCCTGCCCTTGAGATCCTATTAGAAATAGTCCGTGTTCCCCTTACTTTGGAAAACTACTTGGTTACTGAGCTACCACAGGCCACATCCGAGCAGAAGTTCTAGGTTATATCCATAGATGGTCCTTGGTTGAGTGTCAGTCTCAGAAAAGACCCTGTGCCCAGATATATTTGGTCCTTGTAGAGCTCCTATCCTTTCCATATCATACTAACTTCCCTTCTTTCATATGATTCCCTGCACTCTGCCAAGGGTTTGGTTATGAGTCTTAGTGTCTGCTTTGAAACACTGCTAGGTAGAGTCTTTCAGATGCCTTTTGTGGTAGACTCCTGTCATAAGTTCAATGCACATCCCATTTGTCTTTCTAAACATTACTAGGAAGTAGACCTTCGCTCCAGCTGCATTATACAGCTAAATACACAGAAGTGAAGATCTGTTTGATGTTGTTGTTGTTGTTTCTTCCAATCTCTTCTCTTCTACCCTGCTCTGAGTCTTGAAAAGGCTATGAGGGCTTCAACCAGAAAATGAAGATACCATCTGCTCTGCTGCTTGCCTGCCTTTGCGCTGAAGTCTCCGTACACACATTTTTTTATGTTTAACGTGTAACAAGAAATCCATAGAAAGCAGTAGAAAACTGCTATATCTCACACACAAGGATCCACACGTTACTCTATTGTTGTGAATCCTTAAAGAAGTGCTACAAAAAACAAGATTAAAGGGGCAATGTGGAAATGTAAAGTTTATATATAAAGAAACGGCGACAAAGAAATCTCAGTGAAGGAGGTATTTTAGCAAGAATTACACACAGAGGAAAACGTGAGAAGGATGAGTCATGATGTTGTGACGATGTAATGATATAAATCTACAGTTCCATAAGCCCGATTTTACTGACTGCTGCACATTTACAGGAGCTCACAATGACTCAGTGACATATTTAGGGCAGGCATTATTCTTACCTGATCAGTAAAGGGGATGAACCACACTCGCTAAGCATACACCAGAGACAAAGCCTGATTTCAAATATCAGTTTCCCAACTCCACTCTCTCTGTGCTGTTACATAATATCTAAACAAGAAAAGCCTTAGAAAATATAAAATGTGGAAACACCAACGTTATAGGTGAGAAATCCTGTGAAAATATTTGTACAATTTATCCATAAGCTATGGAACAAAGGTATGATACAATATTTACATCTCCAGTGTTAAAACATTTAATTCTCTTTGAGTGATATAAGCCTAGAGTATTTTTCTCTGCACTACTGCCGATTCCTGATTTAAGTGTCTCACTTGTAACCTGCTTTGTTAATTTTCCAAAAGGTGTAAGAATTCAGATAATTATTAAAAATGGGTAATATTTTTATATCCCACTTATTTTTATTTTTATTTTTATTATTAGTTACATTTTATTCACTCTGGTATCCCAGCTGTATCCCGCACCCTCATTCCCTGCCAATCCTATCCTCCCTCCCTCATCTCCTCCCTGCCCCTTTCCAAGTGGACTTAAAAATGGGTAATATTTTAAAAACTTTATGTAATGGATCCATATAGATGGATCTAGTTGTTAAATCCAACTACTTGCTACTGTGTGTTTACATTTTGCTACTATATATGTGTAACTGAGAAAATTGAGAAATGATATGTGATTACTGAAACACATTTTCAAAACACGACTATCACTTTAAACATGAATAAAGTAGGTCTTGAATTGTGATTGTGAAGTATGATGCTTGGATCAAATGTGAACGAGTAAAAGGCATGAAGTTGGCAGCTACTGCCTGAGCCAGTATTGGTGTTAGGAAATTGGTGAAGGAGAGAGTTAAAATTTTATTTTATCTCTTTTGGTGTCTGGCATAAAGTCCTCAAGGTGACACGTCTGATATCAAGTTGACAAACATCAGTTTTGGTAACAGGTTCTGATATGCCAGGGTGATGACCCCTACGAATAAAACAGAGGTTTTACATCATCCACTTAGACTTACAGCTCCTTTTAACCTACCTTCTTCTGCCTTCATTAGTCCTAGGCATAAAGCCAACATAAAATTTATTTCTCACTGTGCCCTCTCTTTTCCAGATTGTCTTACTGTTATTTATGGCCAGGAAAGTTAATGCCTATACAAATGCTAGATTCCACTTAAACTCTTATTCACCCCGAATAATGGATGATCAAGGTATCTGATGGCCTCAGCTCACATTTCAAAGGAAATTATGACAACTTACCGGCAATATTGCCAACTATTCTCAGATAACTATGTAGTGTCTTTTTTTTTTTTTTTTAACTTTCCAACTGTTTTAACTCCTTACTTCTCAGAAGACTTTGCAATACATTGTCTTGAGCATTTCCACAGGTCTCTTCCCTAATCAGGGATTTTTCAATGTGTTCAGTAGAAACAAAGAAGAGGGAATTTCAAGAGCAAATAAGTATGTGAAACTATCTGCAGATACTGTCTTCCTCTTCGAAATCAGTCATGCTTATTAGCATTGCTAGTAGCTTTGTGTTTTAACTAATGGTGAAGGACATGTTTAGGGTAATCTTTGCATGCACTCAGTGTAAGGATTTTAAAACTCATCAGCCTAGTCATGACCCAAGAGTACAAGACATTAAATCCCAAAATGACTGAACAATTGTGAACTGCAATTTTCTGAAGTAACCATGAACCTTTGCCTTGTGCAGCTGGAGAAAGAGGAGGACAGAGGACCTGAATTCTTAGTCAGAGAGCTGAAAAATCCAGTAGGGATTTTGCAAATGAGGTGTTTCTTCTAGAGCCTCCTTTTCTAAACCCAATTGCTAAAACAAATTCTTACCTCTATCCCCAAACCATGGCAAATACAGATGTACTCTCTATTCTGTAATCTTCTTTTTCATGGCATATCATGGAATCATAAAAAAAAATAATAACCAACTATACACTATGTAATCTTCAGTGACCAGCTTTTCCATCCTATATAAAGACTGAGATTTTGTAAGTTCTATACATTGTTTGTTCTATTTATTCCTGTATGATTGAACCACATACTGCTTATCTTTATTTTTTTTTGAACCATTAAAGGACAATTACATTTACAGTTTGAAGATCAGACCAAAGGTACAGTAAAACTCCCTCTATGGACTACATGTGGATGAAAGTTCTCATTAGTCTGGAGTTATGGGAATTGAAATGCTCGGTGATAAAATAAGTGCATACTTAACGGCTCTTACTCTATAAGAGGCCATCAGGGGCCTGGAGAGATGGCTCAGCAGTTAAGAGCTCTTGCTATTCCTCCAGAGGACCCAGGTTTGATTGTCAAAACCCAATGTGGCACTTCACAACTATCTGTAACTCCAGTTCTAGGGAATCTCATGCCCCTTTCTGACTTCTGTGGAAACCAAGTATGAACATGGTGCTTAGACAAAAATCACATGCAGGCAAAATTCTTGTACACATATAATTTAAAAGTAAATATAAAACAAGGAGCTATTGGAATATTTTTTTCTAGAGTGTGTGTCACCAGTAATTCATAAATGACACGTTCTAACATATTAGAACTAACTCTTTATATTGTCTGCACTTCTATTTTAGCTGGACCTAAGTACATATTGGATTTCAATCATGGCCTTAATTTTCATTTCCTGGTGTTCAATATCTTCCAATAGGCTTATTTGCTATCCATAAATTCTCCTTTTGTGAAATGTCCACTCAAATTATCACTTCTTTAAAAATTAAAGTTGTTTTTCTGACTTTTGCAGTTAAGAGTATTCTTGCTTTTTTGTTTTTTTTATTAAATTTTTATTCTTCATATTAATTACAGTTTTTTCACTTTGTATCTCAGCTGTAACCCCCATCCCTCATTCCCTCCTTTTCCCACCCTCCCTTCCTTATCTCTTCCCATGCCCCTCTCCAAGTCCACTGAAAGGGTAGATTCTCCTCCTCCCCTTCCATCTGAACTTAGCTTATTGGGTTTCATCAGGACTGGCTACATTGTCTTCCTCTGTGGCCTGGTAAGGCTGCTTCTCCCTCAGGGAGAAGTAATCAAAGAGCCAGCCACTGAGTTCATGTCAGAGACAGTCCCAGTTCCCCTTACTAGGGCACACACTTGGATACTGAGCTGCCATGGGCTACATCTGAGGAGGGGGTTCTAGGTTACCTCCATGCATAGTCCTTAGCTGGAGTATCAATCACCGTGAAGACCCTTGGGCCCAGATGTTTTGGTTCTGTTGGTCTCTTTGTGGAGCTCCTGTCCCCTCCAGGTCTTTACATCTGCCTCTTCTTTCATGAGATTCCCTGCACTCTGCCCAAAGTTTAGCTAGTAGTCTCAGCATCTCCTTTGATACCCTGCTGGGTAGAGTCTTTCAGAAGCCCTCTGTAGTATGCTCCTGTTCTGTTCCCTGTTTTCTCCCTCTTCCGATGTCTATCTCATTTGCCTTTCTGAATGAGGATTGACCATCTTACCCAGGGTCCTCCTATTGTTTAGCATCTTTAGGTATACAGATTAGTATGTTTATAGTATATTATATGTCTAATATCCTTTAGTGGCCCATTTTACTTGGTTTATTTTGTTTATTCATGTTTGATTTCTTGAGTTCATTATATATTTTGGATATTAACCCTTTTTTGGATGTAGGATTGGTAAAGAACTTTTCCCAGTCTGTAGACTGTCTTTTCATTCTATTGACATCCTCCTTTGTGTTACAAAAGCTTTTCAGTTTCATGAGGTCCCATTTATTAATTGTTGACCTTAGAGCCTGAGCTGTTGGTGTTCTGTTCAGCAAATTGTTTCCTGTGCCAATGGGTTCAAGGCTCTTCCCCATTTTCCCTTCTAAAAGATTTAGTGTAGCTGGTGTTATATCGAGATCTTTGATATACTTGGATCTGAGTTTTGTGCAGGGAAATAAATATGGATCTATTTGCATTTTTCTACATGTAGCCTTCCAGTTAGGCCAGCACCATTTGTTACAGATGCTGTCTTTTTTCCATTGTATGGTTTTGGCTCCTTTGTCAAAATTCAAGTGACCAATAGGTATGTGGGTTTATTGTGGGGTCTTCTATCCAATTCCACTGATCAACCAGTATATTTCTATGCCAGTACTATGTATTTTTTATTATTATTGCTCTGGAGTATAGCTTGAAGCCAAGGGTGGAGATAGCTCCAGAAGATCTGTTATTGTATAGGATTGTTTTAGCTATTCTGAGTTTTTTTTTTTTTTTCTATATGAAGTTTAGAATTGTTCTTTCAAGGTCTATAGAGAACAACATAGTAAGCTTGGGTTACATTTTCTTGTCTCAAAATAAAGAGTCAAATACAATGTAATAATTATATATATATATATGATATACAAATATGTATCATACATATATTATTTGGTACATATACATATATCAATGCTTCTTGACAACAAATATTAAAAAAATTGACAAAGGATTCAAGTGTTGATTTTGTATTATTTTGAAAGGGAACTTGTAGAATCCAGAAACTTTGGATAGCCTACAATCTAAGTGTTCCATCTATGACCACATTTGCCTCTTACAGGAAACCTTTTCAGGGTGGTAGAACCCTTAAGGATATTGCTTAACTTGTACCCATTTTGTTCCCACTTAATAGTCAAGCTCCAAGAGCCTTGACCAAAAAATAAATTATATAGTTCAGATGAGTCAGAGAGAAGACAACATTCCAAAACACATAAAATACCAGTATTGTATTATTTACATATTCCAGAAGGAAGAGAATAGCATTCTCCCAAAGCTCACAGTATGGGAAAAGGCTACCTGATACACATGCTTAACTAGCAAGTAAATAACAAAACAGATAGAGTGGAAAACACTTGGATCAAAGCTTCCATTGGGGCCCAGAGGAGCATCAAGCAGATTTTTATAGACCTGCATAATTAGTGGATTTAGTGTAATCCGTCACGAGTTCCATATGTTTGTGCTGTGATGGATAGGTGGCTGGAGCAGAATATATAAGCAGAGCATGCAGAATATGCATTGCACTAGGAGAGTCATACGTTGTATCTAGCTATCTCATCAAAAATGAGTTTTCTGGGATGACTATCTTGACAAGTTAGGAAGAGATGTAGAAATTAAACCTTTATCAAGAGTTACTAACACTGCTTCTTGTGTGACAAAGTTGAATTATATTCAAAGTAGATATCAAGGGAATGAATCAAGTTATAAGAAATTATTATAGATATTTTAGTGCACAAATCAATGGGTCGCTGTAAAAAGGTACCATACACTAGATACTGTAAACAACAAACATTTATTTCTCACAGCTTTTCAAACTGAGAAGTCACCTATTATATATCAAATGAAGCTTTTTTTTCCTGACACAAAGGTTGCCATCTTCTCACTGACTTCTCAAATGGTGAAAAATTGGGAGAGAAATGGCAGAAAGCATGTCTCCTCTCTTGTTTGCTGAAGGGACAGGAATTCCACAAGGAGAAAAATAGAGCCAAAAAACCTGGGCCCAGGGGCCCTTCAGAGACCCATACTCCAACCAAGGACCATGCATGGAGAAGACCTAGACCCTCTGTTAAGAGGAAGCCCATGGCCTGCTCAGCTTCCAAGTGGGTCGCCTAATAAACGTACAGGGGCTGTCTATGAACTGAAATCAATGGCAGTCTCTTTGATCACCCCACGCCCAGGGATTGCAGCCTTGTCAGGCCACAGAGGAAGGTGATGAGTCCTGATAGGTTAGGGTCAGATAGAAGGGGAGGAGTTTCTCCACTATCAGGGGACTAGGGAAAGAGCATAGGGAGAGACAAGTGAGGATGGGTAGGACTGGGAAGAGATGAGGGAGGGAGTGCAGTGGGGATACAAAGTGAATAAATTATAATAAAAAATACATAAATAAATGATAAAATTTTTAAAAGGAGAACAAATCTCCTCAATAGAAGTGTCATTCTTATGATCTAACACTAATTATTTCCCAAAATCTTCACCTCCCATATAATGTGTTAAGATTTCACCAACTGAATTTGAAGGAGACACAACATTGTGTCCATAAAAAGGCTAATATCAATATGCTTCCTGTTTCTTCTTATTCAATATGTTCAAAGAAAGATGGTGTGGTATGAAGAGAATGGTTTACAGAAGAAAGACTTCTTTTGGTGGCAGAGGCATTTCCTTATTTTACCTTACCTATATTAGTTAGCTTTCTGACACCCTAGTAGATGCCCGAGAAAACCAGCTTCTGCTGAGAGGTTATTTTAGTTCATGGTGTTGGACACTCTAGTTCATGGTTCTTTGTGTGGTTGCTTTAGAGCCTGAAGCAAAGCAGGTGGAGTCTTTATGGCAAAGCGAAATCTTCACTTCATGGTGGGTACACAGAAGAAAAAAAAAAAAAGAAGAAGAAGAAGAGTGACAGCCACCATCTCTATCATACTCAAGGGAACACTATCAATGACCTAAATGTACCCTGGTACTTCCTATCTCTAAAGGATTCTACTAACTCCTGACAGCAACTAGCTGTGGGCCAGGCTTTTGTGCTATAGATTGCTGGGGGACATTCTAATCACAAACTATACTACTACTTTGAGTTGACTTTCCTTGAGGCCTGAGAGAAGCTAGAGAAGAAACAAAAATACACTTTTTTTTTGTCACAACATCATCCATCAAATACGACAGGGTGGTTTATAAAATACTTTCTGTGTGGTAAAAGTCTTCATCATCAGAACATCCATACCTATATATGATACAGCATTAGTCTATGTCTTAGTCTGGAGTTCTGCTACTGTGATAAACACCATGACAAAAAACAATTTGGGAAGAAAGTGTTTGTTTCATCTTACACTTCCGTCTCAGAGTCTGTCATCAAAGGAAGTCAAGTCAAGAATGCAGGAAGGACTCAGGGAAAATGAAATGAAGCAGAAGCCATGGAGAAAAGCTTACTGGCTTATTAAGTTGTTTTCTTATATGCCCAGGACCACTTGGCCAGGAATGGCACTGTCCACAGTGGGATGTACCCTTCCACATAGATTGTAATAAGAAATAATGGGAAAAAGGAGACCAGGAATTGGAAAGAACAATGATGGGTATATCGTAGATTTTGGAGAAAGAAAAGAGAAGGTGGAAATGATGTAATATTATAATTTCTATCAAGAAATCATTAGAAATACAAAGAAAAACATGCTCCATAGACTTGTTTATATGTCCATCTCAGTTGAAGTTCCCTTTTTCCCAGTGATTTTAGCTAATATCAAGTTGGCAAAGAAGAAGAACAATAACAACAACAACTGGACAGCTTTTTTATAGTTTTAGTTCTCTTTTGTCTCCAGGGAAGAAACATTAGTTTCTTTTTTCTCTTCAAGGTTATAGAGGTAGATAAACAATGGATATAAGTGCCGATTATGCTAATAATTAATAAATATTAGATATGGAATATAATACAGAAAGTACCTGCTTCAGAGAAAGGCTTCAACAGTCAACATTAAGTTTCTTTAATAATGTGCGGTGTCTAAATTGCAATATATTAAACTTGATTATCAAAATGGACTTTCCATTGCACGTTTGTCTGAAACTCATAGGTCTTCCTTATTAATATTATCTTTAAAATAATTTATTTATCTGGAGCCTTTTGTGTTGTTCCTAATTCTCATGTTTTGAAATGATAGCAAATTTGTTTTCAAAAAATGAATATTGATTAAAAAATGTTGCTTCATGCTTAATTTTATCTCAACAAAATAACCTATATAGGTCTTATATTTTTCTTTAATGTGTGTTTCAACAATCAGACTCATTCAATTTTTTTTTCTAATTTCTCCTTAGAATCTCATTATATTCACATTTAAAAAGTAATTTAAAGATTAGAAGACTGGAGTCGAGAGTCAAACTACATTCCATTGTGAATAATTAAAACTATAACTTTCTGAGTTTCAATGTTCTAAGAAAAGAGTACAGTTAGTTATTTGCTGAATAAGTATCTGAAGAAAGTAGGAAATCATGGTATTTGCCCTTAAGGATTGTTACTGAAGAGAATCTTACATTATATTCAAGCAGGAAAAAAAAATTACACTAATTTTATAGTTAAGGGACAATATGGAGGGATCTTTCTTCTAAATTTTCTATTCATTTGGTCATAACAGAGGTTTATTTAGTCTCATTTTTATGCCATATACTATATTAAATAGGATTTAAGACATACCATAATGAAAATAATATCTTCCTCCAAAGGGCTTATCATTTGGCCTTTAATAAAAAATGGAGACAAGTGAGTATCTTGGGCATGGAGAAATGGAAAGTGTGGGATTGTGAAAGACACTGAGATATTGTTAAAATCTGTGTGCCTCCTCCTCTAAGACTCCTGTGTTCTCCACCGTGGAGGTGTTCCTGATAAAGTCTGACCAACCCTGAGAGTTCCTATCATGGGGAATCATTATCCTGGAGAGAGAAATCTGAATTATTGACTGTTTAAAGCAACAAAATAAGTCAGAGAGTTCTTAGAAACAAAAACAACACTGATCACCAGAACTCAAAGCAAGACATGCTGTGCTTTCATTAACACCCGATAAATTAGGCCATGTGTGTCTTTTTTTTTTTTTCTTTTTAGTTACATTTTGTTAACTCTGTGTCCCAGCTGTATCCCGCTCCCTCATTTCCTCCCCAACCCCACACTCCCTCCCTGGTCTCCTCCCTGCCCCTTTCCAAGTCCACTGATAGGGGAGGACCTCCTCCCCTTTCATCTGACCCTGTTTTATCAGGTATCTTCAGGGCTGGCTGCAAAGTCCTCCTCTGTGGCTAACCAGCCGCCCCCCCCCGGGGGGGGGGGGGGGGCGTCAAACAGCCTGCCCTTGAGATCCTGTTAGAAATAGTCCATGTTCCCCTTACTTTGGAAAACTCCTTGGTTACTGAGCTACCACGGGCCACATCCGAGCAGAAGTTCTAGGTTATATCCATAGATGGTCCTTGGTTGAGTGTTAGTCTCAGAAAACACCCTGTGCCCAGATATATTTGGTCCTTGTAGAGCTCCTATCCTTTCCATATCATACTAACTTCTTTTCTTTCATATGATTCCCTGCACTCTGCCGAGGGTTTGGTTATGAGTCTTAGTGTCTGCTTTGAAACACTGCTAGGTAGAGTCTTTCAGATGCCTTTTGTGGTAGACTCCTGTCATAAGTTCAATGCACATCCCATTTGACTTTCTAAATGAGGATTAATCACCTTCGTCTGTGTCCATTTTCTTGATTATCTTCTTTAGGTGTGTAGATTTCATTATGTTTATCATATCTTGTAGGTCTATATAAGCGAGTATATACCAAGTTTGTCTTTCTCCTTCTGGGATACTTCACTCAGAATGATCTTTTGTAGATCCCACCACTTGCCTGCAAATTTCATGATTTCCTCCTTTTTGATTGCTGAGTAGTATTCCATTGTGTAAAAATACCACAATTTCTGTATCCATTCCTCCGTTGATGGACATCTGGGTTGTTTCCAAGTTCTGGCTATTACAAATAAAGCTGCTACGAACATGGTTGAACAAATGTCCTTGTTGTGTACTTGAGCAAATTTTGGGTATATACCTAGGAGTGGTATAGCTGGGTCTTGAGGTAGCACTACTCCTAGTTGTCTGAGAAAGCGCCAGATTGACTTCCAAAGTGGTTGAACCAGTTTACATTCCCACCAGCAATGGAGGAGGGTTCCCTTTTCTCCACAACCTCTCCAGCATGTGCTATCACTTGAGTTTTTCATCTTGGCCATTCTGATGGGTGTGAGGTGAAATCTCAGGGTCGTTTTGATTTGCATTTCCCTAATGGCTAATGAGGTTGAGCATTTCTTTAAGTGTTTCTCTGCCATTTGATGTTCCTCTTTCGAGAATTCTCTGTTTAGCTCTGTTCCCCATTTTTTAAGTGGATTACTTGGTTTGTTGTTTTTCTGCTTCTTTAGTTCTTTATATATACTGGATATTAGCCCTCTGTCAGATAAAGGGTTGGTGAAGATTCTTTCCCAATCTGTAGGCTGTCTATTTGTTTTGATGACAGTGTCTTTTGCTTTACAGAAGTTTTTCAGTTTCATGAGGTCCCATTTATTGATTGTTGCTCTTAGAGCCTGTGCTGTTGGTGTTCTGTTCAGGAAGTTGTCTCTTGTGCCAATGAGTTCTAGGCTGTTTCCCACTTTTTTTTCCAACTGATTTAGAGTATCTGGTTTTATATTGAGGTCCTTGATCCACTTGGACTTTAGTTTTGTGCAGGGTGATAAATATGGATCTATTTTCATTTTTCTGCATGTAGACATCCAGTTGGTCCAGCACCATTTGTTGAAGATGCTGTCTTTTTTCCATTGAATGGATTTGGCTTCTTTGTCAAATATTGAGTATTCATAGGTGTGTGGGTTTATTTCTGGGTCTTCTATGCGATTCCATTGATCCTCCTTTCTGTTTCTATGCCAATACCATGCAGTTTTTATTACTGTTGCCCTGTAGTACAGCTTGAGATCGGGAATGGAGATACCTCCAGATGATCTGTTGTTGTACAGGATCGTTTTGGAGATTCTGGGTGTTTTGTTTCTCCATATGAAGCTGAGAATCTTTTTTTCAAGGTCTGTAAAGAATTGAGTTGGTATTTTGATGGGAATTGCATTGAATCTGTAGATTGCTTTTGGCAGGATGGCCATTTTCACAATGTTAATCCTAGCAATCCATGAGCACGGGAGATCTTTCCATCTTCTGAGATCTTCTTCAATTTCTTTCTTCAGAGACTTGAAGTTTTTCTCAAACAGGTCTTTCACTTGCTTGGTTAGAGTAACACCAAGGTACTTTATGTTATTAGTGGCTATTGTGAGGGTGTGGTTTCCCTAATTTCTTTCTCAGCCTTTTTGTCTTTGGTATACAAGAGGGCTTCTGATTTTTTTGAGTTGATTTTGTATCCTGCCACTTTGCTGAAGGTGTTTATCAGCTGAAGAAGTTCTCTGGTTGAATCTTTGGGGTCGCTCATGTATACTATCATATCATCTGCAAATAGTGACACTTTGACCTCTTCCTTTCCGATTTGTATCCCCTTGATCTCCTTTAGTTGTCTTATTGCTCTGGCTAGGACTTCAAGTACAATGTTAAAGAGATATGGAGAGAGTGGGCAGCCTTGTCTTGTCCCTGATTTCAGTGGGATTGATTTAAGTTTCTCTCCATTGAGTTTGATGTTGGCTATAGGCTTGCTGTATATTGCCTTTACTATCTTTAGGTATGTGCCTTGTATCCCTGATCTCTCCAAGACTTTAAACATAAATGGGTGTTGGACTTTGTCAAATGCTTTTTCAGCATCTAAGGAGATGATCATGTGGTTTTTCTCCTTCATTTTGTTTATGTGGTGGATTACATTGATGGATTTCCGTATGTTGAACCACCCTTGCATTCCTGGGATGAAGCCTACTTGGTCATGGTGGATGATATCTTTGATGTGTTCTTGGATTCAGTTTGCAAGTATTTTATTGAGTATTTTTGCATCAATGTTCATAAGAGAGATAGGTCTGAAGTTCTCTTTTTTTGTTGGATCTTTGTGTGGTTTAGGTATCAAAGTGACTATGGCTTCATAGAATGAGTTTGGTAGTGTTCCTTCTATTTCTATTTTGTGGAATAGTTTGAGGAGAATTGGTGTTAGTACTTCTTTGAAGGTCTTGTAGAATTCTGCGCTGAAGCCATCTGGTCCAGGGCTTTTTTTGGAGGGGAGACTGTTAATGACTGCTTCAATTTCCTTGGGAGATATAGGGCTATTCAGTCTTTCTACCTGATCTTGACTTAATTTTTTCTACCTGATCTTGACTTAATTTTGGTAGATGGAATCTGTCAAGAAAGTTATCCATTTCATTTAGATTTTCAAATTTTGTGCCATATAGGCTTTTGTAGTATGACCTAATAATCGTTTGGATTTCCTCAGTGTCTGTAGTTATGTCCCCATTTTCCTTTCTGATTTTGCTGATTTGTATGGTTTCTCTCTGCTTTTTAGTTAGTTTGGCTAAGGGTTTGTCTATCTTGTTGATTTTCTCAAAGAACCAGCTTTTTGTTTCATTGATTCTTTGGATAATTTTATTTGTTTCTAATTGATTGATTTCTGCCCTTAGTTTGATTATTTCCAGCCGTCTGCTCCTCTTGGGTGTATCTGCTTCTTTTTTTTCTAGGTTTTTCAGTTGGGCCATTAAGTTGTTTGTATGTGATGTTATGGATTTCTTCTTGTAGGCACTTAGTGCTATAAATTTTCCTCTGAGCACTGCTTTCAATGTGTCCCATAAATTTGGGTATGCTGTGCCTTCATTTTCATTGAATTCTAGAAAGTCTTTAATTTCTTTCTTTATTTCTTCCTTGACCCAGCTGTCATTGAGTAGTAAGTTGTTCAGTTTCCATGTGCGTGTCGGCTTTTTGTTGTTTCTGTTGTTGTTGATGTCCAGCTTTAGTCCATGGTGGTCAGATAGTATACAAGGGATTATTTCAATCCTTTTGTATCTGTTGAGGCTTGCTTTGTGACCAACTATATGGTCTATTTTGGAGAAGGTTCCATGTGGTGCTGAAAAGAAGGTGTACTCTTTTGAGTTTGGGTGAAAAGATCTGTAGACGTCTATTAGGTCCGTTTGATTTAGGGATTCTCTGAGTGCTTTTATTTTCCTATTTGGTGTCTGTCTGGTTGATCTGTCCCTTGATGAGAGTGGGGTGTTGAAGTCTCCCACTATTAAGGTATTAGGATCAATGTATGATTTAAGCTTTAATATTGTTTCATTTACGAATGTAGGTGCTCTTGTATTTGGGGCATAGATATTCAAAATTGTGATGTCCTCTTGTTGGATTTTTCCTTTGGTGAGAATATAGTGGCCGTCCTTATCTTTTTTGATTAACTTCGGATGAAAGTCTACTTTATTAGATATTAGGATGGCTACTCCAGCTTGTTTTCTGGAACCATTTGCTTGAAAAACATTTTTCCAGCCCTTTACTCTGAGGTAGTATTTATCTTTGTTGCATAGGTGTGTTTCTTGGATGCAACAGAATGTTGGGTCCTGTTTCCATAACCATTCTGTTAGCCTGTGTCTTTTTATTGGTGAGTTGAGTCCATTAATATTGATAGATAATATTGACCAATGCATGTTAGTTCCTTTTGTAATGGAGTCGATGATCTTACCTTGTTTCATTGCTTGTTTTCTTTTCATTTTTGTTCGGATATTATCTGTATGCCCTGTTTTCTTGGGTGAATTCGTTTATCGTTTGATTGGAGTTTTCCTTCTAGTATCTTCTGTAGGGTTGGTTTGCTGTATAGATATTGTGTAAATTTAGTTTTGTCATGGAATATTTTGTTTTCTCCATCTATGTTGATTGAAAGCTTTGCAGAGTATAGTAGTCTGGGTTGACATTTGTGATCTCTTAGAGTCTCCATGATGCTTGCCCAGGCCCTTCTGGCTTTCATAGTTTCTGATGAGAAGTCTGGTGTGATTCTGATAGGTCTACCTTCATATGTTACTTGGCCTTTTTCCCTTGCTGCTTTTAATATCTTTTCTTTGTTCTGTAGATTTAGTGTTTTGACTATGATGTGACGTGATGTGTTTCTTTTCTGGTCTAGTCTATTTGGTGTTCTGTAGGCCTCTTGTATATTTATGGACATCTCTTTCTTTAAGTTGGGAAAATTTTCTTCTATGATTTTCTTGAAAATATTTTCTGGACCTTGGAGCCTGGAGTCTTCTTTTTCATCAATTCCTATTATTCTTACATTTTGTCTTTTCATAGCATCCTTGATTTCTTGGATATTTTGTGATTGGAACTTTTCTGATTTTACTTTTTCTTTGAGAGAAGTATCAATTTCTGCAAGTGTGTCTTCAGCTCCAGAGATTCTCTCTTCCATCTCTTGTATTCTGTTGGTGATGCTTACTTTTGTGGTTCCTGATCTTTTCTCCAAGTTCTCCAGCTCAAGAGTTTTCTCATTTTGTGTTTTCTTTATTGATTCTAATTCTGTTTTCATGCCTTGCACCATTTCTTCCATGTGTTTGAATTTGGATTCCTGTCTCTCTACGATGGACTCTATTTCTTTGTTCATTTCCTTTTTGTATGCCACTAATTTTTTCTCTACTTGTGCCTCTATTTGTTTGGCTATGTTTGCCTGTGTTTCTTTAAGGGTTTTGTCTATTTCTTCTTTCTTTACCTCCAATTGACTCGCCAACTCTTTGAAAGATTTGTTCATTTCCTCCTTATGAGCCTCAAATAATTGAGCAAGCATGGCTTTAAGGTCATTTTCCTGTGCTTCTGATGAATTGGAGTATCCATCGATTTTGGGGTTTGCTGGTGAAGTCATGATGTCCTGATTTATGTTGGAAGTGTTCTTTCGCCTACCCCTGGCCATTGGCTTATCTGAGACCGTCCCTGTTTGTTTTTGGATTCTGCCGATCAGACTGGTACTGTCTCTCTCTCGAGTCTGGAGAATTCTTCAGGAAGTTGAGAGAGATCCCGTGTCCTTAGCGTGTGCTGAGGACTAGCTGTACCTGTGGGAGGAAAGTACGCAGGTGCAAACAGAGGCAAATGCAAGCGTGCGTCCGTGTGTATATATGTGTGTGTGTGTGTGTGTGTAAGTGGGCATGAGCGTGTGTCTCGAGGGACAGAGTGATGGCTATTGTTGAACCCTTGAGTGTGGGGGAGGGGCTCTGCAATGTATATGTCGCAGGAGCTAGTGATGATCGCAGCGCAATTTCTGGCATTAACTGCCTTAACTCCTCAATTAGACCCACAGAGCAGGAACTTCAATGTTCCAAGTGCCCCTCTGTTTCCCAAAGTGGGTATATGGGTGGGAGGGAGTTCGATGCCTGGCTTCTGTTTTAGAAGGACCCAGGATCAGTGGAGCTGCAGATTCTCAAGGGTTCACTCACTTACAGGCAGGACACTTGGCAGAGATCGGGGTATCTGAGCTCTCTGCTCTCTGGTTTGGCCCTGCTTCTTTGATGTGCTCTGCCAGTTCCGTGCTGCTGTCACTGCCAGGTTATGAGGTCTTGCTGCAGCTGAAGATTTCAGGGTGGTCACGTCAGTGGGAATCGGGGTAACCAGCCTTTCTGTTCTCTGGTTTGGCCCTGGTTAGTCTTAAACTGGAGGGCTGATGTGCCCCGCCAGCTCAGTGCTGCTCCGCTGCCAGGTTAGAAAGTCCCGCTGTAACTGGAGACTGGGTTGCTAGTCCAGATGCTTTCTGGGAAGTCCTGGGGTCTCTTCACTGTGCTCTCCAAGCTTCGGAGGCCCAGTGCCTGGTGTGTCTAGCTTGTATGGCATTTCTATCTGGTTTTGGTGAGTATATAGCGTATTCTCTGTCACTGTGGGATTGGGCGGGCCGTACCGTCAGTGATCACGATCCTGCGGAGCTAGTATGGCGTCTAGCAGACTCGGGCCCTGGGAGGATGGTGCAGCCTCCGCGCGCGAATCTGGGGCTCCAAGACACAGTACTGCTGGCCTTTGCCGATAAAGGGCTTGGGGCTCAGCCTCAGTGGCTGCAGGCCCCAGGCAGTTAGGTCTGCGCTGAGAAAGGGAGTCCGCTGTGCCGAGGAGGAGGATGGAGGTCTGGGGGAGGGGAGTGCCGAGAGATCAAAGGATCGTTTCTCACCTTCCCCAAACAAGTCCCTGGGTGACCCGAGACCAAGGTTTTCACCTCCTGCGATGTTCCCTGTTGTTTAGAAAGTCTCTCTGCTGTTTCCCTGGCTTCAGAAGTTCTTCCACTCATCAACTCAGAACTTTATCTCTTCCACAGCTGGGAAACTGTGTGTGCTAGTCGCCATCTTGGCTCCGCCCCCAGACCAATACCGCCATGTGTGTCTTTCTGCTTCAGGGTAACCTCATTCAGGATGATCTTTACTAGATTCCACCATTTGTCTGCAAATTTCATGATATCCTTGTTTTTAATTGCCGAGTAGTATTCCACTGTGTAAATGAACCACAATTTCTGTATCCATTCCTCCATCCATTCCTCCAGATGTTGTGGAACATCTGGGATGTTTCCAGGTTCTGGCTATTACAAATAAAGCTGCTAAAAAACATGGTTGAGCAAATGTCCTTACTGTGTACTTGAGCGTCTTTTGGATATATGCCTAGGAGTGGTGTAGCCGTATTTTGAGGAAACACTATTCCTAATTGTCTGAGAAAGTGCCAGATTGATTTTCAAAGTGGTTGTACAAGTTCACATTCCCACCATCAATGAAGGATGGCTTCCCTTTCTTTGAAACCTCTCCATCATGTGTTGTCACTTGAGTTTTTTATCTTAGCCATTCTGATGGGTATAAGGTAAAATCTCAGGGTTGTTTTGATTTGCATCCCCCTGATGGCTAAGGACATTGAGCATTTAAGTGTTTCTCCACCATTCTATATTCCTCTACAGAGGATTCTCTGTTTAGCTCCTTACCCCATTTTTTTTATTGGATTGCTTGATTTGTTGCTTTTTAACACCTTATTTCTTTATATATTCTGGATATCAGCCCTCTGTCAGATATAGGGTTGGTGAAGATCCTTTCCCAGTCTGTAGGTTTCTGTTTTCTTCTGATGTCGGTGTCATTTGCTTTACAGAAGCTTTTCAGTTTCAAATGGAATGAACAATGGAAGTAGGAGCAAACAAGTAACAGGACAGGAGCCTACCTCAGAAGGCCTCAGAAAGACTCTACCTAGCAGTGTATCAAAGCAGATGCTGAGACTCACCAAACCTTGGGCAGAGTACAGGAAATCATATGAAAGAAGAGAGAGTTAGTAAGATCTGGAGAGGACAGGAGCATCACAAGGACCAAATATATCTGGGCACAGGGGTCTTTTATGAGATTGAGTCTCCATTCTAGGACCTTGCATGGATATAACCTAGAACCCCTGCTCAGACATAGCCCATGGCAGCTCAGTGTCCAAGTTGGTTCCTTAGTAAGAGGAAGAGGGACTGTCTCTGACATGAACTCAGTAGCTGGCTCTTTGACCTCCCCATCTCCCAGGGAGATGCACCCTTGCTAGGCCACAGAGGAGGACATTGCAGCCAGTCATGAAGAGAAATGATAAGCAAAGATCAGATGGAAGGGAAAATGACCTCCCCTATCAGTGGACTTAGAGAGGAGCAGGGAGAAGGTGAGGGAGGGAAGGAGGGAGAGAGTGAGGGAAGGGGCTACAGCTGGGATACAAAGTAAATGAACTGTAATTAATAAAAAATAAATAAAAAATAAAAAAACAGGACAAAAAAGTAAAAAAATAAAAATTAGGCCATGACATATTTACCTCTCAAACCTGCCTGTGAAATGTCACTCTAAAGCCCTGTCTCGGTTGAGAAGTCCTGCTTTCTGTTGTAATGTTTAATGTAGTCTCTTTGGTTTGTCCATACACATTGAAATTATCCATCCCCATTTAGGTTTTGTCATCTTACAGTAAGAGCCTCAGTCACTGATCACAACCTTACAATTGTCCCCTTAGATCAGATTAGTGCTCTGTAAACTGATTTCCCATCTGTAATTCCCTCCTCATCTTTAAGGAAAAGGTGATTCTACCATAAGACTTTCAAAACTCATGAAAATTTTCATATAAAAGTATATTTTTATTTAATTGTCAACAAGGAGAAACAGAATAAAAAGTAAGTGTGGAGAAGAAATTAGCAAAGACTTTTGTGCAGATTCAGAAAGTCCTGGGGATTCAATAAGTATTGTAATTGGGATGTGGAGTACAGACAAAATAAATCAATAATACCTAAGCTTAAGGAGGGAAAATGCAAGCATAGCTTGAGATGGATTTATGTAATTTAATTTGCTAGTTCGTAAAGAAGCCTATGTGTCCAATGGTCACAGCAGGGCCCTGTAAGTTCCAGAAGGTCCAGAAATTGCCTTGTTTCTGGAGACAGAATGAGGCAGCTAAAGGGTGTATAATCTAACACAGACTAGAAGCATGTTATGGACAATGAAGATAAGAACGATGACAATCTTGACAGTAAAAAAATACACAAGTTTATGAAGAGGTAAACATCAAAATGTGGAAAAGTAAGAGAAGGACATACAATATAATAGGAACAGAGACTGTCTTTGACATGAAATGATTGGCCTGCTCTTTCATCACCTCCCCCTGAGAGGGGAACACCCTTACCAGACCACAGAAAAAGACAATGCAGCCAGTCCTAATGTGACCTGATAGGCTAGGGCCAGAGGGAAGGGGAGGAAGACCTCCCCTATCAATGAATTTGAGGACAGGCATGGGAGGAGATGAGGGAGGATGGGTGGGATTGAGAGGAGATGACAGAGGGGGCTACAGCTGGGATACAAAGTGAATAAACTGTAATTTATAAAAAATAATTAATTAAAAAATTTGGAAACAAGTGAGAAAAAATAGGTTCCAGAAGCTGTAGAAGCTAAAGGTAGAAGGTGTATGTGGAGGTGGTCATTTTGTCTTTGCATGAAAGAGGACAGAACCTTGGAGACTTCAAAGTCAGAGCAGAATTGGCAATCAAGGACTCATTAAATCTTGGACTAATAATTAAAATTACAAAATGTGGAGAGGTGGCAATACAGCACAGAAAGTAAATCTAAACTGCTCTCCTCAAGATGTACCTGATTAAGAAAGAAAGAAACAGGTGCTCACGAATTATTGATTCAAGATAAGACCTAAGTATGGCAATTTTAACTAAGAGTAGCAAATCATATGTAAAATGATTTAAAAATATATAAAAATATCATGTCCATGTCAGTTGCTGAAAGAAAATAAAAAGGAATACAAATGTAAAACATACCAGTAACAAATGGAAGAAGGAGAGCATAACAAAACATTGCAGAATTTGAAAATATGACCAAATATGAGGTTCTCAATAGAATTTTATCATGAGCAAATGCAAACATAAGCAACATCTTCAAAGAATATGTGGACTGGTTCTGAATGGAATGGTTTAAAATAGTATAACCTGTTTGTGGAAAGGCAGTTAATGAATGGAGAATTAATAATCAATGAATAGTAGCAAAAATTACCTAGGATGGTAAGTGTCCCCATCTCAGTCCTCTTTGTTGTAGTTACAAACCAAATCAAGACTCTTTTATATTTATCACTGTTATATAAAGAACCCTGAAATCAAGTGATCAAACTTAGTTAGCTCCATGAACTCCCAGGCTACACAGTCCTTATTTAGTTTCTAAATTAATGTACAAATGGGACAAGGCATCCTTCTTCCAGTATCAATTCAAATAATAGTGTAGCTTTCTCTTCCAGTGATCTGATATTAGACTTTGTTCTACTTATTGATGTTGCCCTGGAGACTATTACACCCCTCGTAATAATGGATGACATATTTAGCACCATAGTTCTCCACATGTGGGGCACATAGTTAACATAATAGCCATTCTTAGTAATAATCAGTAGGTACATCTATTCTCAGACTACCTCTCACTTCTCCACTCCTCTTTGAGAGGTAAATAGTTACAGTTCCCAACTAAAACTATTATAGAATGAAAGCCTATAAAATAGCATGAATTACTTTTATAAATATTTTTTTAAATATACTTAAACCACATCAGGAGACGGATTATAAAATATTGCATCTAGAAAGCCATTCCTGGATCACAATATTCAAAGCTGGAAGAAATAGAAGTAGGAGGAAATAGATCAAACTTTCACAAGAAGGGATTCTACTAGGTAGGAGAAATTTTTACCCTTCTACCCAGATTGTTTTGCTTTTTCCTATACATCTGCTGCCATCTGGGGTTTCTGTAGAGCAGAAGGCTCATCAATGATGTGGCTAGAATGAGACTAAATATTTAAAACTGTCAAAGGAACAAACTGCAGTATCGCATGTTTTAGAAATTTATTTTTAAATCAACTTATTTTTTTCTTCTGGGGATTTATATTGACATAGAAAATGGTGTTGGGAGTTAAAAAAATGTCTACACAGTCTTACATAATACTACTCTTGATCTTGTCTCAGGGAGATAGTTAAATTTGCTTCCCAACATCATCAAAAATTCTCTGAATTATCAAATATTGAAAGTTACCACTATTATGCACCTATTTGTATTCTTTATACAGGAAGAACTTAATCTGTAGTATTCAATAGCTTGTGTGTTATTTGCTGCCAGCTATCTAACATATGACCTTTGCTGCTTCAGTAACCAACCCACTTCTCCAAAAAGTCCTGTCACATAGACATTTGCACTGGGCACTGTCAACAGATGGAATGTTAAGGAGACTGCACAGAGTGTGGTGATATAAAAGTTGCAAATCTATTGTCTTCTCTTAGAAGCAAGATGAGCATAACATGCCACACCATGTGTTTTGCTGGACATTCTTGTCAGTATACATATAAGTAGTTTTGAGTGTCCATGAATGTGTTTATTGCTAAAAATGGAAGTGCAGAGGACAATACTTTGAAAGCATGCATTAATCATTTTCATTATTGTCTCTAGGGTCCTACAAGTTTGTCTTCCCAAACATTTCTGCTAATTTCATGAAAGCTTTCAGTTTCATTACCTAATCTTACCTATCTTTCTTCACCAACAGAATGATTTTTAAAAAAATCTTAGTTAATAATTATACCAAGATTTGGTTGAGAAACTAACGAAAAATCCACATGTATTTCTCCATATAATAAAAAATATTTAATATTCTATAAACTTAGAATTTGAACTGAGGTTCTTTTAGTAGGTATTTACAGGGTACGATATTAGCACCTATATTAGCCTAGCCACTATGGAAAACAGTATAAAGATTCATTTTAAAAATAAAAATAGAGCCAATCATAATGGCTCAAACCTTTATTACAAGCACATATTAGGATGGGGCAGGAGGACTGCCAAGAATTTTGGATTCCTTCCATGCACATCATGGGAGGAGGTGAGAGAGGTTGGGTAGGATTGGAAGGAGATGAGGGAGGGGGTTACAGCTGCGATACAAAGTGAATAAACTGTAATAAATAAAAAATAAATAAATTTAAAAATCAATGATTTCAATGGGCATTCTTGATGAGGGTAGGACTGAAGCAGCCTTTGTAATAGTTAGGATATGCTAGCTATTTCTACTTTACATTCTGTACATCACTGAAGCTTTACCAGCTATCACAACAATATCCGTTATAGAAAATAGATCCGGGTCAGGATTATGTTCCACATGTTGCTGGCCTTTTTAATCGGAAGGGCATTCTCATTCCTGTATTCAGATTCCTGTATTCAGTTCTGATTCCTGTATTCAGATGAACAGTAGTACCCTTATCATGTCCCCAACTTTACCTAACTTGTTTCCATTAGATTCGTATAAGACATTTTTAAACTTCTTTTATTTTTGAGATTTAAATTTCAACATATTCCTCTTTTCTTCCCTCAAAACCTTCCTATAGACCTCTCCTTGATCTCTTTCAAATTCAAGGCTCATTCTTTCATTAATTGTTGTTACAGACTTATATGTTCATGAATATGTATATATGTGTATTTTCCCTGAATACATATATAAATACAACCTGTTTAGTCCATATAATGTTGTTTGCATGTTGGTATAACATTCTTGTGGAATGTGTGCAATTTACCCTTGTTCATTCAAATGCCGAATTCTCTACCCCACTATTTGGTTTCAGTCAGGACGTTGCAGTTGCATTGTGATGTTTATTCTAAGCATCACCTGTCTCAAGTAAACATGTCATCATTTGGTCTTTGTATTGTCATTAAAACAACCAGCCAATGCTATGCAATGAAGAGAATAGAGTGGGGTATCATGGTCTGGAGGTGAAGAGAAGGAAGCAAGAGGGAAGAATAGGAGAGCAGAGATCAGCAGGAGAGGACTTGGAACCATGAGTAGAGATGAACCGGACCTAAGCTATGACTGCAAGCAAGTGTAATGTGGGAAATCTGAATGAGAGGAAACCATGCAGCTTGGAGGTTTAGGATGGAGCAACGATTGCTAGCATTGTCCTCCAGGTTAATTAAATTTAAAAATAGAAAAAGGAGTGTTGGCTGACATAGTGGGTTATGAACCATCCTAGTCTAAAGAATGGAGATACATTAAGAACCCAGAAATTCTACTACTGAGTACACATACAAAGAAAATATAATATTATTATAGTGAAGAGACATCTATACTTTCAAATTTACTCCAACACTATTCATGAAAGCAATAAATAAAATTAAGATACGTGCCTATCAACAAAATTATTGTTTGGTTTCTGTTTTGTTTTAGAAGGCTTTATATACAAGAGAATGTTTTCAGCCACAAAATATGGATATAATAATATTTAATGGATATTTAATTAAGTGAAATAAATGAGGCATAGAAAGACAACTATTATATAATCTTTCTTATTCATGGAATCTAAAATAGTTGATTTCATAGAAGTTGGTTGCCAGAGGCCTAAAAGAATCAGAGGAAGGAGAGGAGAAATTTTAGACAGGTGCTAAGTTACCCTAAAGTTAGAGACATAAATTCTATTGTTTGGTTACACAGTAAGGTGACAAAATTTACTCCCCTTCTATCTGACCCATGCCTATCAGGCCTCATCAGGGCTGGCAGTTTTGTCATCCTCTGTGGCCTGGCAAGGATGCACCCACCCAGGGGGAGGTGGTCAGAGAACTTGCCATTGAATTCATGCCAGAGACAACCCTTGCTCCCTTTGCTAGGGAACCCACTTGGAGAATGAGTCTATGGGCTACATCTGATCAGGGGTTTTAGGGCCTCTCCATGCATGGTTCTTGGTTGGGGTATTAGTCTCTGCAGGACCCCCAGGATACCATTTATTTGGCTTTGTTGGTCTTTTGGAGGGCTCCTGTCCCCTCCAGGTCTTTCTATCTCCTCCTTCATTCAAAAAGTCCATGTATTCTACTCAAAGTATGGCTATGAGTCTCAGGCTCTGCTTCAATACCTCAGTCAGTAGACTCTTTC
Source organism: Psammomys obesus (assembly GCF_907164565.1). NCBI lineage: Eukaryota > Metazoa > Chordata > Mammalia > Rodentia > Muridae > Psammomys > Psammomys obesus. Next base: position 435,521 of record NW_026590656.1, on the reverse strand, counting down.
AGTTGCCATCTGTGGTAGGCTCCTGTCCTGTTCCCTGCCTTCTGCTTCCAATGTCTATCACATATGCCCTTCTGAATGAGGATTGAGCATCTTCCCTAGGGTCTTCCTTGTTGTTTAGCTTCTTTGTGACTATAGATTTCAGGATGTTTATCTCATATTATATGTCTAATAACCACTTCTGAGTAAGTATATACCATGGGTGTCTTTCTGCTTCTGGTTTATCCCACTCAAAATGATCTTTTCTAGTTTTCACCATTTGCCTGCCAATTTCATTATTTCCTTGTTTTTAATAGCTGAGTAGTATTACATTATTTATTTTTATTTTTGAGAAATTTTACATGATTTTTTTATAACATAATCCTTCCATTTCCCCTGAAAACTCCTCTCAGACTCTCTTCGACCACATTCCCTGCCAACTTCATACCCTCTTCTTTTTCCATTTATTGAGTCCAGCTTTTAACATATACAAGAGTACAAATCCATTCACTAATATGTGGGCATGCTACCAGGAGCCACATTAGTGGTAATATTGATTCTCACTCCTCTAGCCAACAACTGCCAGTAGCTTCTGTTTGGGGATGGGACTTTAGTCTCCCTCCATTCAGACATGCTACAATTTTGACTATCTGGATCTTGTCCATGTCTCATGCAGGCAAAAGCAGTCATTGTGAATTTAACATCTTACCCAGTTATAAACCTTGAGAGCTAAATAAAAACACACCTGGCAAGACATGAGTCAGTAGTAGCATGTATGTTATGAAAGTAACCAATGGTTTTCTGATTGGATTCAAGGTCTACTCTATGAGACAGAACTCACATCATAAACTGCATCAAGAATCTATGGCACTCACATTGCAGATAAACACACACAGAGAGAGAGAGAGAGAGAGAGAGAGAGAGAGAGAGAGAGAAGAAGAAGAAGAGAAAAAGAGAGAGACAGAGAGACAGAGAAAAGAGAATGTAATAGAATAAATAAAACCTTTTTGTTTTTTTAAACTGATACTCTCTTCCCCAAAGATCAATTATCACTGTCAACTTACAGTTGAGGACAGTACCTCATTAGTCCTTCCTCTTTAAGCTAGAAAGTTTCATGGTTTGATTTTGTGAAGACAATCAAGCTTCTATGATTCATGAGTACAGCAGGCCTGTCATGTCTTAAAGATACTATTTTTCTCCTGTCCTCCATTCTCTGGTTGTTATAATCTTTCTTCAATGGTTCCAAAACATTAGCAGGAGGAGCAGAATGGTAAAGATTTACTATTTGTCGGTGAACATTCCACTAATACTTACTGTCTGAAATTTGTTCAGTTTTGAGTTTCTGTGTTAACCAATGGCCACTACACAAATAAAACTCTGATAAGGTCTTAGAGATGCATTAATTTATAAGTATAGAAATTTAAATTAATAAACCAGTTTAATATTATATCCATATAGCATAATAATAGAAGTAGGTTCACCTGTGGGGTCTATGAGTTCATGAATCATGGGTTCTTGGTCATGTTTTCTGTACCAAGCATGAGTTTTCTCTTGTAAAATGAACCTTATGTCCAACCAACATCAAGTTTACTTTCCAGGTACTTTGAAACTTTGTAATGCTTCTTCTTTCCACTGGGTACTATATTTCCTTAATATCAAGACAATCCGGTTCTTATTTTTTTTTATGTACTTTAGTTTTTAAGACTTCAGATCTTTCATTTAATAATCTGGTACTTGATCACAGTCTTTTGTTTTGCTCCTTGTCTGCCTTCCCTAAATAAACTCTTCTCTGCAAAAACTTATCTGAATTGGAAGCAATCTTTCTCCTTCAGAGGATTTCTCTGGTGAGACTAAAAAACTAAAAACTAAAAAACTGAAAAACTAAAAAAATACTTTCCTTGCTAACTCTCATTGAGTAGCTTCATATTTCATTTTTTTCCCCTAAACTGCTCATATTGTCATCACATGACTGTTCCATGCAGTATCTCAGGCTCCATTTCATCACATGGGGCCTGTAGTGGTATACAAGATCTGTCTTCCTGCTATCTCAGAGTAGGGAAACTCCAGAGAGCTTTCTGTTTCCTCCACTCTGATTTACCATCTCACTATGCCATCTCTCCCCACCTATCACTTCCACAGTGTCTGGGAGCAAACTGACAACTGTAAGCCTGACCAAATGGATACATGACACTGCCTAGTTTTATGTCTACTTGACACAAGGTAGAGTTATCTGAAAGATACGAACCTCAAGTGAGTAGATGCCTCGATAAGATCCAGCTGTAGGGCATTTTCTTGATGAGTGATGGATGGGAGAGGGTCCAGCCCATTGTGATGGTTCCATCCCCGGGCTGATGATCCTGGGTTCTATAGGAAAGCTTGAGGAACATGTCAGTAAACAGCACCCCTCCATGGCCTCTGTGTTAGTTTCTGCCTCCAGGTTCCTACCCTGTTTGAGTATCTGTCCTGACTTTCCTCAGTGTTGTATGGTTACATGGACGTGTAAGCTGAAATAAACCCTTTCCTCCCCTAGGTACTTTACTCATGGTATTTCATCACAGCAATACTAACCAGGACTAAGACAATAAAAAAAAATGAGAAGGTTATATGATTGGAAGCTTTACTCTCTTAGCATTAAAGAAGACAACATAGTGAACTCATCTTACATTGTTTCCCCAAGACCATGAGGTCAAGTGCCTTAGTCACAAACTGAACTCAGATCTCACTCACTGTCCTCTTTTGCTCAAATGACAAAGACTACCATCTTGCTAAAGCCTGTCTCTCATCCCTATGATGGTAGACAGAAATCTTGAGGGAGAAAGGAACTCCATTTCATCACAAAAGAACTTAGAAATTCTGTTCTCAAAAGCAATCACTTTGTTAACAATAGTATTATCAACAGTAATATAACCTAATAAATAAAATAACAATAATCTTTAAGCAAATATAAATATTCTAATATATATATATATATATATATATATTTAAAATCACATTTAGATTGAAACCTTGAGTTAAAGTAGACTAACTTAATGCATTTCAGTACCTCTTAAAATCATAAAGTACATTATTTAAGAATTAGCTGAAAATGGAGTTTGTGTAATTTTAAACCTGTCCTGACAAAGCAGAGAATTAATGTCATTTTCTAGGTATTCTAGTAAATTACTAATTTCCTCTTTATACTATGAATTCACACAAGAGACATGGCTTATCTCCATAATTTTTTTCTAATTTATGCATTACTGTACTTACTGTATTTGTGATTTATATTGGATCCTATCCTTTTCTACTTTTCAGAGAAAATAATTGGCTATTAAAGGTGTGTAGTATTACTAAGATGAATATATATTAAAATAGAAAATTTATAAAATTCACCTTCAACTCCATCAATAAAATGATAGAAAATTAACCCCAAATTATATTTTTAAAATCATGAAATGTTTTTATTAAACTTTTTAAACAAGTTATTGTTAAATAAAACCAAAATATTATCCTAAATTCCAGTACAGTGCTAACTAATAAAAATATATTTTATAAAATTCTAAGCAAATATGCAGAGGACCTAGACCTCCTACTCATAGGAAGTCCATAGGCTGCTCAGTTTCCAAGTGGGTACCCTAGTAAGGGGTACAGGGGCTGTCTCTGACATGAACTTAGTGCCTAGCTCTCTGATCACTTCCCCTTGGGGGTTTCAGCCTTGCCAGGCAACCAAAAAAGAGGAGCCAGACAGTCCTGATAGGCTTAGGTCTGATAGAAGGAGAGGAGGTCCTCCCCTATCAGGGGACCAGGGAAGGGGCATAGGGGGAGAAAAAGGAAGGTGGGTGCAACTGGGAGGAGAAGAGGGAGGGAGCCACAGATGAGATACAATGCGAGTAAATTGTAATAAACACATAAATTAATTAAAAAAGAAGAAAATTCTAAACAGGTATATTCATTGTTCTGTTACTGTGTAGCTGGCAATGTGAATGGCAGTATGCATTTTATATGATAGTAATATCTTTCATAAGTGGTTTTTATAAGCATACACTTAAAAAATAACTAATAGTTTTCTTTTATACAACTTTCCATATACAGATTCCAAATCTGGAATATGATATAGAAAACATTTTTATCAACGAAATTCTTTCCTTGAGGTAGGCAAAAACTCAGATACCAGAATATTGAAACTGACAAAGCCACAAATGCAGTTTTGATACATATGGGAAATAAGGGTAGAAACTCTTTAGGTCTTAGTGCTGTATTTTTTTTTTTTTTTTTTTTTAGTCACACTAGTAAATACATGTGAGAGAAACAGAAGGTATTAATTCAGAAATTAATGTAACCATGATGTTAATATGACTCTTTGAAGAGACCATGAATTTAAGAGAGTGAGGAGTGTGTGGGAGAAGCTGGAGGAAAAAAAGTGAAGGGAGGAACACGATGTAAGAGTATTATAACCTTAAAATGAAAAAGTATTATAGGAAACTTAGAGAAGAACAAGATTTTTGCAAGCGTCCTGTACCAAATGCTATTGAGGCTTCGGGGCTAACATGCATAGCTATCTATAAATACAGAACTTTTTATTTTATTACCTTTCTGAAAGTAATTTCATCTTAATTTACACATTACATTATTTTTTCTCTAAGGTGGAGGCTGCAACAAATAGCAACCCCTTCACACAGATTCGAGGAGATTGAGAGCAGTTAAGGAAATTCTCTGGGCACATCAAGTCTCTTTGTGTGGTACTGCACGCTCACTTAGAATGTTTTCTGAAAATAATCAGAAAACATGGTGGGAGCGCCTAAAGCATTCGCAGCAAATATTTGGCACAGAATAAAGTATTTTTTGAGCAAACAGAAAAAGTGAGCAAATGAGTGAGGCAACTCCATGTGCTGTCTTTATAGAGGCAGTCACCGCCAGGATTCGAGGCCATGTAACTGACAAGTTTTACTTTTTCCCAAAAGTGTTCTTTACACTACTTTAACACCAATTTCATCTAAATTTAATTTCCAAAAAGTTTTGTGGCCAATTCCAGGGTGAAAACATATACTCTGATCAATTCCAACGGACGTATTTCTAGATCGGAACAGTTTCAAAGCAGCATTTTCAAAAAAAAAAAAAAAAAATATTTTTCAACACAGGCGAAATCGATTTTCACACCAGAGATGGCAAATGAAAACACACTGATGTCTCCTTTCTCAGCATAAATCCTATATATAGTTTAAGAACTGTTTTTTTAAAAGATGGTTGCATTGATAGGTTGCTGAAGATCAGAAATTATGAGGAATAGCTAAAACAGTGAAAGTAAAGAGGGATTCAGTGGCGGGGGTGGGGGGTTTCAGGAAACAGCCCGGAATACAAGAAAAAGGTCAGAAAGTGTATCCAGCAAAGATCGAAGCAATTCCAGGGAGGACTGGCAGTCGCAGAGAGCAGCAAGCCTGGGTTAATCTGCGAATATCAGCAAGCTAGCTAAACTGCTTCAACCACCACTGCCTCGCCTTGTCAGTCTGGCTCACAGTGGTGCCTAAATTGCCTTGTTCGTTGGCTGTTTCCTAAGATCCAAGGACAGGGTTGCAGAACGTATACTAAACGTCTAAATAAGCGGTGTGTTTAAACCAGGAAATGTCTGAACACTACCAGCTGTGTCAATTGCAGTAGAACACATTTATTTTGCAACATTACCTTGCTGATTTGGTCTACCAGTCTATTGACCTACCCGCCCACGTATGTATCCACATCTGTGGATTGAAACCCTGCACTGAGATCTTGGCAATGCTTGCAGCCAATAAAGCTTGCATCATCAAGCCATCACAGACCTGGTGCTGCTCCCAGTGTAGTTTCTGATTTGCCATTGAAAAGGTGGCCCTTGGTTATCTTCCCTGCTGCCTGCCCTAAGTCCCGTGGTCATGCTGTGAATCTGGAGGTGGCCTCTGATTTTTTTTTTTTTCAGACTGTGCTTAGGCCCTGTGAACTTTCAGCAGAAACACCCATCACTGTGCTGGGATTCAGCATTAAGAGCAATATAAGGAAACCATCTTCATAGCAAGAGAAAAATCTGTCACAGATGTAAAAAGCACAGCCCCAGGGGCAAAACTCTCTGAGTAGCTCATCAGGAAGCCCCAGGCAAGACACAGAATGTCCTTCAACTCATTTCTGACTATAAATTGGGGGAGAAATAATAATTCCCATCTCTTGGGGTTTGTGCTCCGGATGCTCGGGTTAATATGTGTAAAGCTCCTAAAATAATCCCTGACAATGTTTAATGAATGACAGCTATTATTAGCTAAAATGAATTCCAATAAAAATAGCAGGAGCTTTTCAAACAGGATTTTACTCATTCTGTTCTGTTAGAACAAGTGCCTCCCTTTACCATTTTTCCTGTTCTCACTTAGGAAGGGAGATTCCCGCAATGCTTCATCTCATCACCTAACCTGCATGCCACACCATCCAATAGGATTGCAGAAACAGTGGGAAAGCACCGATGAATCTGCTTCCACGACTAGCCTCTGAAGTAGAAGAAAAAGACATTTTTCCTGAAAGTAGGCAGCGCTCTAGTTATCTCTCACTAAGTACAAGGTTAGCTGAGATTCTCATCTATAAATTCAGATATTCCATAAAACAGTAAAAGGAGAGGGTCTGGGGGGGAAATGATGTGAATACTATTTTCTTTGTTGGGTTGACCTATATCTCCTGCTCTTGCTTGTTAATCCCAATTCCCAGAGTCGTTCTAAACAGACTCATTGGCAGCATCATGGGCTTTGGGAACACAGAGGGCAAGATGAGTTATGTTCATTGAGAATGCCTATCCCTGTTGTCTGAGGCTGCTTAAGAAGTCCTCATTGCTGCTTCACCATCCATCACTGTGTAACTCTGTCTGGATACCTTCACTTTTAAAGGCATTTGCAACTTACAGGGATTTTTACAAAAGTTAATGAAGCCACGTAACTGATCTTATGAAAAGCTGAAGACCTCAGTAGGACAACTTGCCTAATAAACCTCATCTCCCAGTGAATAACCATACTCTTTAGACACATTCAAAACAAAGAAGATAGTATGTTTAGAGCCTTTAAGACAGTTTAGAAACCTTTCTAAATTCCTCAAACAAAATTGTTTTAGATTTGCTTCCCCATCGTTGAATAAAATACGGTTGGAAGAAGAAAGAAAGAAAGCAATGGTCACTTTTGTAAATAAAAGAAACCTAAAAGAAATGACAACAAAATGTTCAAAGACATTTTGGGTCATTCTGCTCTTACACTAATAGCAGATTGGAACTAATGCTGCATTCCCTTTTCTGGATTTAACTCAGTACTAGAACTTTCTCAGGGAAAAATGTTTTCCAAGTCATCCTGACACACATTTAGCTTTCCATGTGTGTTTCTTTTCTATATCATAGAGACAATAATATTTTCTGTCCAAAACTATTCCAATGTACACTGACTGCACAGTGTCTGTCCATTCTGAGTTGGTTTCCCCTAGTCTTAAGGAAAAAAAAATCAATGCCATTCTCTATCTTCTGTGGTGAAATAAATGAACTTCTTATTAAAGATCTCAGCACGAGTACTTCCCATCCACTTGATACCCCCAATGAGCTACCTTGAGAGAAGTTGAATTTAACTTATTCTTCAGTGAAAACTCTGTAAGATTTAACAGAAAATAATGGCAATGACCTTTATGTCTGTTTGGAATGAGGCAACACAAGAAATGATGCCAGAAAGCACTAACACTTCTATTAAGTAAAGACACTTCCCCATACCTCCAAGAGATCTTGTCAAAGACAATTTGATAATGCCACTTCACCTCTTAATAACACGTATCGAACTGTTTGTATCTCAGGAAAGAGAGTCCCACAGCCAGCAAGCAGGGGCAAGCAAACATAGTCTTCACTGAATTAAACCCATAGTACATATTTTTTTAAAAATTTTCTAAAATGCAAACAGTTTTTATGTAGAAGTTTCATTATCATTGTCTATATAATTTGAGTTCTGATAAAATGTGCATAGCACTTAGCACCATGACCAATTCCAGAGCTACAATTCAGGGATATGAAGCACACTTCTGTCATGCAATCATTGGCACAGTTGCTTTTAGAATACTTTCTATCTTGTAAAACTGGTGGTCTACAAACATGCAATAATGCTTTATGTCCTCTCCTCTCCTCACCCCCAACAACCACCCACATCTTACTCCAGACAACTCCCTCTGTCTCCATGGTTCTGAATACTCTAAGAACCTAAGTAAAAATCATACAATATTTTTTTTTGTTTGTGGCATTACAGTTGTTTGACCCATGTAACTGTCTTGTTTAATTAGTACAATGTCCCCACGTTTCATCCATGTGGAAATATATGTCATAATTTCTTTTATTTTGAGGCCAAAGTATTGAATATGTCATATAATTGTACATTCCACAATTTAGCTGCCCATTCCTTGGTAGTCACTTGAATTGTTTCCAGAGTTTAGTTACTACGGGAATATTAAAATATAACACTTATGTGCAGTTCTACCTTCCAGACTCTTCTCTCAGTTCCTTTGGATATACACCAAGAAGGGAAATTTCTGTATTATATGGTAACTGTTTTAATATTTTGAGAAAAGATCACTGTAATTTTGTTAATTAATTTCTTACTAACATTATTTCTATCTCTCCATTTCCTCACTTCCAGTTATTACTTTGTGTGTGTTTGGGGGAGTGAAGGTGTTGGCAGTACAAGTTTCATCTCATTGGGTTGTTAATTTGCATTTTTCTAATGATTGGTGCCATTGAGCATCTTTTCTTTCTTTACTAAGCACTTGTCTCTGCTTTTTACCTACTTGCCTTCCTACTGGGGAGAAGTGTCTCAACTTTGCTCCTTTTGTTTGAGGTACTTTATTGTTGTAATTCCAGACTTCTTATTAGGTCTATACATTACCTTTATATCATATATAATTTTCAAATATTATCTTCTATTCCATTGATTTTCTTTTGAGTCTGTTGATAGTATCTAGACTAGTCATCAAATAAAACAAAACGCCATGTAATTATTTCAGTTGACACAATTGGCAATGAGTCTCACCATATACTTTTCTAGAGAATCTTTCAACAATATTCTTTGATAACCTATGGCTTATTAATTGACAACCCTAGCTGTGTTTTGCCAATTTTGAGGCCCCTGCCTGCTGGAAATCCTTGTGGGTTGCTGCAGTGGACTAATGCCTCTGTGGGATGCTGTCCAGACTCTCCATCTTAAAGAGCAGGCCATGCTCTAGCCCCAGTCTGTTAGCATACCATAAAATAAAATTCCCTAGCTATGATGCCAGAAAGAGCTAAGTAGTTATCTTCTGATTCCCGAGAGCCAGAGTAAATGGAGCATGTGATCCTCTGTTTCTCACTGAAGTTCTAAGCAGTCACAGCTTAAAGAAGGGCCCCTATCAAGAGCAGTAGAATTGTCCTGTAACAGAGTCCCACAGAATGCAACATCTAAAAGCTGAGGTTTCAGAGGATGCAGTTTGGGCAGAGGAACACTTCTGCCACTCAATATATACTGGAGAACCATTTGACAGAGGGATATTTGGTCTCTTCTCACACAGTCTCTCTTGTCTAAGGCCCTGAAATAGGCCTCATCCTACATAACCAGTGGCCCTTTCTATATGTGTACCTCGATGTTACCGTTCCTGACCATTTGGGACTGTGTAAGGTATGACAAGTCCAGTCTGTGTAGATTAGTAGCTCAATACAAATCTTAAATCCTTAAAATAAAAGAAAGGAATGACCTTATTCTGATCCTTACATGCTGGTGGTGGTATGCATGTAAAGGGACCCATTAGCTCATAAGTTCAATTGTTTGGTGTCCAGCTGGTGGAACTGTTTGGAAAGCATTCATTAAGAGATGTGCTCTTGTGTGAGGAGGACTGTAACTGGGTGTGTCACTGTCTTTAAAGCTCCGAAAGACCACACCACTCCAGATGGCTCTCTCTCTTTCTCCCTGCCTATTGGTTGTTGTCTTAGGATGCAAGTTTTCAGCTACTGCTTTAACACCATGCCTGCTGACATGGTCCCCAGAATGATGGTAGTGGACTCATCCTTAAATACTTTAAACCACAATAACTTTTCCATAACTTGCCTTGGCCATGCTGTCTTCATGGCAATAGAGAAGTAACTAAAAGAGAATTGAGGAGGTTTCTGATAACATTTCAGATTATACATCTCCTATCAATGTGCCTGGAATGTTACCTGCTAACATATGAATTAAATTAAATCAATTCTCTTCAAATTAAACTGTCAAGTGACAAAAGAACAAACTAAAACTACTACTACTCTTTAAGATAAAAATGTCAGCTTTTATCAGGTTGAGTTTCCAAAGAAGATTCCAGCAAGGGCCACCAGGAGATCACTAGGAGTTTGCCAGGTTAAACTTCCAAAGAGAGAAAAACAAATTTGATTAACCTAGAAATATGATTATCCACAACTGATAATTGCCTCATAGGGCCCTAAGAGGGATGTGGTCTTTGTCAGCAGCAGTTAGTAAAATTCTGAGGACTCAAAGAGCTTATAAATACCAAGAGAGAGCCAAAAACTCTGAGAAAGAAGAAGACTGCTGATCCCTGTGCCGTTGCTGGTTCATCCTTCTGTTGTTTTCTCTTGCTAGTTTGCTGGACTGCTAGATATTCTAAAGACTGAGATGTGTCTTGTCCCCAAAAAATTCGAATACCCTAACCAGCTAGAAGTAGTAAAGAGACCTATGCCCCTTCTCCCTACTAGTCATCTTTCTCTCCTACCTAGTGTTGGGGTGTTGGAAATAACTAGGAGGGATAAGGCATGGAGAAGGGAGGTAGAGGCATAAGAAACCAATAAAGTAGATAAAAAGTACACCAACAGGAGCCTCTCAAAAAAAAATCATTCTGAGGGAAAAGGACAGGGATTGAGATCATGCAGGGAGAGTTGCTAAGGGGCAAATATGCCTTACTCTTTTTACTCATATTAGCCATAAATAGACACTAATAGACAGGATTTAGGCAGGTAAGTCTGAAATAAGAGAATAAAAGGAGGGGACATGTGTAAGAGAAGACTAACCACCATGTCGGTATCTACAAACCCAAACAGGTAGAAAGAAGTGTTTAAGCATGATGTACTAAGAAAAACACAAGGCCTAGCAAATGCAATGTTAGTACTAGCTTGATGAAGAGCACACACACACACACACACACACACACACACACACACAATATCCCTGCATACAGGAGGATAAAATAAATTATATATAAAAACATTATTTTGATTTTTTCGTTTATCATCATTGTGTGTGCATGCTCTATGTATGGTACATGTGGAGTTCAGAAAGCAACCCCGAACAACCCTGAAGCCTCAGTTATCTTCTTCCAGGGTTTTAAGGATTAGGCATAGGTCATCAGGATTGCATGGAGAATGCATTTACCTGCTGGGCAATATCTCCAGTATTCATTATATTTGATATAAATATATATAAAATATAGAGACAATGTGTAACTAAATTAAGATAAAATTGTGCAACTTAATCTCATAAAAATGTGAATTTTATATTAATATTATATAGAAAATCACATATAATAAAAGAATAAAAAGTTATGATTCTCCTTTGTGCCTATGTAAAATGTTCTAATTTAACATCAGGATTGGCTAAACTGTGTTCATTCACAAAGATTCACTGAGCCTCAAATTATTGCTGTATTCTTGTCCTTATGCTAGGAAATGGCAGCACTCCACAGGCTGATGGATAGATCAATTGATCATGACCTTGAAAGTATCAACTGATGATCTCATAAAAATGGAGGCAGTTTGGTTTTGAGGATACAGCTATATAACAACTTGATGAATGATACTCCATGCATCCCAGTTCAAATAGTTAATATGAGTCAAATGAATTAAACTAGGGCTTCAAAGATTAAAGTTTATCTAATAAGCAAAGCAAGGTTAGGAAACCCTTTCTAAATGTAAACTTTGTAGGACTACAACATTAAGAAAGTAACTAAATATAAAATTAAGGTCAATAACTATGCTTTGGTTTAATTTATCTTCCCTAAATCTCCCATAGTCCTAGAATGCATTTTCTTAAAATAGTCTCTATTAGTCAGAGGTATCTAATATATTCTAAATGTTTTTCTAAGATACTTTATACTAGGCATAGTTATTCTAATATGAAGTTCAAAAGCTTACAATAAGTACCTTTTAAAAATATGCTTCTCCTGCTAATATATCTTTTCTAGAGGAGACTCAAATAATATCTGCCCCTCCACCTAAAAAATAACAAGAAGAATCAGAGTACAGTTCTACCACTGTTTATCCTCAAGAACCATTAATTTTATTGGGTTTACTTTCAGAGCACAAGTAAATGGTTACTGACCAGAATATGCGTGACCCTAATACACTTGCATGGAGCATGAATGATATCTTCAGCACAGCCACAGAGATAAATGCCCTAGTCTTTCTTGCCCTTTCCTGAGGATCTTGTGTAAGTAGGGTAAGTTGTGATACACACAGCTGAAAAAAGTAGCCTCCTCCTTCTAGGTAGGAGTGCTGTCCATCCACAGACTGATGAATGGATCAACTGATCGTGAAAGTGGACACTGTAATCTCAAGAATGATTGGTTCTGAAGATAAAGCTGTACAACATCTTGATAAGTGGTACTTCATGCATACAACTCAAAGCTTAAAGCACACCTGAAACCTAACAAGGTAAGCAAAATGAAACTCATAGCTACTGCATTTGATAGCCAATATTTGCCTATTCTTAAATCTAAAAGGAAATGTGAAATAATCAAATCAATAAATGACACTTTCTTGTAGATTACTACAACTTTTTAAAATTAATTTATTTACTTCCTCATTTTACATCCCAATCACTGTCCCTTCCCTCCTCCCCTCTCAGCCCTACCCTTCCTCCTCTTCTCTCATCATCACTCCCCTATTTCTCAGAAAAGGGGAGCTTCCCCACTCTAGCTCAACAAGTCCCATCAGGACTGAGCAAATCCCCTTCCTCTGGTGAGGCAGCCCAGCCAGGGAGAAGTGATCAAAAAGCAGGCAATACATTCCATGTCAGAGACAGCCCCTACTCCCCTTACTGGGAACTACCTTGATGCCCAAGCTGCCCCTCAGCTGTATCTGTGTAGGGAACCTAGGTCCAATCCATTCATTTTTCTTGGTTAGTGCTTCAGTCTCCACAAGACTGGGCCTTGGTTAGTTGGCTCCATTGGTCTTCTTGTGGTGCTCCTGTCACCTCCAGTTCTTTCTATCATTTCCCCCACTTTTCCACAATAATCCCTATGCTCCTACCAAGGAATCACAGAGAGAAATGAGGGTGCAGATCAGATATGGGGAGAACAGGGGAAAGGAAGACAGAAAGCTTGCATATAGAATTGATACCATGGGGCGAGGGGGCATCTGTGACATATCTTCCTTCTGGGAAGATATGGAGGTGACTCTAGCTTAGACACTTAGTGGAAGGGGTCATGGAGTCTGAAGAGTCTAACTAAGCAGGACTCCTAGTGGGGGGAGAGGAAAACTAACCCACCCACAAATGCCTTGACCCAAAACTTACCCTTCCTGTAAGAAGTGCAGAGATAAAGACAGAGGAGAGTTTGAGGAAATGTCTAACCAATGTCTGGCCCAATCTGAGATCCACTCCATGGGAGAGAGCCAACCTATGACACTACTAATGGTACCCTGCTATTCTCACAGGCAGGATCATATCATATCTGTCCTCTGAGAGGCTCCTCCTAGCAGTGGATCAAAACAGACGCTGAGATTACTACAGCTTTAATACTGTGGTTTAATCAGACAAGTCCTCTATACTCAATATTATTGTAATGACTGACTCTACTCAATAAGCAATGCTTTTGCTTTTGTACCCAGTGTCTATTTAAAACTGCCCAACAAATAAAGTTTGCTCCACCTAGAGGAACATAAAACATCCTTTCCAGGCAATCCATGGGGTATCTTGGAGTTTCTCAGAAAAGATCATAACATCTTCCTTACTCTAGGGGCATTAATGTGACACTATATAGATAACCTCCTCACCTGAGATGATTCCTTTGACACATTTATTAATGACACTCATATCACATCTACAACTCTTAGCCTTTCCTTGAATTCTAGTGACAAATGTGCTAACAGCTGTTTCTATTACTTCCCTCAAAAGAACAATTTCATGGTAAAGGGTTTCTTTTCTTGTACTTTCTGGAGTCTAAGGACCACTTGTGATTGCACTTGTTGGTTCCAGAGCTTCTTTTTATTTAATTTTTTATGTATAATTTATTTTTTTTATTTTTTTTCTAGTAGTACCTTTTATTACTTGATCTCAAACCTGACAATTATCTTTTAATCACCATTGTACAGAAATCAGAGAAAGCATAATTAATCAGATATGACCATAGCATGAAAACCACTTAGCACTCCCTGGCAGAGAGCAACTTCCTAACTATCAAGTTTATACCGTTTTAGCTTCTTCATAGTTCTCTTTCCTACTCACTTTCTTGCAGATGTCTCTTATACTAGGATAGTAGAAAATTATAATTTATTCAATTTGTATCTAGGCTGTGTTCCCCCTCATCTCCTTCATATCCCACTGCCCCTCCCTCTTCCCCCTATACCCCTTCCCTAGTCCACTCATAGGGGAGGTCCTTGCCCATTCTATCTGACCCTAGCCTATGAGGTCTCATCAGGACTGGCAGCTTTGTCTTTCTCTGTGGCCTAACACTCCCCAGAGGGAGGTGATCAGGGAGACTGCCACTGAATTCATGCCAGAGACAGCCCCTGTTCCTCTTACTAAGGAATTCACTTAGAGTCTATAGACTACATCTGAGCAGGTGTTTTAGGACCTCTCCATGCATGGTCTTCAGTTGGGGTATCAGCCTCTTCAGCGCCCCAAGGGCGCAGTTGCTTTTTGGCTCTGTTGGTCTCCTTTTGGAGCTCCAGGTCTTTCTCTCTTCCCCTTCCTTCATAAAATTCTCTGCACTCTGCCCATAGTTTGGATATGAATCTCATCCTCTGCTTCAATTCCTCGATCAGCAAAGTCTTTCAGAGGCCATCTGTGGTAGCCTCCTGTCCTGTTCCCTGTCTTCTCCTGCTTCCAATGTCTATGGCATATGCTCTTCTGAATGAGGATTGAGAATCTTTCCTAGGGTCTTCCTTGTTGTTTAGCTTCTTTGGGACTATAGATTCAAAATTATCTTTTCTATTTTTCACCATTTGCCAGCAAATTTCATGATTTCCTTGTTTTTAATAGCTAAGTAGTATTTCATTGTATAAATGTATCACAATTTCTGTGTCCATTTCTCCATTGAGGGACATTTAGGCCTCAGAATAAAATAACAGACCTACCGATTGCAAAAGGATCTTCATCAAACCTACAACTGACAGAGGTTTAGTATCCAGAATATATAAAGAACTTAAGAAGCTAAACACCAGCAAAACAAGTAATCCAATTAAAAAATTGAGTACAGAGCTAAACAGAGAACTCTCAGAGATGTATAACAAATGCCAGAGAAACACTTAAAGAAATGTTCAGCGTCCTTCCTCCTCAGGGAAATGCAAATCAAAACAACCCTGAGATCTCACCTTCAGTATGGCTAAGATGAAAAACTCAAGTGACAACACCTGCTGGAGAGGGTGTGGAGAAAGGGGAACCCTCCTCCACTGCTGGTGGGAATGTAAACTTATATAGCTACTTTGGAAATCAATCTGGCACTGTCTCAGAAAATTAGGAATATTGCTACATCAAGATCCAGCTATACCACTCCTAGGTATATATCTGAAATATGCTCAACTATACAACAAGGACATTTGCTCAACCATGTTCGTAACAGCCCTCCCTATTCCTAAAAGACAGAATCAAGTTCCACAATTTCTTTTTTTTAACTTTTTTAAATTTTTTTATTAATTACACTTTATTCATTTTGTATCCCCCCATAAGCCCCTTCCTCCTCCCCTCCCAATCCCACCCTCCCTCCTCTTTCTTCATGCATGCCCCTCCCCAAGTCCATTGATAGGGGAAGTTCTCCTCTCCTTTCTGATCTTAGTCTATCAGTTCTCATCAAAAGTGGCTGCATTGTCCTCTACTGTGGCCTGGTAGGGCTGCTCCCCCCTCAGGGGGAGGTGATCAACTAGCAGGCCAATCAGATTATGTCAGAGGCAGTCCCTCTTCCCATTACTAGGTAACCCACTTGGACACTGACCTACCATGGGCTACATCTGTGCAGGGGTTCTAGGTTATCTCCATGAATAGTCCTTGGTTGGAGTATGATTTTCTGGGAAGTTCCCTCTGTTCAAATTATCTTGTTCTGTTGCTCTCCTTGTGGAGTTCCTTTCCTCTCCAGCTCTTATTATTTCCCACTTTTTACATAAAATTTCATTCACTCTGCCGACAGTTGTTTCCTGTTTTCTTCTTCTGGCTTTCAGAGGCCATCTGTAGCAAGTTTCTAGGTTGTTTCCTGTTTTCTTCTTCTTCTGATGTCCATCCTCTTTGCCTTTCAGGATGGGGATTGAACATTTTGGTTAGGGTCCTCTCTCTTGCTTGCTTTCTTCAGATGCATAGATTTTAGTGGGTTTGTCCTACGTTGTATGTCTATATGAGTGAGTATATACCGTGTGTGTCTTTTTGCTTCTGGGACACCTCACTCAGGATGATCCTTTCCAGGTCCCACCATTTACCTGCAAATTTCATGATTTCCATGGATAATACCACCTCTTTGTCTTGTGTTATCTACTGCTAATACAGAACAAATAATAAACAACTGGCTACCTTCTTGTCTTTTCTGGAAACTAAAATTTTTCACAAACCCTAAACATGTAAAACTCTATCATCAACTACCAATTATGCTCTGGCTTATAAAACAAAACCTTAGAACTTCAGCATGGCTATGGAGTTGCTTTGATTCCAATCCTTATGTGCCTCCAACATCTAGAGTGAAGCTTAGCACCCACAATGATAGCCTAAATAGCTGGGGCATTTTGGGATATGACTAAATAATGATACACCTTCCTTCATGAACATATGAGGATTTTGCAAGCTTCCCCGCTGGAGGACAGAGCCACAGGATGCCATCTTCATACAAGCTATGTTTTCAGTACTTAAACTTAGACTTCTTGGCCTCCATACCTGAAAGAAATAAAATGCTATTATGTATTGGCAATCCAGCTTAAGGTAATTAGAGAAACACAAATTGAGCAGAAATCAGAGCATCCTTAAAACAAGATGGAATCATTCCTTATATATCTTAACTGTTGCCTTTCCCTTGGTTCCTAGCAAAAATTCAGGGTGCTGAAACTACTCATCTTCTTCCCTCAGAGGCTTTGACTACCAGTAAAGTTCTTTGTTAGTAAAGAACAATGGCAATTCAAAGACTATAGTAATAGATCCGCTGTTTGTATAAAAGAATTTCCTGAAATGCCACCTTAGGAAAAAAAAAGAAAAGCCCAATAAATGATCAGATCCAAGAAATTTAACATATTTTTTCAGACTTTAAATAGCTGACTTAATACTAGATGCCCTCATCATCTTCATATATTTACTTAAACCATTAAGCTGCCAAAGAGTTATTTCTTTTTTTTTAAATTTTTTTATTAATTACACTTTATTCATTTTGTATCCCCCCATAAGCCCCTCTCACATCCCCTCCCGATCCCACCCTCCCTCCCCTTTCTGCATGAATGCCACTCCCCAAGTCCACTGATAGGGGAGGTCCTCCTCTCCTTCTTTTTGATCTTAGTCTATCAGTTCTCATCAAAAGTGGCTGCATTGTCCTCTACTGTGGCCTGGTAAGGCTGCTCCCCCCCTCAGGGGGGAGTGATCAACGAGCAGGCCAATCAGATTATGTCAGAGGCAGTCCCTCTTCCCATTACTAGGTAACCCACTTGGACACTGAACTGCCATGGGCTACACCTGTGCAGGGGTTCCAGGTCATCTCCACGAATAGTCCTTGGTTGGAGTATGATTTTCTGGGAAGTTCCCTGTGTTTAAATTATCTTGTTCTGTTGCTCTCCTTGTGGAGTTCCCGTCCCCTCCAGCTCTTACTATTTCCCACTTCTTACATAAAGAAAATAGGAAACAACCTCGGAACCTGCTACAGAGGGCCTCTGAAAGCCAGAAGAAAACAGGAAACAACCTTGAGACCTGCCACAGAGGGCCTCTGAAAGCTTCTGCAGTATAGACTGTCAAAGTAGATGCTGAGCCTGATGGCCAACTGATGGGCAGAGTGAATGGAATTTTATGTAAGAGTTATTTCTTTTAAGAAAAAAAAAATTACAGCAAAAAAAAAAAAAAAAGACAAAAACACACACAGAAGCTTGGCACATGGTGCCATGTGTTCTAATAATACAATACCTTGAAAGAATATTCCTTATTCTGCAGACATCACTACCTGTAACCAAAATACATATTTCATTTCTTGGGATACACAGTCCTGGGTTCTTGCAAAAAGGTATTGAATGGCGCTTTCAAGTTCTCCAATATCTCCTTGAAAGACAAATTGTGGTTTCCATATAGCTCTTTCCAACTTTGCTCTCTCTTATCTCTAAAACATAAATCTATACATATTCCTATCATAATTCTATACTGTCATTGTTTAAATCCCTCAATTCTTTCTTTTCATTCAACCACTTTTCTTTATTTCTTGCCTAAGGAAACATGTTTAGTTTTCTCAACTTGAATACTTTTGTTTTCTCCACTTATCATAAGAAATTTGTGAGAACATAACAAAAAAATTGAAATTATTAGTATCCCTTAATATCAGCTTACCCTCTTACATTTCTCAAGGTGAAAATAGTTTTGCCCTTTCAAATATCTAATGTACCCCATCCTTTCATTCAAAGATGATAAACAGCACATTCTTTCACACACACGCACACACGCAAATGTCAGGTATCAAGTAGGAGGTCTTAGATTTTACTGACCCTAGTATAAAAATTAACATACACAAGCAAATCTGATGATCTCAACAAACCCCTGGGTGGGGGGGGGGCTGAAGAGACTAGTCCACCACTCTACATTATAATCCAATTTCTTGAATCTCAAAACTACTCAGAAAAAAAAAAGTTCTTTACAAGAACAGCACTAATTAAACACATATTGTCATTGGTAACATTTCCAAAAAATAAGAGTACAATATGTTGAAAGTACATAGTGATAGAGAAAATATAGTGGTAACCCAGAATCTTCATCTCAGTGAAAATAGAGTTCTAAAATAAAGTTTCAAGAAAGATATTTTCAGACATACAAAAGCTGAAAGGATTCATCACCTGAAGACAGTGCTGGTGGTAAGAAATGTTCAAGGAAGCCCTTGTAATACAAGATGAAACCAGAGGAAAAAAAAATACCTAGAAAAGGAGAGAAGAGACCAGCACAGTCCTGTTTAAATGATGATGAAAATTATTTTAAGTTTAAAGTCTAAGATGAGATCATGTGCATTCAGGGTGATGGCTGTAGACAACAAAAAGTGATAGAAAATAAGAGGAAATTTATTTGGAAATTGAGCAATTTTCACAAAATGGAAGTGTACTGTGTGATTTGGATAGTGTATTTCAATAGCGTTTCAGAATCCTCCTCCCAATGTGAGTATGTAAAAGAATTGTTTCAGAGGACCACATTTGATATAAAAAAAAGAAATCATACATAGTTTCTGTTATTTCCTAAAGGTCATTTTGCAAGGTCACAGAAGAAAGATTGTTCTTCCTTTCCACAGGAATAGTATTTCTTACAGAATATAATTCCTGTATTGCTTGACTCTTTAACACTAGGACATACTGAAATTATTACCATGAGATTTGATGGCAAAAGGTGAGAAGGCATTACTAAGCAAATCAAAACACACACTAACCATCACATTTCGGTGATGTGATGTGATGTGATGCAGGAACATACTGTAAATAACCACGGCTCTTGTAGACATTTGGAAGAATGAAAGTATTCTAAAGACACATTTGTGTTCTTTGACTACCAGACAACTGAGACAATGTCTTCTACTAAAGTACAGTTCCTCCAAGAATATGTTATTGGGAGAAAGAAAAAGCTAATCAACCTCTTATCAATCAGAGAGGGATTTTGCCTTCTGGAAAGATATTTCATACAGAGTAGATAAATTGGTCATACCTCTTTGTAAAAGTAATTGGCCCCTAGACACTGGTGATAAAAGCTGAGCCACACCAGGATTCAGATGTACTTTCTATTTAAACCTAAGTCTTATATTAGGACCACAAACATGGACATGGGGTAAAATATTGGAGCTCTTTGTTCTTATTTTCTATGAAACTATTGTGAACAATTCTTTCTTTCTGCTTTTTACTATTAAATTGTCTATTATTTAAAACTTTAAGAATTTTGTACGTGAATACTATAGTACATCATTTCTATCTACTCTTCCCTTTCCAACCCCTTCTATGTCTATCTTCACTATCTCTCAAATTATTGACCTCTTCTTCAGTAATTATTATTGTTACATATATATGTACATATATATCATATTTAGGATCAATGGCAAATCTTGGCTTGTTAAGATGTCAAAGCCCAGTAACAGTATTTGATAGAAACAACCAATATAAAATTGGAGAACGTCTGAGCATTCACATGAACTAAGTGAAGAAACAGAAAACAAATTAAAACTAATATCCAGCAAGAAAAATAGCATACAGAGCATCGCATTTATAAAGGAAAAACATGTTGCTATAAACAAAAATAATCCAAAATCTTAGAAATTTAAAATGTAATTGCTTTGAAATCAGTGAAATAGTCCAATAATAGCATAAAGTTGTCCCAAAGCAGATAATTCACAAATAGTAAGCTATCAAGCAAGCATGAATATGTGAAGAAGAACCATTTGTTTTGTATACAGCTGGAAAGTGCCTAACCATTTGAAGATGAGAGGTGAGTTGTGGCTTGTGGCCGACTAAGAACACTGTTTACCTGCGTACATTTGGCCACAGGAAAAGGAAAACCCACTCCAAATACTCGTGTTCCCAGGCTCTAACAATGGTAGTGCTCTTGTCAACAGGGGAAACACAAGAGTTTGTGCCCTGGGAAAGGTATTTAGGATAAAGAAACTCTTAATCTGCTCTCTGAGCAACACTGGACTTGCTTGGGTGCTAGGAAAAAAAAAATTCCCTGACTCTGTTAATGGAGCATCCTAAGGACCCAGGATCAAATCAGGTAAGGTCTCTGTTCTCACTTAAGCATAGCTCAACAGGCTTCTTAATTGATTCCATTGATTCCCTTCTTTTTGCTTTTTCAGGTCTGTCTTGCTTCTTGCAACAGGTTGAAAATGAATAATAAAATCATCTTGTATTAACAAACACCAGGCAACAGGGGAATTTTCTTATAAAGACAATAACGTTAGTCTCTCCTTTAATTGTAGAAATAATTTAAAGGTGATTGTGGTGATAGAAGGGATTCTTTTTAGAACCCTGAGCCATCACATTTCCCTTTCCTCTCTGTTTTGTTAAAGGGCAGATGGATCGTTGGGTTATAGTTGGGTCTTGTTTGTAGCATGCTCCTTCTCCATGGCATCCTGGCCAGCTGATACTCAATACATTTTAATTTCTTCTCTAAAGAGTCTTTTATTTCTTTAAAGTATCCTCATATTTTTGTTGTAATTTAAAAAAAGTCACAAAAAATCATTTTGCCTTGTACCTGCTTATTCAAACTTCTCAAAAGAGT
This sequence comes from Psammomys obesus, assembly GCF_907164565.1. Classification (NCBI taxonomy): domain Eukaryota; kingdom Metazoa; phylum Chordata; class Mammalia; order Rodentia; family Muridae; genus Psammomys; species Psammomys obesus. The sequence goes on along the minus strand of NW_026590656.1, from coordinate 413,913 downwards.
GTTTATACTTGCAATCTTCACGTTTTACCTCTGATCTTTCTTCTGTCCTCTCAAGTCCAACTTCTGTTCAGTTTCTCACATAAAATTAATCCCATGGAAGAAATTAACAGTATCTCTGATGGCATTTACCAACTTTCAACTTCCTTGAAATCTGGACATGGAAAAAACTGTTATGTTCATGAGACACAGTATCTGCTGAACTTCCAGTTTCTTCACTATTGAGTTATTTAACTTCAAAATTAGTGCAGCAGTATCCTTTTTTTTCAGTAATTCACTGAAAATATCATATTTCAGACACTTTGCAACAATGAAATTGGTGTAACTCACAGTTGGGTTTGGAGAATATTATATTTGTAGCAAATATCAAAAAATGAAATCAGTATAAATGAAAATATCCTCTTCTGTGAGATGGTATTTGATAAACTGGGTTGAGATGAACTTAAGGTATTTTCATTTAGTGAGGAAATGCGTGAAAACCTCTTAAACCACACTTCAAACTATTACCCTTGGGCTTTCCTTGGGATTTAGTCTGGGTCTGTCTCTTCCCTCTAGGCCAACATTGAACAGGTACTTTGAGGATTAATCTGGATTTTCAGGGTTTTACTTAATTAGTGCAGTGACTAAATTTTGTTTTATCCAATGTTGAACTCATCTTTCCTTCTTCCTTCTTATCCCCTTCTCGTACTCTGCTGAAAGAGGGTGTTCTCCACTATTGCCATCTGCTAATTGCTTGTTAAGTCTCATCAGAACTGCCTGGATCCTCTTCCTCCGTGGTCAAAGAGCAGTCAGCTGAGTTCATGATAGAGGCAGCCCCTGCTCCCCTCACTTGGAGATCCACATGGAGACTGAGCTGCCAGTTGCACTACTCCTGTCACTACAACCCAGAACTAGCATCACTTTCACTGCTTTCAAAGTAAAAGAGAGACACTTTTCATACTAAAGTCCCCACCAGATTCCATCAACTATATTTCTGATTGTTGCATAAAGATTTTCATAAAGTCATAATGATGTTTCAGAACTTAGTAGCTGTTACCCAAGATGGTGGTGACTTGGGAAATCAATCAGGCACTTTCTCAGAAAATTAAGAATAATGCTACCTCAAGATCCAGCTATACCACTCCTAGGCATATATCCAAAAGACACTCAAGTATACAAGAAGGACATTTGCCATGTTCATAGCAGCTTTATTCATAATAGCCAGAATCTGGAAACAACCCAGATGTCCCTCAATTGAGGAATGATACAGAAATTGTGGCACATTTACACAATGGAATACTACTCAGCAAATAAAAACAAGGAAATCATGAAATTTGTAGGCAAATGGTGGGATATAGAAAAGATCATCCTGCAGAGGTATCCCAGAAACAGAAAGACACAAGTGGTATATACTCACTTATAAGTGGGTATTAGACATACAATACAGGATAAGCCTACAAAAATCTGTACACCTCAAGAAGCTAAGCAAGCAGGAGGGCCCTGGGTAAGATTTTCAATCCTCATTCAGAAAGGCAAACAGGATAGGCATTGGAGGAAGGGAAAAACAGGGAACAGGACAGGAACCACAAGAGAAGGTCTCTGAATGACTCTACCCAGCAGAGTATCAAAGCAGATGCTGAGACTCATAGCCAAACTTTGGGTAGAATGCAAGGAATCTTATGAAAGAAGAGGGAGATACCAAGACCTGGAGGATACAGGAGCTCCACAAGGAGAACAGATTTGGGCACTGGGGTCTTTTCTGATACTGATACTCCAACCAAGGACCATGCATGGAGGTAACCTAGAGCCCCTGTACAGATGTAGCCCATGGCAGCTCAGTCTCCAAGTGGGTTCCTTAGTAAGGGGAACAAGGGCTGCTTCTGACATGAACTCAGTGGGTGGCTCTTTTATTACTTTCCCCTGAGGGGGAAGCAGCCCTACCAGGCCACAGAGAAAAACAATGCAGCCAGTCCTGATGAGATCAGATAGGCTCTTGTCAGATGGAAGGGGAGGAGGACCTTTGCTATCAGGCTATCAGTGGACTTGGGATGGAACATGGGGGAGAGAGAAGGGAGGGAGTGTGAGATTAGGAGGAGATGAGGGAGGGGGTACAGCTGGGTTACAAAATGAATAAACTGTAATAAAAAGAAAGAAAGAAAGAAAGAAAGAAAGAAAGAAAGAAAGAAAGAAAGAAAGAAAGAAAGAAAGAAAGAAAGGAAGGAAGGAAGGAAGGAAGGAAGGAAGGAAAAAAAGAAAGAAAGAAAGAAAGAAAGAAAGAAAGAAAGAAAGAAAGAAAGAAAGAAAGAAAGAAAGAAAAAAGTGTAGTTGAGTAGCTGTAATTAACATGTAGGTTTTCTCAAAGTCTGTTCATTCCTTTTTCCAGAGCAAAGCCATGTATCTGAATGCAAAATCTCTGCTAGAAATTATACAGTCCAGTCTCCCCTACAGTAAAGTGTAATTGCATGACTATGTTAGAACCACAGATTGGGGAAAAAAGATTTTTACAATTTTTGTATCTCCTTTTCAAAAGAAAAAAAATAGCTGTAATTTTTATGTGTTTCATCCATGCACTAGGTGATTAAATAGAAACACAGTCTATGTTGGAGAAGCAAATTACAACAATAAACTGGGAGCAATAAGAAGGAAGGACCTGGATTATGGATCATAGCTATTTCCTACCTAAAGTCATTACCAACTTCCAGGTAATCTATCAAATAGATACATTGTATTTAATTGAGCCACTGTACTTTCAAATCCAGCAGGTAAAAGGAACAGCTTGCTTATCCACACCACAAAACTCTACTAAATAATACACTTTCAAAGAATAGGGAAAAATAGGATGACTGCTACTATCTCATGCTGCTTGGAATTTTAACAAGTCTGTACCAATCCCAGTGAAGCACCAGACCAACATAGTTTCTCAGATTGGAACTCGTGGGCATGATTCTTCCTCTCCCGGAACACAGATACAATCTTTTCTGGAAAGCCCTCATCAATTCTTTCATTTCTAGCAAAAACAAGAAATGAAAGAAATTCTAGCTTATTCCGTAAAAATTTGGAGACTCTTGATATTTCTGATCATATGGATGGATCTCACTGTCTTGCTCTTTGCTGTCCAATGGCCTGTGCTCACCATAGATAGCATTATGAAGAATAGGACTCTGTTATGTGGAATGGGCTATCTAAAGGCTGGTTGTCTGTGCAATGTCTCTCAAATAATATGCATTGTATTGTGGTTATATATGTGGGATAATTATAAAAATAGCCCTGTTTTGTTACCTCTGCATATGTGAATGACTGAATAAAATCTAGTTAAATGAGAGTTGCACCAGAATTACAATCGTTTAAGAATCTATGTAGATGGTTCCTCCCAAATACGTCTTTCCTCTCAAAAATAAAGTTGTGGATTTTAATACCACCAATAAAATGTCTGTAAATTTTAGTAAATACTGGTATACGGGAGGAAAAGATGGAAAGTGAAAGGAATGAAGAAAAAAGAAAGAAGGAGTGGAGAAAGAAAGGAAGAAATGGAGGAAGAAAAAAAAGAGAGAGAGAGAATAATGAGAGGAAATGGCTAACTGAACCGGCAAAAACTGTAATTTGAATAATGATTCACGTGTAAGGGAAGAACTAAATTGCTTACTATCTTTTTATTCCCTTCAGCTTACTTTATTGTTATGCATTTTCAAAATGACCTACTTTCTGAGGGATGTTAAAAAAAAAAAAAACTCTTGTCCCTTTATAAGTTATATGACATGCCAAGAATGATGGCACACGTCAAAACTTCAAGCACTCAAGACAATGAGAGAAGATACTGAGTTCAACACCGGGTTATATAGGAAAACTCTGGGAGAAAAAAAGAAAGTTATCCTATGTGAATAGATTTAACTTTTAATTGTAAACTAACACATTAATAAATCTGGAGATCACAATCTTTTCTTATAAAATGATTTTAGTTAAGTGAGGTCTCCAAAGAAACCATTCTCCACCACTTAAAGTATGTTAACCCTAATAAATTTTAGTGGCTTATAAACAAGTAGCATGTAGCACTATATATCAGTCTTTTTATCTTGTTTATCAGTATAAAAAAGTTATTTACAGGGGAGTTAGTCTGATGAGGAAAGGATAGGAGCTCCACAAGGACCAAATATATCTGGGCACAGGGTCTTTTCTGAGACTGACATGCAACCAAGGACCATGTATGAATATAACCTAGAACCTCTGCTCAGATGTAGCCTGTGGTAGCTCAGTAATCAATTGGTTTCCCATAGTGAGGGGAACAAGGACTATTTCTAACAGGAACTCAGTGACTGGCTCTTTGGCCTACCCACCCCCCAAGGGAGGAGCAGTCCTGTTAGGCCACAGAGGAGAGCTTTGCAGCCAGTCCTGAAGATACCTGATAAAACAGGATCAGATGAATGGGGAGGAGGTCCCACCTATCAGTGGACTTGGCAAGGGGCACAGTGGAGATGAGGGAGGGAGGGAGGGACTGGGAGGGAAAGAGGGATCGGGGACATGGCTGGGATACAGAGTTAATAAAATGTAACTGATAAGAAAAAAATAAAATTCAAAAAAAAATGTTATTTACAATGCAACAGTCATGTACTCCTATCCTCAGCTGCTCAAGGGCTACAGTAACAACATCCCTTGAGCTCAGGAGATCCCAGGCAGCCTGGGCAGCGCCCTGAGACTCTGTTACAAATAAACAAACAGCACACAAGGCAAATTTACAAAATGATTACCGTATTCTAGATGGTGCAGCCTTAAGCCTCTATGAAAGTGTCTTTAAATATTCACACACCATTCCTGAACCTGAGAGGGTTATTATTCGCATTATCTAAATCTTTCCTTAAATATAAAAACCTATGTCTTCAAATAAGACGAAAATAAGCAGGTATTAAGAAAATAAGGTGTATTTCAAAAATCTCCTGTCTGCCTTCAGCAGATGCATCAATTCAGTTGATGATATTCAATCATCTTTTGTATTTCTATTGCTCAAAAATGGACTTTTACCTATTAAGAATTCCAGTATGCCCTTGCTTTCTGTATTTGACTTTAAAGGAGTGTAAAACTGACTTGCAAATGCATTTCCTGATAAATAGTTGATTTATGAGATACATTATAATCCTACCCTCTTCATACATTCAAATATATATATCTTATATCTGTATCCCTACTTCTATAAAATATTCACTCATATAGAATACATGATTACAGAAATACAGGTGTAGAAATTCAAAACTTTTGCATGTTCAAATCATTTCCTTCATTTGTAAATGGCAGAAAAGCAGATATATTAATTTCCTGTAACAATTAATGTATATAATTTATACTTTGAACATATGGACCTCTTATAAGTCCAAAGGACTTTTGGCTCTTTGTGAAAGTTGAGAGAGGATTGATTCTGCAATCTGAAAATTAATGTGCCAAGATTATAAAATAATTATAAAATAATTTACAGCAGTATTGCTAAACTTAATTTTATTTTTTAATTAATTACAGTGTATTCACTTTGTATCCCAGCTGTAGCCCCATCCGTCATCCTCTCCTAATCTCACTCTCCCTCCCTCGTCTCCTCCCATGCCCCCTGCCCAAGTCCACTGATAGAGGAGGTCTTTCTCCCCTTCCATTTCACCCTACCCTATCAGGTCTCTTCTTTTTGAAGATTATCACCATTCAGTACACATGTCACTTAAAATTCAGGAGAATATTAAACTCCTAATTTTCAAGGATCAAATTTTCATTCATCTGTTCTATCTGTAAATTTTTCTCATATCTGAGCTGCTATCCAAAATGGAAATATCGACTTGAACAAACCATTCCAGTGGTAAAACTGGAACACTGCTACCATTTACCGCTAGACTAGAGTTTCATCAATAACTGTGCTACTTTTATGAGTAACAAAGCTACCAATTATGTATGTTAGTAGATGTGAGATGTTCCTAGCTCACATCCACTTAAAATACGTGTGCCACATTCCTAATAAAAATGTAGCCCATGGCAGTTCAGTGTCCAAGTGGGTTACATAGTAATGGGAAGAGGGACTGCCTCTGACATAATCTGATTGGCCTGCTCGTTGATCACCTCCCCCTGATGGGGGAGCAACCTTACCAGGCCACAGTAGAGGACAATGCAGCCACTTTTGATGAGAACTGATAGACTAAGATCAGAAAGAAGGAGAGGAGGACCTCCCCTATCAGTGGACTTGGGGAGTGGCATACATGCAGAAAGAGGAGGGAGGGTGGGATTGGGAGGGGAGGAGGGAGAGGCTTATGGGGGGATACAAAATGAATAAAGTGTAATTAATAAAAAATTAAAAAAATAAAATAAAATAAAATAAAAACTTTGCCTTCTTATCTCAAGGGGCTCGAGATCCACCTTCATGAAGATAGAGTGAGGCATTACTAATCTATTAATGTATAAATCTGCTTCTGTGAAGATTGATGCATATATCCCATCACAAGCACTCACAAGAGTTGTCTTATATCAATGCAAAAATATATTGCATTGACATATTAAAAACAAATAAAAAGGATGTTTCCAGAGCAACAACACTTTATTAATACTTGATTATAAATTTCAAACAAAATAGTTCATCTTAACAAGACACATTAAAGTGTCAAATTACGTGTGAAAGTACATTACATATGTGTATTATGCTAGGAGAGAACATGATTTTTTTAATGAAAGTCTCTTGTAACTTTATTTCTTTTTAACAAATTGGTCCAGATCTTCTGTGAAGGCAAGACTTCATGCTGTCAGTGTACATTTTTTTTTAAAGAATTAGGTAATAAAACTACCAATGTTAAATATAATAGAAGTATTTAAAGAACATAATTATTACCTCTAAATTGTGGCCTACAGACTTCATCTTTTTATCAGTGATACCTAGGACATGTCAATTGGGGGCTACATAAAATAGCATTGTATTTGCCACCAAAATAATAATAATAATAATAATAATAATAATAATAATAATAATAATAATAATATAGTGTATAGAGTGGGAATGCGTTTCCTCTCCTCTCAGTGACAAACATATTGAAATGAGCACAGATTTATTAAAGAACAGATGCATGATGGTAAAGTCTTACTGCACTAGAAATGAAGAAGCAGTGTTCTCGGTACAGCACTGTTAGCAAGATTTATGTTAAATTTCTTAGAAAGTGGATGAGTATTTTAGAACAAATAAAAATACAGTACATAGTAATGAGCAACTAAGAAATTGGATTAACTAGAGATAAACCTATATAATGCATGCTTAGTTATTTAATTTTAGTAGAAAGCTTTATGGAAGAAGGAAATTCCACAGACCTTCGTAATACTGAACATTAATTATATGATTTGTTTATAGGAAACATTGCCAGATTGGCAGATAGCAGAGTATAAACATCTGATAGGGAAACTGAGAAAAATGGGAATGAGGCTCTCGTTAGAGAGGGGAAAAAATACCAAGCTGAAGAAAGAAGAGGAAAGTAAAATTTCAATGAGGATACCTAAAAAATAACTATGATACACATAAGTTTGTATATGAATATACTATATGATTTAAGTGAACTTTTCCCATCAATACTCACAGTGCTCCCTCAAAGAGCCAAAAGATCACTTAGCAAAAACCCCACAAGACCTGAGAAGCCTCTTTTGAATTGTTTGTCATAATTGATCATGTGACTCCCAAAACATTACAAGATATCGCTATTGACTTTAGTTGCACCAGAGGTGAAAGGTAAGTCACTAGTGCTGAAAAGACTTCATTCACTTCAGACACCAGAGGTGTCTGAGCTGAAATTGATCAGAAAACATCCTCCCTGAGGACTATCTTTCCTGGCACCAAAAAAAAAAAAAAAAAAAAAAAAAAAATGCCATGCAAACTTCCAAAGGAGAGAAACAACCAACAGTTCTACCTAGTTAAGCTTCCTGTGAGCTTAAGAAATTGCCTTCACGACGAGGTAAAGCTTAAATGTGCAGTAGTGGTACACATACTTTGCTGGTAACCAATAGCTCTCTAATTGGACTTACTGCTTACTCATCAAGAAAGACATAATGGCTATTGCTGGAAACCTAGCTAACTACTCTGTGCTAGTGAAGTAATGTATCCTGGAGGAGAACCTACAGTCACCAATTTACTAGACCAACTATAATCCCTAACTACAGTTGAAATATTTGTCTTTACACCATTAGAAAGATACCTTTAATCCTTACCACTCAGCAAGGAAACCTTTTTTTTTTTTTTTTTTTTTTTTTTTTGGCAAAAATGTTGCTACAGAAAACCACAATCAATTAAAGCACATATTTGTAGAGGCCAGTACCAATGGATATATCTACAGTACAACTCCCAGACCTAAGGCTAAGAGATCATTGCAAGAGAGGAAGTGGAAAGATTGTAAGAGCCAGGGGAACAGGGATTTTTCGATGAGATGTGTCTTCTACAAATTTCAGAAACTACACTCATAAAATCTCACCAACAGGACTGCTAAAACATGAGCTGAACAAGGAGAACAACAACAAACATGCTGAAGTGGACAGGGGAAAGCTCAAGAGGCCTCAGCCCTACACAAAAGGTTACAAGCCATCTGGAAGTAATGAGATCAGGAGAAATTGTCTTCCCCAGGAAATAACAAGGAAGTTGATTATCTAATACCAAGTCATTGGTCCTGAAAACATACATACAAGTAATGTTACACAAATGAAGCAGGCTGTATTCATGCATCTAGGAATTTGTGTGTGTGTGTGTGTGTGTGTGTTTGTGAGATAAAGGAAAGAGAAAGCATATGAAACAAAAACTAATAAAAAAGCCATAAATTTGAAAGACACCTTGGGGACAGGATTTGAAGGGAGGAAAGAGAAGGATGAACTGTAATTCTATTATAATTCAAAAAATAAAAAAAAATACTTTATAAAAAGAGAAAAAAATATTTCTTTTAGACAATATCACTCTTACTAGGTTGGTTTCAAACTGAATAGTCTTCTGCCTCAGTTTTTAGCGCATTGAGATTACAGGTATGTCACTACAAATGGATTTTAAATAACAATCTCAATGAGCAATATAAATGAAAAATGTGAAGCATCAAATTTTAATTTTGTCTTCATTTGCTTTTTGTCTGATGTTCTGTGGTTTGGGTGTTTTTCTATTCTCTTAATTCACTGTGTAAATCATCAGATTTATCTTCATGTACACTGTGGGTGGAGAAGGGGGAGGAAGGTTGGGATTGGGAGGGGAGGAGGGAGAGAGCTACAGGGGGGATACAAAGAGAATAAACTGTAATTAAAAATTTAAATAAAAATTAAAAAAAAACACTTTTCATTAAGCAGGCAGCAAGATTTTTCTTGAGGTATAACTCAGGTCAAGTCTTGAAAATATTGAAGACTTTATATGAACCTGCTTTCTTCAACTTCATTTCTTCATCCTGTGCCTCTAACAAGACTGCTTTAGCTCTAATGTGCTTTGCTTCCCTGTTGAATCATACCTCAAATAATCAAGCTCAGAGACTTAAACCTGCCATGTCTCTCTCCTGGCACAGTTTTTCCATACGTAATTGCTTGGTTATATGCCTTTTTCTTCCATCAAGTCTTGGCTTAAATTCTCTCATTTCAATACTACTACTATGGTCTTCCTCCTGAGCATCACCTGTCTTTCTAGACACAAATAAATCTGAGGCTAGACTGTTAACTTTTATTTCGACTGTTTAACATTTTCTTATACCTGCATAATTATCTTCTAATAGTGTTCAGGTTATCTGTTTATTCCATGTCTGTCTTCCGTATCAATGTAAATAAATAAGCACAAAACATTTATTATTTACATGGTTTGTTACATGAAACAATACTGCTAGAATTCTGAACCCATCATAGATTCTCAGAAAGTACTTAGTGATGACATAAATCATCATGAAAAGATCACAAAACTAAAGGTTAAGTGAGGGAAAAACACAGAAAAAAATGAGAAAACAAGTAATAGTGCATTAAGAGGGAAGGGAAAATAGAAAATGAGTGGGTTTAAATAAGAACAGAGCTGTGCATAGGTTAAAATAAGGAAAAGACAGAGGAGAGGCTGAAGTGAAAATTATGCAAGTTCTTGGTAAAATGACCTAATTACAACTGCCCTGCCTGACAGTGTCACACTTCTGAACAGCGTGAGCATGCCCATCTTCACTCCTCCTCTACATCTGTGACTTAGGCGTTGACACTGACTCTTTTACTGAACTGTCAATGTTAGAGGGTCATAGTAAATTACACTCGAATGACTCAATTGTGATAACCTCATTAACGTACTAATGTGAACGTGGATTAAGAGAATTATTTGCCTCAACATTTGCTTTCATTAATTGCTTGTGTACTGGATAATCTACAAGTCTTAAACGTCACAGTCACACAGAGTCTCAGAGTGTGGAGAAATGTGAAAGAATATCTAAACCAGTTCCCAGTCTGGTACTTACATCCCTTCAATGTCTCTGGAAACATCCTCCCTTCTTTTCAGACATCTCAGCTCTTTCACTTGTCTAGACAGTCTACCATTCACACCAGTGGCCACACACGCAGGGGCTACTTCTGCCCTGAGGCATTATAAACAAAAGACAGTTTTGTTTTCCCAAAGAACAAATCTCATATTTGATGAATTTTGCCTTTAAGTTCCTTCCTTTTTGGGATGGAACATTTTCTATAATTCAAAGACTTCTCAACTTCTGGAAAGACTTCTTCAAGCTTTGGATTTTCAAAACCATCCCTACGGTTCTTACATGGAAACTAAGACTACGTTCCAAGTATTACTGATCTGTGTCCAATTGAGTGAACAAGAGAAACCACTTCCATCTTACTTCTTTTATTTTGTACAGCGATTTCATTAGCATAGGTGGCAATTACAACATTCATGTTATTCTTCAGGGAATCTTCAGAATTTGTGCTCACAAGAGCACTTAAATTTCATTGAAATATATATATATATATATATATAATGTTATATATATTATGTTATATCTCATATTGTGTCCATAGGATTAAGGTAGTCCTAGAAGACATTGTACCTAGCGAAAGAAATGGCTCAGTGGTTAAGAATACTAGGAACATTTGATGTTATTCCAGAGAACCTGGGTTCAGTTTGCAGCACATAACGACTTACAACAGTTTGTAACGCCTATAGGGTCTCTGGGAACTGCACAGATGAGACAAAATGCTCACACACATAAAATGAAAACAAACATCAAAAATGATACATAAATGACATAAGTTCATGCAAGACTAAGTTTATTATAATTAGTTAGATGATTTTTACATAACTAACAAAATTTGAACATCTGACCCCCTGATTATCTCATTTGGAAGCCACGATGGTACCCTAAAGCTTTTCCTTATTCCTTGAGTAAAAACATTAATAATAACAATTTAATATGCTAAAATTCAGTGTATTTTTATGTGATAGCTATTCTTAGACATCAACATGACTGCACATTTAGAATTAACTAAAACCCAAACATCTGGATACACCTACAAGGGATGTTTCTTAATTAAATTGTAAGTGGGAATACCTAACTTTAATACAGATCTCTTGAGATGTGAAGATCCAGTTTTAATCTAGACCGTACTTTCTAGGTGTAACCTCTATAAAGGACATAGAAAAAGAAAGCTTTTCCTTTCTGCCCACTCGTCCTGGCTTTCAGTAGCAAGTCTATTAGAGCCTACTTTCTTGGAAGTCCAACATATACTAAAGCCTAACTGAGACATTCAGTCTCATGAACTGAAAAACTACTAGATTCTTGAACTTTCCACTGGTAGGAAGCTATTGTTAGATTATCTGAAGCACAGCATATAAGCCAATCTACTAAATTATATATATATATATATATATATATATATATATATATATATATATATAACATATAATATATATATTATGATTCATAATAGTAGCAAAACTACACTTATGCAGTATCAACAAAAATAATTATACAGATAGGTTTCACTACAACATGAGGAACTATATTAAAGGGTCAAAGCATTCTGAAGGTTGAGAACCTCTGTTCTAGAGAACCGTGATTAATAGACTGTATGTTCTTATGTGTGGTCTTGATTTCAAATGAAGTTTGAGCTTTTAAGTGAACAAGGTTTTGATATTGCTAATCAAGCATTACTTTCACAACCCAAACCAAAAATTAATTCATATATACATCAAGAACTTGATGATTTGCCATGTAACTATGCATGATATAAGTATATACAATATGTAATTGTGCTATATATTATATATTGCTTATCTTATAGCAATATGTAATAGCTTTACATGCATATATTTTATATATCAAGAAAAATACAGATTGTATGTTTAAATAGAGGTCCTAAAATCATATTTGTCTAAAGGTCTAATTATTTTTACTTTACTTCTTGACAGTTGTACTAGAAACTAAGCAATAAGCTCATAAAATGATAGTCTAAATTTAGTCTGCTGTGAATAATATCAGCCAGGGGTTTACATCATCTTTATTTTCTGTACAGTGCCTTATATGTTCATATGCACTTGATTAACTTTAAATGACATTACTTTGGCAATTAGGGCAATTGCATTGCCCTGGTCCTATTAAAATGAATTCACTCGTGCCAGATAAAGGAGTTGCCCAACTCCTTGTTAACGCTCCTTACAAGTTTGCATAATTTTTGCTGGGTTCACAAAGGTCCTGACAGGATGGCTAATTGGATCCTACCAAACAGTTGAACACAGTGACAATTTCTTAAGTTGCAGAACTTAGAATGGAAAGAGGTCAAAAAAGCCATCTAGCTTGACCTTCCACACAATGATAAGTCCTTGTTCAGAATTCAAACATTTAAACATGGGCATTTTTTTCCTTGAGTTTAGAGGAATTTTTTTAATTCATAAAATTTATTTAATCCTTTTATTTGTTCTTTGTTATATGTAACCAAGATAATTAACTGGGGCTATGTAAAAATAATTTTAAACCAAATCCAAATGAAATTAGAACTGAAAAATGCATTTATCCATAAGTGAAAAATTCTGAATATATAATAAATTTAGTATTTTCTTTAGTCAAGAAAATATGAAGAAAAATGCATATATACATAATAGATGGTAGAGGGATACATGGATAAATAAACAAACATACAGACAGTTAGGTAGATAGATGATGAATAATGGTATTTAATTCCCTTCATTTTTGTCTTAATCATCTCAGGCTGCCATAGGTTGGGTCATTTAAGCAGAGGAAATTTGTTTCTCCTTAAATCTTTCCAATAGCATTTCAGAAATAGTAACTTCCCAACAGGCTCTACCACTTGCTATAACTACACTGAGAACCATGTTTCCAAGGCATGAATATTCAGAGTTCACTGTCTTTGGATTGTAGTAGGTATGAAAAAGCATAAAACAGTCCTTTCAACAGATGGTAAGAATAATATGGCTGTTTACACGTAAGCAAGTAGAGATTTTCTGTTTATCCAGACCTGGTAGAGTTGACCCATGGTAATGCCAGCTACTTGAGAGAAGAAGGGGTAAAGAAGAGGTGAAGAAATTGAATAGGAAATGATGGCAAGGAGGGGAAAGAGAGGACAAAAAGAGGAAGGAGGAAAAGGGAAGAGGATGTATGAAAAGAGAAAGAGAAAGGAAGGGGAGGAAGACAAGGAAATGAAGAGAATGAAAAGGAAGAGTAAGAAAAGGATTTGGGAGAAGTAAGAAGCAGAAAAAGAAAGTGTTGGGTAAAATGGGGAGAAACTGAGACTCCTCAGACTTTTAGCAGAGTGGCAAAATGATGTAGGTACTATAGAAAACAATTTAGTCATGACTAAAAGAATAAGCACACAATCTCCACATTGTCCAGCAATTCCAGCCCTAAGAACATCCCCATAGGATTGAAGACAGTGACTCAGATATCCACAGCGTTCACAACTGTGGAATTCACTACAATCAAAAGGTGGCAATAACTGAAATATCCCCAAAGATGAATGAAAAATCCAAAGTCATGTATCCCTATAGTGGACTATGGCTCTATCAAAAAAAGAAAATAAATTTAAGAGTACATCAAAGAAGAAATCTCCAAAACATTAAGTGACCAAATAAAAATAATGGCTAAGGTAAGAAAAAGAGAGTGGAGGGGAGGTGTTTTATTTTTATAGGCTTGAAATTTCTGGTGTTATTTTTTGTTGTTGTTTTGAATTTCTGGAAATAGATACTGGTCATGGTTGAATTGCATTGTGAACATGTGTAATATTGCTAGATAAACCAAATTATAAGCAAATGATCTATCACAGAATATTTGGATATCCTTGACATTTACAAACAGAAGTGTGATATTTCTTATATTACAGGGACTATAACAGTTTAGTAATATGGAGGTCAAAACATATCTTTTCATGTTATATGAAGCTATTTTTTAATTTTTCTTTTTATTATTATTATTAATTATAATTTATAAACTTTGTATCCTGACTGTAGCCCCCTCCCTCATCTCCTCCTGGTTACACACTCCCTTCCTCTTCTCCCTCCCCTCATCAGACTCTGAAGGACCCCCTGAGCCCAGGATTTTTTGCTTCTGTTGGTCTCCATGTGGAGCTCCTGTCCCCTCCAGGTCTTTCTACCTCTCGCTTCTTCCATAAGATTCCCTGCACTCTGCCTAAAATTTGGCAATGAGTTTCAGCATCTGCTTCGATACCTTGCTGGGTAGAGTTTTTCAGAGGCCCCTTGTGAAAGGCTCCTGTCCTGTTCCCTGTCTTCTACCACTTTCATTGTCTATCCTGTTTGCCCTTCTGAACGAGGATTAAAGATCTTAATACATGTCACAACACTCTTTATCTAAGGACAAGTTGCAACGTCTACAAAATGAAAACCTACTATTTCTTAACAAAAATCTTTCAAAACTGTAAGCAGGTGGCATGGGTTTATATTCCCTTGGAGGTTGAGGCAGAAAGACTACAGGTTCAAAGCCAGCATGGACTTGAAAGAGAATCCTGGGCTAGCCAAGAATCAGATGATTCTGTCACATAAGAAGAACAAACAAAAGCCACACCAGAATGTTGTCCTTGTTACACATGAGGATGCTTACATGTTCCTACTACAGACATGCACTCATATATGCACCTGCCAGAACTCAAAGAAAGCATCGTACAACACCTCGGAAACACGGAGCTTTTGAAGAATTTTGAAGGATCGCTTTCATATTCAGGGCCTCTGCTGTATACTCTCACTTTGATTCCTTTCACTTGTATTCTGGCTACTGACCTACAGTAGCATCTAGCAAGTGCCTTGCCCCCAGATTCAGTCTCTTTGCTGGTTCCCCTTTATAAAAACAAGCTCAGATTGATGGAATTACCAGTCCCAGGCTACCAACAAGCCAGAACAAGTAAAGGAACTTGCAGCCAAGGCTATGCATTTAAACTCTACTCCACAGGAGCCACGTGATGGTAAAAGAGAGAGAGAGAGAGAACTAAATGCCATAAGTTGTCTTCTTGTGCATAAACACACAACACACACACACAAACACCACAGACATGATTATAGCTATGTTATTTTATAAACATACCACTGGAAGTGCATTTTCTGACAGTCCACTGTGGCCTGTGGCCACTGTGACATATATTTTCTGCAACTTTCATTCATATCATCAGAGAACTGATTGCAGATCTTCTGAACCTAAATTGAAACAAATAATTTAACTTAAGGCAATTAAATTTTTCTCTTCTTTGGACTGAAATAAATGACCATATTTTCAAGTCATTGTTTCAAGGTATATTTGTGGGTTGTTTTGTTGTTGTTGTTGTTGTACTGAGTTGGGGCCTCTCATCTTGACCTTGAACTCACTACATACCTGAACAAACTCTTGTTTCTCCTCTGTCTTGAAAGTGCTTCAATTATAAGTTTGTAGCACCATACCTTTCTCAGAGTTATGAATTAAGGTAACACAGCTCTTAACATACGTGTGTGTGTATGTGTACCTCGGGATGGAGAGGCTAAATGCACATTTTTACTCCAAAATTCCAAATGCTTGACTATCTGACCACACCCTGGAGTTCTGCTCCTAGAGACGGCTACAAAATATGACAATAGTATTAGATAGCTTTAAAAAGGACTCTCAGGAAGTTATCATAAGGCACTTCCCCCTTTGAATTAGAACGGGGTTCTTAACGTGGGATAATTTTACTATTATTGCAGCCGGAGATTTACTTACTTGTGAACCTTCATGCACACCCAAACATTAATCATGATCAATTCGAATTTCATATAAGGTAATGAAGTGACTTATTATCCTAGCTTTAGACAGATCTATAGAAAAGTAATCTCTATTGTTACTATGCCAAGACAACTGAAAAAAACTAGATAGTTTTAGGTGACCCAAAATTTGCCACTTGGTCATTTATCACATCTACAACTGGTTCTTTTTCACTTAAAAGATATAAATTTCTATTATAACTTGTCTAACCACGAGAATGGTTGGAACAAATGGAAATTTCAGCAGGGACCTTCATTTGCTTTTATTTCATATGTTATTATTTAAATGCAAATATTTTAGTGAACAACATAATAAGTGCCTATGTTCTTGCAACACTTTACATATATATATATATATATATATATATATATATATATATATATATATAGGCACAATTTGCAATTAAAATCACCACGCACATAAATTATTCCTTACTAGAAAGGCCTGCAAATGAGTGGAAATTCACTGTGTGTCATGACCATTTTCATGTGTCAGAACAAATCCCTGTAAGTAAAACAGGGCAGGGGCTACTCAAGCGTACAGTGAGGTTATATTGATAGCAGACCCTGTTCAGAGCAAGGTTGTTTTTAAACAAGTAATTGTCTTCAATGAGGGACTATTTTAAAAATTACACTGTGGTGGAGTCATTTGTGAGGTAATTATTCCAGGAAAATATGAATGTTTTTTCTAGTTTGGAGTTTGGGAGACTTTTTGCCATTCAGTTTTATTTGCTTGTTTTTAAAAAAAACAAGTACATTGTCCTTCCCAGCACAGGGGAAAAAAAAATCTGCTCATGTGGGAGAAGAGATTGCATAGTCCTAGCCACTAACTACTATTGCTTCCTGCTTTAATATGATTACACTGAGTACTCCAGGTGATGTCATTTTTTTCCAATACTGGAAAAAAACCCTACATAACTAGACAACTACACCAGTTTGTCTCCTCCTGGAGTCAGGATGACTTGTCTGCTTCTGCTGTATATAAAAGCTCAGTCATCACAGCCACTAACCAATCTTTCTTATTATTTTCCACATTTTCTGTTTACTGTTTGTATCTATGGCTTCCACAAAGGTGTTTAATTTGAATGCATCCTGTATACTGATCATGTGACCTCATTCATTCATGTTTTCCCCCTCCCTTTCTCAATAAGGCTCTTCCTTCACCCAGTTTCACTTGTCCTTTCGTGTCATGCATGTGTCTAAATGAATGCCTGTGCCTATGGACACATACTTTTGTGTATCCCTATAAAATATGTAATCCACAAATGAGCAAGAACGTATCATTTTTTTTATGATTTTGGTTTTGTCAATTTACATATCTCTACATACTTAGTCACCTCATGAACATGAGAGTGTGAACCTTACCAAATCAAATAAACAAGAATTTACACATACTGTCTGTGTCACACTCCACAGTATTTTGGAATTTGAAATCTGTATGGGTCTGAAATCGATATTGAAGGAGGATATTTCTGCTGCACTCTGGAACTTCATCCCATGTTCAGAGACATCTTTGAGCACTGTTCCTGGCCTCTCTCTGACATTTGAAGCACTCAATTACAAGGGGGTGCTTATTACAGTGTTTTGAAGTCTTTCTCCCCATCACAGGATGTGCTACCAGATTTGAAACACCAGGCATGGCTATGATGGGAAGTTTTAGTGTTGATGTTCAAGGTTTGAAAGTCTTTTGCTGCTACAGAAGATCAGTCTTCTAACTTGCTTCAAACAATAACTGTAGTTGCATCCTAATGATCCTCCTAATTTGTTTTTTATCAAATGGTTTAAAATAAATAAAATATAAACGGGTGGTATTTATTGAAACTTCTAAAGACTACAATTTAAATAGTCTTGTCATTCAAAGTAATGGGTTTCATTGTGACACTTGCATGAACCTGCCATTATCCTTTGCACTCATTCATCCACCTCCCCACTTTCCCTCCCCATTCCTCCTACAAAATCTTTTTTTTTCTTTTTTGTATTAATTAGAGTCCATTCATTTTTATCCCATCTGTAGCCCTCTCTCTCATTCCTTCCCAATCCCACCCTCCTTCAGTCATCTTCTCCCATGCCCCTCTCCAAGACCACTGATAGGGGAGGACCTAGCTTATCAGGTCTCAACAGGATTGGCTGCATTGTCCTCCTCTATGGCCTGGAAAGGCTGCTCCCCACTCAGGGGAGGTGATCAAAGAGCTAGCCAGTGAGTTCACATCAGAAACAGTCCCTGTTCCCCTTAATAGTCCCTGTTCCCCTTAATGTAGCCATGGGCTACATCTGTGCAGGGGTTCTAGGTTATATCCATAAATGGTCCTTGGTTAGAGTATCAGTCTCAGAAAAGACCCCTGTGCCTAGATATTTTGGTTCTGTCGCTCTCCTTTTAGAGCTCCTTATCATAATTTTTTATAATTCATGGGTAACTTTTATAAAATTTTATAAAACTTTTATAAAATTATTAGAATTTCTAAACAATAAAATAATCACTATACTTATGCCTAAATATACAGAACATAAATTTTTATAACTGCACTGTACTTAAGTCTACCATTCATTTACAGCAACAATGAGCTTAACCAACTGAACTAACTAGCCAGTGATAGCCACTCATTTTATGGATGAACAAAACCTTTTAGAAGAGCCCTTTCACAAAAGCCTGGGGTCAGAAGATCAATCCTTACTTAGAAAGACAAATAGGTGGTATTTTTACACAATGGACATTGGAAGAAGGAGAAAACAGGAAACAGGACAGGAGCCTACCACAGAATGCCTCTGAAAGAATCTACCCAGCAGCATATCAATGCAGATGCTGAGACTCATAACCAAACTTTGAGTAGAGTGCAGGGAATCTTATGAAAGAAGGGGGAGATAGTGGGACCTGGAGAGGACAGGAGCTCCACAGGAGAACAACATAACCTCCTACAGAATATTGATGGTCCCTTTTCACTCTCCTCTGTTTTCATGCTACATGCATTCCATCACCTTCTTTTCACCCCCTGAAAATCTCTACTTACTCTGATCTCCACTTACTCTTTCTATTTTCACACAGTAAACACAAAATCTATCATCTACGGATCATCTAGCCTGCTAGATATCCTGTATCTATATGCAATATGGTTCTTTAAGTGTAGCTTCTGAAATGCAAAAAGTACAGTATCCCTTGAATCTGGTTTATTTTGCTTAAAATGGTGAACTCTGGTTCCATCCATTTCCCTACAAATGACATAATTTCATTCCCTACATATGAATAAAATTACATGGAGTGCATGAACCACATTTTCTTTATCCATATCTCTTGATGTACTTCAAAGCTGGTTCTATTTCTTAGCTATTTCGAATATTGTATTAGTCAACACAGATGTGGCAGGTTGACTGATGATTCTTTTGGATATATACCAAAAAGTCTTATATGGTAGTTCTACTTTTAGTTTGCTGAGGAATCTCTGAACTGTTTTCGCACACTTGCTACAAATAGTGAATAAGGATTTCTCCTTCCCCAATCCTCACTAGCGTTTATTGGCATCTGTTTTCTCAATAAAGCCATTCTGACAGGCCTAAGATAAAAGCTCAAAGCAATTTCCCTTGATGGCTAATGATGTTGGAAACTTTTGCAAACAGTTCTCCTTTCAGAGAATGTCTGTTCAGATTCTTAACCCATTTATTGATTAAATGAATAGATCTTGAGGTTTAATTTTTAGTATTTTATAGATGCTAATATTAGTTCGTTGTCATACATGTTAACAATTTTTTCTCCCATTTCACAGTAGCTTCTTCACTCTAATGATTTCCTTGTTGTGCTGAATTTTACTTTCTTGTAATCTCGCATTTCAATTTCTAAGGAAAAGCATGCACTTATTGAATGAGAGTAATTTTCTGTCCCCTACACCACCAACCCCGTGCTGTAATTTCTAATGACTAACAAGTGATGAGGAGGCATAGCTGGGGAGAAAGCTTTGCCTTGCTTTCCCTTGCCCTACAGTTCTTATCAAAATGCTTCACATTTCTGCCAACATATTAGGCATCTGGATTTGGGGAAGGGAAGAAAGTATCTAAATAAATTGGGGGAGAAGTATATGAATTAAGCTCCTACATTGGTGGTCACTTATCTATAAAATCTCACTCACATTGTCATAATGTTGAGCCAATAATTATATTAATCTCAACTTCATACATGAGGAATACTTTTCTTTATATATATGTATATATATACATATATATATTACAGTTTTTAATTTTTATTTATTGATTATTTTTACTTACTTTACATCCTGGTTGTAGTCCCATCCTTTCTCCCCTCCAAGTCTCAATCTTTCCCTCTCCCCTTTTCTCTCTCCTCCATTCCTCAGAAAAGGTGAGCTCCCTTTCCCATCCACTCCACTTCATCAAGTTGCATCAGGACTGAACGTGTCTCTTCTCCTATGGCCTGGCAAGACAGTCCTGCCAGGAGGGGAAGTGATCAAAAAAACTAGCAAGTGAGTACATGTCCAGTGCAGTCCCCACTTTTCTTACTATAGGACCCATATGAATCCTAAGCTCCTCATCTTTGTAGGGGAGGTAGGTCCTGTTCATGCATGGTCCTTGATTGATGCTCTCTGGGTCCTGGTTAGTTGGCTCTGTTGGTTTTCTTATGGAGTCGCTGTCCACTCCAGGTCCTTTCCTCTTTCCTCCTACTTTTCCACAAGAAACAACCTCCAGCAACCTGAAACAACCTCCAGCTTGCTTCTTGTGTCTGTTTGCTTGTAAAGCATATTCCCAGCCCTTTACCCTGAGGCAATGTCTATTTTTTAATTAAATATTTATTTTTATATTAATTACAGTTTATTCACTTTGTATCTCAGCTGTAGTCCCCTCTCTCATTCCCTCCCAATCTTACCTTCTCTCCCTCATCTCCTCCCATTCACCTCTCCAAGTCCACAGATAGGGGAGGTCCTTCTCTCCTTCCATCTGACCCTAGATTATCAGGTCTCATCAGGAATGGCTACATTGTACTTCTCTGTGGTCTGCTAAGGCTGCTCCCCCTTCGGGAGTGTGGGGAAAGAGCCAGCTACTGCTTTCATGTCAGAGACAGTCCCTGTCCCCCTTACTAGGGAACCCACTTGGATACTGAGCTGCCATTTGCTTCATATGAGCAGGGGTTCTAGGTTATATCCATGAATGGTCCTTGGTTAAAGTACCAGTCTCAGAAAAGACCCCTGTGCACAGATATTTTGGTTCTGTTGCTCTCCTTGTGGAGCTCTTGTCCTCTCCAGGTCCCACTATCTCCCCCTTCTTTCATAGGATTCCCTACATTGTGCCCAAAGTTTGGGTATGAGTCTCAGCATCTGCTTTGATACATTGCTGGGTAGAGTCTTTAAGATGCCCTCTGTGACAAATGGGATGGACATTGGAAGAAGGAGAAAACAGAAAACAAGACAGGAATCTACCACAGAGGGCAATGTCTATCTTTATTGCTGAGGTGTGTTTACTGTATGCAGCAGAATGATAGGGACTGTTTTTGCATCCATTCTGTTAGCCTGTGTCTTTTTATTCAGGAGTTGAGGCCACTGATGTTGAAATATAATAATGACCAGTTTTTATTTCATGATGTTGGCGGTGGTAGAGAATGCGTGTGTGTGATTCCTACTTTTGGTTTTGCTGATGTGGGGTTATTTATTACCTGTCTTTTCCTGGGTATAGTTGGCCTCCTTGGATTTTAGTTTTCCATCTAGTATTTTCCATAAAACTACATTTGTAGATAGGAACTGTTGAAATTTGTTTTTCTCATGAAATATCTTATTTTCTCCCTTTACAGTGATTAAAAGTCTTGCTGGGTATAGTAGTCAGGGCTACAAGAGACATCTGTAGTCTCTTACTATCTATGAGACATCTTTGCAGGCTTTCTGGCTTTTAGAGTTTCTGATCAGAAGTCAGGTGTAATTTCTGATAGATTTGCCTTTATATGTGACTTGGCATTTTTTCCTGGCAGCTATTAATACTCTCTCTTTGTTATGTACTTTTAGTGTTTTGATTATTATGTGGCAGGGTAATTTTCTTTTCTGATCCAATCTATTTGGTGTTCTGTAGGCTTCTTGTATGTTTATAGGTATATTTTTCTTTAGGTTTTGAAATTTTCTTCTATGATTTTTTTGAAAATATTTTCTGGGCCAAAGATCTGGGAGTCTTTTTCTTCTATTCCTACTATTCTTATGTTTGGTCTTTTCATGGTGTCCCAGATTTCTTGGATGTTCTGTGTCAGGAGCTTTTTAGATTTAACATTTGCTTTGTCTGATGTATTGATTTCTTCAGTTATACCTTCTACCTTTGAGGTCTCTCTTCCATCTCTTGTATTCTGTTCATGATGCTTGTATCTGTAGTTAGTGCCCCCTTTCCTAGATTGTCTATCTCCAGATTGCCTCAGATTGTGGGTTTTTTTTATAGCTTCTAGTTCCATTTTTAGGTGGTGAACAGTTTTATTCATTTCTTTCTCCTGTTTGATTATGTTTTCCTGTATTTCTTTAATTTCCTTAGGAGATTTGTTCAATTCTTTCTCCTGTTTGATTGTGTTTCCCTGAGATACTTTGGAAGGCTTTATTTTCATCATTTGAGGCCACTATCATTTTCATAACCTCAGAATTAAAATCTTTTTTTTTTTTTTTTTTTTTTTTTTTTTTTTTTTTTTTTTTTTTTTTGTACTTCAGCTATGATAGTATATCCAGGCTGTGTTAAGACCACTGGTTTCTGATGATGTCAAATGGCCCTGGGATTTGTTGCTTGTGTTCTTAAGCTGACTTCTTGCCATTTTGATGTCTCTGGTGTTAGGTCTGGTGGTCTCTGGTGGTCAGAGAGTTCATGAATAGGTAGAAAGCACTCTAAGTTGAATGTTGCTCAGGGCCTCTCACAGGCTGTCTGGGGATGACAGACAAGGTGGGTCAGAGGCTGAGTACTGCTAGCCTCTGCTGGCCTTGTCCCAGGTGGGTCAGGTACACCAGGAGTCAGCAGGGAGTGGGCTCTAAGCTGAACGTTGCCAGGCCCAACTCAGGCCTCCACAGGATGGAAGACCTCTTTGCTGGCTGCGGCCGGGATCGGTCAGACAGATAAGGCAGATTCAGGGTGGACGTTTGTGTTATAGGATCAGCCACCCCAACAAAAGGGCAAGTGGGTGCTGGTGTTATGGATTCAGCCATGCATCCACTTGCTGGCCCAGCAGGTGATGAGTTCCTGGCACTCAGATTTGGCTTGGCTCTGCTCTCTTGGATCTAAGACGCTGTAAATTTGTATCGTCCAGCTGGTCTCGACACCGGGATCAGAAGAACCTTAGGTTAGGGTTGGGGTGCTGCCTGACATCCAGACACTGCCCTTGAGGAAGGAGTGATCTGAGCTCTGGTTGATGAAACGAAGCACCTCTGGACCTGCTGTCTGGACATTCAGGTAAGCAGAAAGCACCATGGCAGTGAGCCCTGGGCTGGCTTGGCCCTTTGGCCCCGTGAATTAGGATTGGGATACTGGCTTCGGAATCCAGGCAGGGGAGGGTGAGTGATCAGAGTTCTGATTGCTGGAGTGGATCTGCGACCCTCACTCATGTAGGAAAGAGGGCACTGGGAGACCTGGACCATGCTAGACAGAAAGCACCATGCGTCTCGAACTACACACACACACACACACACACACACACACACACACACACACACACAATTTAAAACATACTAAAATAAAATATATTCAATGAACAGAAAGTGATTTGACTGTATAAAGGTAAAAATTTGCATGGATAACTTCCTATTCCACATAATAATCTATATATTATTGTCCTAAACTCCCGATGGTGACACTCAATACACAGCTATAATTGCCTAAAATGTTGTTTTAAGGAAATAAATGAGACTAAGAATACTGTGCCTGAATTTGCTATGTTTACTACTAGTTTCAGTTAAGTGAAATAGATAAAATATTTTTGGAAACAACTTCTAATCGTTTATTTTCCCTACATATGAGGCTAAAAGTAGCCAAATAAAAATTTTTAACAGGAAATGCCTTCTCTTCCCCCTTCTGTAACTTGGAGGAGCTGCATCATGACAGCATATACAGAAAAAAAAGAAGCTTTGTTGAAATTTTGAGTGGGTGGCATATCATTGAGAAGGATATTTCAAGCGGGTAGAAGAGCCTGGGATCACAACACCAACACTAGGAAGAATATTAGAATCATCTAATTTTTCCCTCATTTGAACTTGGAGCGTCTTCATGCTGCAGATCTGAGTCGCAAGCAATCCTGAACAGCTTAGCTCGGTGTTCAGTCAAGCCACAATACCCCCTCCACTGCTCCCTCTCCCGTCCTATTGCTCTTGTCACTTAAACGTGAACTTGAATCTCACAGGAGAAAGGAAGCTGAAGCACAATATAAGATAATTTGGGCATGAAGGGAGGCATACTTATCATAAATCAAGCTTTAATAAGTGACTTAACATATCCAAGCCTAAGCTTAAGTGGTATACTATGTCATTTAAAAGCTGTCATGTTTTAGAATTTTCTTCAGTTCACTAAGAAATGATAGAACACCGTAATTTTACCCCTAAGCCTGTCAACGCATCCAAATTCTGATTTGAAGACTTTAACATAACAAATGAATTGGATTGTGAACGGGCTTGAAATAACTTTCTTGCAGCTGATTGCATTATAGTGTGCCTAGCAACCTGTATGTAGAGCATCAATAAATTTTGCGCAGACAACTGTCTTAGATTTGCTCTTGTCATGACTTTTGTCTGTACTCTTCTCAATAGCTTACAAAATTTGATATATTCCTGTCCACAACAGCCTTACACACAAGATTAAACTATTAAGTTAATCTGTCATACTTATGTAAAGTTCTGAATTAACTCACCCAAAAGTCAAGAAACTATTTACAGAGTGGAGATACAGCTCAGTCATATGTTGATCTGAAACAACGAAGGAAAAAGAGGAAGAGACATAAAAAGGACGAGGAAGAAACGTAGAAAAAGCAGGAGGAACATGTGCACCAGAAGAGACAGGCTGACTTGTCTTTCCTTCAGTACTAATGTGCCTTGCATGATCCAGATATATAAGTAAATGACAGTTTCAAAATTAGTATAGTGTTTTTTTTTACAACAAACTTAAGGAAAATGTATTTTGTATAAGTAATATCTCACTTAAATGATTAGCTGAGCACATGACAAATATGTTTGTTGATCAGATTACACAATCTTTATTGACTTCTCTTTCATTGCACAATAAAGAAGGTCTTTGCTCGTTATCAGTGTTTTTGTTTGTTTGTTTGTTTGTTTGTTTGTTTTGAAAAATGATAATGTAAACTTCAGGTGTGGGGTTCTGGAATTACAAAATACTACTTGCTCAATAATATATACCTCCATAATAGAGGATTACCTCATACCTTCAGATCCTAGACCTTAAAATAAAAAACAGCACTACACACTTTCAGTATCTGAAGCACACACATTATGGTACAACTCTTATTATGCATTACACTTTCTATTAAACTAGCAAGATAGGATAGAAATTTTCTGCTGTATTAGAAACAAAGACAAAAACATACACTGAGCTCTTTCTGCTTTTCATGGGGATGGCGCAAAGCATATGAATGGAAAGAAAATAAATGTGTGTTTTTCTTCTTTCCACTTCGATTTGAAGGGTGACAGAAAGGAAACCCAGAAATATCACGTTTTACTGCTGCTAAAGGTGAAAGTCTGATTGTCTTTTCTAGTGGAATACATTAATTAATTTCACAGAATGAAAAGCAAAGCCCTGAACCATGTGTGAGGCTGAGGGGAACACTCCTTTGTGCAAAAACAAAAAGCCCTTGGGCTGGTCTCCAGCACCAGCAAAGGAGGTTGCTGGGATCAACCTCCCTATGGAGAATATCTACAAAGCCCTGTCACAGTACACAAGCACACTGGGTAGAGAGGGAAAAAAGCTGGAAATGAAAACCAGGATTTGAGGCTGCCTTGTATCCAGATGTTGCTGCCAAATTGGGAGCAGAAACTAAGACAAAGAAATATTCTGTAGGTTAAAAAAAATAAATCTAATGGAAATAGATGCAGAAAAATTGGGTTTCATAGATTCCAGCAAAGAATGGTGCTAGTCAACACAAGGTAGATATTTAAAGAAGATAAATAAAGAAAGACTAAAGTCAAAATATTTCCTTTCATTTTATTTTTTTTTGTTTCTGTTTTAGGTTCTTAGTGTTCAAAAGAATGTTTCTATGACATGTTCATCCAGAAAAGCCATGGTAATATTTGTTCATATTTGACTAGCACTACACTCATCATCCCTCCCCTCATTGATTCCCCTCCTCTTAACAAAAGCCCTATTTCTGTTGTTGTGATAAAAGATTAGACAGTCACAGATGATAGATAGAAGAAATGATGATCCACAGATATCTACAGATGCATATACATTACATGTGAGAGAATATGTAATAAACTGCCATTGTCTTTCACGTTGTCCTTTCCTAGTGTATCCTCTTCCCATCCTCTAGAACTCATCCTTCCCCATCACAGATCTCTCTCTCTCACACACACACACACACACACACAAACACACACACACACACACACACACATACAATCTATATTTTACATCTGAGAGAAAATATATGATGATTATTCTGAATCTAGCCCAAACTGATTAACAGAATATGGTAATTCCATCCATTTTCCTACAGCTAACATAACTATATTTCTTTTCACACCTGAATAAAATTCTAAATTTGTACTAAAATTAAAAAATTGGTGCTCTCAATAACTTTCTCTTCCAGTGTCTAAAACAAACTAATGTCCTTTTCAGTTTTACATTAAGTTGTGTTTGCCTCAACCTCACATACCGATAAGAATTTTTCACTGTATTTTCAAAAAGTAATTGATGTACAAGAAAAGAACAACCATTTCAAATAAACATAAATATTTTTTAAAAAATAATATAGGTTTCTTTTTAAAAACACTATTTCAGATTTTAATCATTAGTATCTTACATATATGATTTATTTTTGCAATGTATATGACATATATACGATACTAAATATTAAAGTTTTATACACATATACTATGTAACATATATTTGTATATATATATAAGCATCCTGGATGGTCCATATATCTTGGTTATTATGAGCATTGCTACAATAAACATGAATAAGAAAGTCTCTCTGTGGTGTGCTGACTGAAATTTCTTTGGACATATTCCCAGGTCCAGTTAAATCATTTGGCAATTATGACTTTGTCTTTATGAGGAAAATCATGCTGATCTCCACAGGAGCTGCACAGTTTACTTTCTCACCAGTAATGTAAAGGATCCTTCATCCTCCTAGTTTTGCCTACCTTTGTTTTTATTTGCTGTTGTGGTGGTTTGAATAAGAATGGCCACCATATACTCATATACTTAAATGCTTAGTAACCAGTGAATTGAACTATTTGAAAGGATTCAAAGAGGTGGTCTTGCTGAAGAAAATGTGTTCCGGAGGGTGGACTTTGAGGTTTTAGAGCCCATACCAGAATCATTGTCTTGTTCTTGGCCTGTAGATAAAAATTAACTCTCAGCTACTTCTCAAAGGCCATGCATGCTGCCATGATTCCCACCATGATGGCAGTAGACTAAACCTGTGAAACTGAAAGCAAATCCCAATTAAATGGTGTCTTTTATAAGAGTTGTCTTTGTCATGGTGTCTCTTCACAACAGAATAAGGACTAAGATATGGTACGGGAAAGTTGGGTGTTGCTGTGACAGGCCTGACCATGTTGCTTATTGGTGGACTTTCGGACTGTGCATTAGTAAAGCAACTGAACACTTATAGCAGAACTTAATGAGCCATACTTGTAGAAACATGAAAGGATAGGGGTACTGAGAGCAATTTAAATTATGACAGTCCAGCTCAAAAGGTTTCAGAGCAGAAGAATATTAGTAAGTGACCAGCAGACTGTTCTTGTGATATTCTGGTGAAGAATGTGGCTGATTTTTGTCCTAGTACAAAATATCTGACTGAGGCTAAATTGAAGAATTTTTGATTAATGGTGTTGGCATAGGCCATTTTAAGACATCATAGTACTTACTTTGTTGTGTGGTTTTAATAATCACCTTTATAAATACATATAAAGAAAAGGAACAAGCTAGACAAAGAAAACTATAAAATGTGGAGGCTAAAGAGGAAAGGTTCACTAGGCAGTGTAATGCAGCTAATAAGTTCAATGCTCAAGAAGATAAAAAGTTTAAATAAAAGTCTGATGCTAAATGAAATAAAGGGACAGGTAACCTCATGGCAAAACCACCTGAAGCTAAGCTTCCACTTGTTAAAATGAATTAAAGGAAAGCTTAATCAGTGAAGGAAAGCATCAACACCAAAAAACTGAAACAAATGTGTCTGAAACAGGGAGCCAAGTACCAGCCCTACTAAGCAGGAGAACTTGGTAAGTCTAGCCATGTAGTTCTAAACTTCGAGTCAAGGACACAAGAAACAGGTTATAGAATCTCCCTCTGTAGCTAAGGGAAGTGGCAAAGGCCAGGTATTTGCCACGGGCAACTCTACATGGAGAAGCAGACAGGCCACTGGTGGTGATGGTGAAGTCTAAATTTCCATTGTAACCCCAAGCTGATAGAGATGCTAAAGTCCTGGGATTCCTGCCAAGGAAAGCTGAAGGCCAGTTGTGGAAACAGCCTAAGGGCTAGAAGTAAGACCAGTTGTGGCAACAGCTCAAGAGCTAGAGGTGTGTTTCAGTCAACAAAGATGGAAGGAGCTGGAGATCTGGAGAATACTTTGGAATCAAACATGGAGATGAAGAATTTGGAGTTTGCCTGGAAGCTTTCAACTTACTTCGGTCCAATATTTCCTTTCTATACTCCTTTTCCTCCATTTTTGAATGGTCATAGCTGTTCAGTGTCATTTTGGCAATATATGATCTGCTTTTTTATTTTGTTTACATAAGGGTTTAAAGTAAAGAGACTGTCATGAATCTCTGAAAAGATTTTGAGCTTTGAACTTTAAACAGGATTGAAATTGTGAGAGATTGTGAGGATTTTGGAAACTGGACTAAAGACATTTTACATTGTGATATAACTACAAGACTATGGGAGTCAGGGAGGGGAGTATGGTGGTTTGCATAAAAGTGACCTACAAAGGCTCATGTATTTGAATGCTTTCTCAACAGTGAGTAGGTGAGTAGAACTGTTTGAAAAGATTAGACAGACAAGGAGGTGTAGCATTTGGAGGAAATATGTCATTAGCTTTGAGGTTTCAAAAGCCTCTCTCTCTCTCTCTCTCTCTCTCTCTCTCTCTGCCTAGGGATCAGGATGTAGCTATCAGCTACTGCTCCAGTGTCTTGCATGCCTCCTTGCCCCCCCCCCCACTATGGTGATAACGGACTAAACCACTGAAACTGAAAGCATACCTCCAGTCTAACGCTTTGTTTTATAAGAATTTGTTTTATAGTCATGGTGTCTCTTCACACCAGTAGAACGGTGACTGAAACTGTGTTCCCAGTTATTATCATTCTTTTATCGTTAAGCAGTGTTTTACTTAGTTTTCTTACCCCTATGACCAAATACCTATTAAGAAGCACTTCAAAAGGAAAGCTTATTTTAGCTTCAGTTTGGAGGAACACAGCTCATTCATGTAAAGAAAACCATAGCAGCAGGAGCATGAGGCCACACAGCCAGAAAGAGGAAGGAGCACAGGAAGTAGTGATGGCAAAAAAAAAAAAAAATTGTGAAGGTCCACTCTAGTGATAAACTTCCTCCAGCAAGACTGTATCATAGAGCTTACTACTAATTTTGAGCAAACTGTTCAAACATGTGAGCTGATGAGGTACATTTTAGATGAAAACCAGAGCAAATAGTTGGAAGCCATAACCTAGAGCAGTGGTTCTCAGTCTGTGACCCCTTGGGGGGTCCAAAGACTCTTTCACGGTGGTTTCATGTCATCTCAGATATTTACATTATGATTTATAACAGTAGCAAAATTATAATAATAATTCTATGGTTAGGGTCACCACAACATGAGGAACTTTACTAAAGAATCACAGTATTAGGAAGGTTGAGAACCACTGCTCTAGAGAAATTCAGTAAGAGGAGATGATACAGACTGTAAAAGTGACTTTGCTTAATATGCTCAAGAAATGAAAGTATATCATTTTATTTTGGTGAAATACTAAAGGCTAACAAGCCACATTAGTTAGATTTCTAGTGTTGTGAAAAATCTCTCTGTGACCACAAATAGCTTGGGTAGGAAAAGGTTTATTTAGCCTATTTATCCTGAGTCACCATTCATCCCTGAGGGATGTCATGACAGGAATTCAAGGCAGGAAGTGAGATACAGGAGCACAAATTAGAACTATACATACTAAACTGCTAGCGAGGCTCAGACTCAGTATCATTCCTATATTTGTAAGTGTTGGGGTCTGAAAAACAAAACAACCCAGGCAATCACGAGAATCCAGCAAAGCAAGATCTTTATTTGGATTAAGCAGCAAAATCTGACCAGACAGAGACAACAGCACAGACTCAGGAGCTGTGAGTATTTCTGAACATTCATCTTAGTGAGTATTTAAGCAGATGACACAATCTTATTGCACTCAGGCTGCTATTGGTGGATCAGGGCCTCACAACAGACTGAAGATTTGAACTGAGAACCTGAAGAAAAATTGTACAGTATTTTCAGAAAAAAAAGAACCCCAAAGGAAGGGGGAGCAATCATATTTTGTCCCAAGGAATTGAGTGAGAAAGTTGGGACTGGACCTTGACTCACCTTTTGCAGACAGATCCCCTCTTGGACTTCTGGCCTAGAATTCAGAATGATAAGGGAACAAAGAAGTGCGTAATTTGTACATATTCAGTTTAAGTCATGACAGGCAGTACATTTATGACTCCTGTGCCTTATTTAAATAAGCTGCAATATCGCTTCTTACATTTTTTTTTTTATTAGTTAATGGACAAACATGAAACACCTGAAGAAGCAGGATAGCAGTTAGTTCCAGAGCCTGTGCACATGAACTCAGTTTTGACCCTGCTATTAAGATGGAGGTTGTTCCTGAAATGGCTGGGCTCAGACAACAGTCTCCTAACAGAGCACCACCTTCCACAGTGGACTGGGCTCTACACGTCAATCTTTAATGTGGAAAATTCCCCACAGACTTGCCTACCGACCAAGGTGATGGAGGCATCTTCTCAAAGGATATTCCCTCTTCCCAAATGGCTTTAGTTTGTATCAAGCTGACAAAAACCAACTAGTAAAATAAGATATAAGAAAAAGTAATGTAAAAATAGAAAATTTAAAATATAAACATTGAAATTAAATCTCATGAAAAGTTTTAATAGATAAATATTTACTAATGAAGAGAAATTTAGTAAAACAATAGATCATTTAGATTAAAATATCCAGAAGGAAACACACTGAATAAAGATAGCACAAAATATAAGAAACATTTAAGAGTCATATAAGAACCTAATAAAAACATTGAATTTGTGTATTCTTGCAACCCTATGGTGAAAACAAAGAAACATTCCTTAACTAGAATGACTAAAAATATTCTAAACATCACGAGTTATTAAACCATATTTTCTACATGCTCCCTCTAAAAAATACATACAGAAACACACAAACACACACACACACATGCAAAGGGTAAGAAAGAGGAATAATAACTAGAAAGTAATTATTTCCTCCAGGGATAGCATGGTTGGTGCCCTCATGAAGCAGAGAGCCTGAAGTGAGCCACAGAAGGCCTTGAATTGATTATAGGAAGAAAACAACCAGAACTAGAAAGTTCACAGTTAAGGCTAGAGAAATGGTACCAAGGTGTTGATATCCCCTCTTCAAAGGAAAGGATAGAAACCAAGATTGCCATCCTCTCTAAGAGGTCTTAGAGAGGGGTATGGGAGGAGATGAGGGAGAGAGGATGGGATTGGGAAGGAATGAAGGAGAGGGCTACAGCTGGGATACAAAGCGAACAAAATGTAATTAATGTAAAAAATAAAAATTTAATTAAAAAAAGAAGATTGCCATCCTTTGTAAACACAGCTCCTTCTCAGGAATTCTTTTCCAATTTTCCAAATATGAGCACATGCTAAAGTTTTTGGTCATGTGAACTGAAGTTTCCAGGGCGGCAGGAGGGGAGAAAGGAGCAACATCTATGCTCAAGATTAGCCAAATGACTTAACTAGCAATTATGGAGAGTTAAAATGTGATAGGCCAAAACTCTATTGTCTTCAGCTGTTATTAGTCCCTTGAAAGCTATGCATTGCCTATCCCAGTGTCTGCCCTAACAACCTTGTGACTATAGACAACTTTAAATTATACGGTTGGCAAGCCACCTAGCTTCTGGTAATCCAAACCTAAACTGACTCCAGATAAAATCTGGGGATGACAACAGATTTCCCCACTTGTCTACCTCTCACTTCGCTGTTGTTGTCTCTGCAAATGAGGATTTCTACAACAAAAACAACAAATAGTTGTCTACAAAGACTGATTTAGTGATTAAAACTACAGTTAATTGG
Organism: Psammomys obesus; assembly: GCF_907164565.1. Classification (NCBI taxonomy): domain Eukaryota; kingdom Metazoa; phylum Chordata; class Mammalia; order Rodentia; family Muridae; genus Psammomys; species Psammomys obesus. Next base: position 381,255 of record NW_026590656.1, on the reverse strand, counting down.
GCACATCAGAATGTTGCAGATCAAAAAGCTAATTACTATATCTTGGGCTTCCTTTATAGCCCTGGATAGACATTCCTTGCCTAGAACACACATGCTGGGCAAACCTTTTTGAAGTCTATTCATTAGCAGAACACAAGCTTCTGCCAACCCAAAAGCAATGAACGTCAGTAGCCATTGAAGCCTATTGAAAAGCCTCCCCAACTTTCTGTAATCTCTTCTTGGCATACCCACCAACATACTTTTAAACTCATCTTAATCTATAACTTTCTTTGTTCTATAAAACTATAAAATTTCATGTACATGAAATTTGGGGTAACATGAATATGTGTTCCTTAGACATGGTTCCTCAAAATGGCTCTATAATAAACTCTCTTTAATTCCTTTAAGAGTGAGAAGTGATTGGTTGGTTGGTTGGTTGGTTGGTTGGTTGGTTGGTTGGTTTTAGTTTGAAGGATTTTAATTTTTTCATCAACAGCACCAATAAATTTGAAGCATTTAAGTGTTTTGATTTATCACATTCTTTATTACATTACTATTAAAATTCTTTACACTGGAAAATGGAATACTGAGTAACCTAAATCTGTATTCACTCATATACATGGTCATGTTACTCAAATACTTGTGGCCATGGTCACTCATAATTTATTCCATTTAAGCTAGTTTTGCATTGACAGTAGACATTAATTTTAGAGCAGATGTCATTTGGTCTTCTCAAATATATAATATTAAAGTTGCTTCAAATAAATGACAAAGAAAATATTTATAACTTTACATAGAAAAAGTTAGCTTCAAAGCAGCAAATATTAGACTAATTATTAAATTTGCAAAACAAATAAATATAAGCACAATACTTAGGATCATTCCTAATAGTACTGAAAGAAAACAAGTTCAACTTTCTATTCAGAGAAAAAAAACATTTCAAAATTAGTATCAGATAGTATTTTAAACAAAAAAGACAAACTTTCAGAATACTTTATCGTTATAATAGTGTAATGAAAGGTATAAAAAGAAATTACGTCACAGGAAAAGACAAAGATATAGAAACAAATGAACATCTAGAGGAAAAGCTTATGTCAGTAAATTTAAGTACATTACAACTGTATATAGCAGTACATACTATATTATATATACATCCCATTAGATTTAAATATATTTACCTGTGTGTGTACGTAGACATAGAAACATTAAAGAAGAATAAAATTGGCATGAAAAAGCAATGGGGCTATTCAAATATTAAAGTATTTATTAAGGCAAAAATTATTACTGGTTTAAAACATATTATGTAATAATGAAAGAATCAGTTTTAAGTATACGAAAAATAATATTATTACAAAGATATAAAGCAAATAACCAAATTAACTGGTGCAGTAAACACTTCTAATAGAATAATTTTAATATATAGCAAATCGAAAACTAGGAAATTTGAAGCCAATATTTAACAAAATTAATTGCAGTGACATATAAAAAACTGCTCTAATAATCTGCTTGTGTATATATGATCACTTCGTATGAACCATGTACAAATAAGTAACTCTAAAGCCTTAACAGTTTCAAAGAGAATTTCAAAATGGAAGCACACTACCATTCTGTTGGCTTACTGTAATTAAATTACAGTCAAGCTCCATCTATATAAATATTAAAGAGTTTACTTATAAATAATGTGTCTACATAAAATTATAATTAAAACTAAAAAATATTTGAACTAAAAACCTTATTTTGCAGCTTATGTGAGAAAGTTAATGCACCATTGATACCAAGACTGGAAAGAACATTAAAAGAAAGAAAATTATTCACTAATAACCCTCAAGAATGTCAGTCTAAAACTCCTTAACAAAATAGGAGCAAAGAAAACTAACAATAATACAAACAAAAGAAAATAAAAATACAAAATGACAATATACCACATTCAAGTTATGCTTATTTTTATTCTGTAAATTTAGTTAATCACTGTTAAATTGTCATCTTATTTACCAAATTAACATAAAAAGAAGTACAAAATCATGTTATTGTACAAATAAACCAAGGACAAGCCTACAGCACTAACAGTGTGGCCTTGTGATAAGCACACATTTTGCAACCTTCTTACTAGCAACATTCCTATTCCACAAAAGTTATTCATCTTTTAAAAAAAAGAAAATAATTATGCTTCAAAAATTAAATAAAACTTTACCGATATTTTCTACTAGTAAAATGTAGTAACATGTATGAATATAAACAGGTAGGGATCAATTCTAAGGAAATGTTAGCATTTCATCACCAATAAAATCTAGAGGATACTACATAAAAAAATTGAAGATCATTATAAATAAGGTAATATATCTAATGAAGATTGGAGAACTCAAGATTATAAATACATGCATTGACCCATTCAGTAAAAAGACTGAATTTAAATGTCTGAAAGAGTTGTGGCATTCTGCCATTTAAATCAAAATGTTACTGTCTAAGTCAAGTAGTCCTGAAAAAAAAAAAAACACTTGCTCAAGAATTTTCTTTGACTTTATTATACTGTTTTACTGTAGAACTCTTCTAATTAAGACAGTGGAATTACTTTGACTAGGTAAACATGTAGCAGGTCCTGGGTTGAATCCACAGCACATAGGATGGGCATGGCCTAGGGCTGGATGAAATTACAGTAATCAGTGGGAGAGAGAAGAAGCATGTGCTCTACCAGTGAAGAAACTGTCACCCGACAAAAGCTACTTTGTGGTACATGAAGAAAGTCTTTGTGGAGGCCATACCTTCCACAATATGTCAAAATCCATTGTCAAATGGAGTAAAATACAGTAAACGTTAAATATAAGACAGAAAATATTTCATAGACTAATATCCATATAACCTTAAAGTAAGCAAAGATTTCTTACACAATATAGTAATGGCATTATGTTTATTGAAAAGGACAAAGGAGACTAGGAAACCAAAACTCTGCTGAGATAAAATAACTAGGCAAGTAGCAAAATAATAAATACATACATGGTTTTAAAATAATTTTTATCTGTCATACATTAAGGAATTTGACAAATGAAAAAGATAAAAATCCATCAGAGTATTAGCAAAATATATGAATGGTAATTTCATAAATGGTTTTAAGAAAATATATAACATTACAAAATCTTTAGTCTACTCCAGTAGTCATAGGACACAAGACAGTAAAATAAAGAAAAAAAGGTGTTGAAAGTAAAAATTTTGACAGTGACAGGTATTGAAGAGGAGTACAGAGCCTTGGAAACTCACATATTATGAGGAGGGTCAATTAATGCTTAAGACATCATTAAATGGTTTCACTTGGAGAATGAAAATCAATGTGTATCAGATTGAACAAATACATGGAAAAGGGTCATAGCAAGACTGTTAAAAAATAAAATAAAGAATCGTTCCCATCCCTCACTCCCCAACACTTCCACCCCAGGCAATGGGCAAAGAAACAAGTTGTTTCTTATAGTAGTTCTTATGTGTTGTTCTTACATTAGTCAGGAGCAGAGCAGAGGGCAGTCTTTGTTCATCCTAGCTTGATGGCAGGCATGGCAGCCAAAGATGTTTTATGCTTAGGACACGGAAAAATAAAATTCAGTCAGTGTATCTCGGGAAGAGGAGGACAGAAACCTGTGTTCCACTATGCCATGTCGTGTGGACTGGGAAAGATGTCCGCAGACATGCCCCCCTATCCCACACCCAGATGCGAGGGTGGGCCATAGACACACAGAGCTCCGCCTGCCACCAGGCAGTGCAGAAAGACAGACAGAGACCTGCAGACCACCGTAACAATCACAGACCTGCCTTCCAGCACATAGCACAAGTGGTCTGTAGACACTGGCCTGCAGCTGTACCACACAGGGCAGAGCATATCATCTAAGGGCCTACCAGCCTCTAGATGTAGCTATCATGCAGTAAGAGCCACCACAATGTGAGCGCATGTGGTGGTCAGACTGAAGAGAAAGAGAAGTGAAGCAGCTTGAGCATAATGAAGAGAGATGAACCTGGAGACTTGTGGCTGGAGAGAGGGGTAACCTGTTGTGAGCAGCGAGGCCCACCACCTGAGGCCACAGTGAGGCCCCAGCTTGAGTTGTCGTCACCAGGGGGCCGTGTCTGTGGCTCCTATTATTACTAGAGAACAATGGGATGTCCCTGGTCATGGACAGCTTCCAGGAACCACAAGGATGTCCAGGGGATGCGCAGCACTGGCTCTGCCCCTCACTTGATACCATGCTCTGAAGAGCATTCAGGAGAGCAGGCCCAGTGCCTTACCCAGACAGCACAATGAAGCTGGCTCTGGTAGTCAGGTTGTGGGTGAGCCAGCCCAAGGGTGTAAGTGTAGAAAAGCAGGCCCTACACCTTGCCTGAGCCCCAAAGAAAGCTAACCCTGGTAGAGGGGGATCGGGTGAGTCAGCCCCCGAGAGTGTGAGAGCAGGAGAGCTGCTGACCCAACCTATCAATGGCTGAAGCACTTGGGAGAGTAGGAGACTGGGTAGCAGAGTGGAGCTGGTTCTGGATGTGTGGGTGCACGTGAGCCAACTTTGAGGGCATGAGGGCAGGAGGCCGACCTACCTCCTGTTGATGTAAGCATTGGGTGGGCTAGCTGGAGCAGCGCTGGAGAGCTCACCCTGGTGCTGCAGATAAGGAAGAGCCACCTCAACTACCACCCAGGTCCAGTCCCAGAGATTTGAATTGGCGTACCCCAAAATCTATACCATCTGCTAATGGATGGGACGCATTAAAGGCCCAATCGTGCTGATCCAAAGATGCAGGACCTCCATGATACAGGATAACCAGGAGGGCCAGTGAGGAACCAATGTTGATGGTGTCACAGAAACCAGACCAAAGACTCATTGCAATGAACATTTGCAAGTGAAGGTATGTGGACAGAGGGATACAGTATGGGACAAACTGACATGCTACAGCTTCCTCTATGAGATGCTGTCTATGCTTTAGGGTTTTTTTTTCTTTTTTGTTTATTTGTTTGTTTGTGTAATTTTTATTTGGGAGAGAGGTTGCAAGGGCAAAGGACAGATATGAGAGGATGGGGAGATGAGCAGAACTGGGGTGCATGATGTGAAATTCACAATTAATATTTTTTTTAAGTTACCAATAATTTTAAGGATTTAAAAAAATGTATCCAAACAACAAAATACTGCCTTTTGATTTAAAATTTTAATTAAACTGCTACACTCAATAATGGGGATGTATTTCACAATTTAAATAAAAAGAGTACACATTAGGTAATTAAATTTACAAAGGAAACAAAGACATAAATATATGCTATTATAAAAACAAAATGGTAATTAATCACAAGAGACTTGAAAATATATTCTTTAACTTGTGGATACTCCCTGTTTAAATCAGCAGGCTAAAAGTATGCCCCGAGAAACTTTACAAATGCACACAAAGATATGATCAAGAGAAATGGAAACAAATGCCCATGAACCATTGTTCATTACAACTCCAAGGTAAGGCAGGCACAAATACCCATGACTTCATGTTACTAAATAAAGTATATGTCACAGTAGAGAAGACAGAGATCATCCTGTATCTGATCCAGAGCTCCAGAGTCAGTATGTAACAGGGTTTGCTACACATCCCTAGAGACCTGAGTTTGAGTCACAGAGCTCACGTAAGGGTTCAAAGAGAGAACCAAGTCCACAAACTTGTCCTGTGACTTCAACACATACTCTGTAATACACACATATACAACATACACACCAAACCAAAATAGTGAGAAAAAATGAATTAAAATCTGATCAGGCAATCCAGACAAAACAGAATACGTAGTGGTAACACTGACAAAAGATTAAAACTTAATCAAGCCAAACTTCTACAATGTTAAAATCACAGTGATAGTGCTGAAGTGGGGAAACAAGAGAAAGAAGTGAAAATAGGCCATCATGTCTTCTTCTAGGGAACAGACATATTCTTTATTTGTACTTACCTGATGTTAATACAGATCTTTTCCTTTTATCACAGCTCAATGAGATGCACTTTTAAGATACCTTCACTTTTCTGTATGTGTATTGTACTTCAATATTTTTAATGATGACTAAAATTAGACATTGAGAAAAATTTAAAGAGGAGAGGCAGTACATGTAGGCTTCAACCTAAGGCTTTGAAAACCCAGTAATGGAGAACACAGAGAGATCAGAAGGAAGAAAATAAAAAATGTTAGAAGCAAAAATGACCTCCATGAGAGGATAGAAATATATAGGGAAATCTATGCAAAAGTGAATTCCATTTATCAGAAGAAATCAAAGGACTTTAAAGAGAATCCTAACTAACACTCACTTTAAAGTGATTGAATATGGCTTGTTCGTCAGTCAGCTGTGAAATCTGCTCCAAAGAATTGCTTTGTTGTTTTGTGAAAACTGAAGAATGCAGTCTTGCTCATGCATATGAAACCAAGTGCACATGAGTGGTCAAAGTGCACATGAGTGGTCAAATCCTTAACAAAGGACACAACATAAGATTTCCAGGAAGTAGCAGTGTGCTCCAGTCAAGTGTATTGGCTAGAGCTTTACCCATTAGAAGGACTGCGTCTGAGTAAGGAAGTATGGGAAATTAAATGAGTTTTTGAGGGTGGAGACCTGATCAGTGTGAGGCCTCAGAGAGTTCACCAGCTCTACACACCTTGCTAGGATATCTGCAAATCAAGACTATTCCAAGACTACATTGGCTACACACTGTGTATACCAGCCTCTAAAGATGTGTGGAATAAATTTGTGTTGCTTAAGCCATCACATTTTATGGTATGATGTCATGGAAACTCACATGCATTAATAGAGATTTGGGTACCCAAAAGTGGGACATTAATGAAAAAAATCTCTAAAACTGAAGGAATGACTATGAAATTGGGTAATACAGAGGCAAGAATGAAAATGGGACCTGTTAAAGGTGATTGGCAATGGGACTCTTTGAAACTATTGCAAGAATGCTGGATTTCTAGTTTTGCATGAAATAGAAAATATGGATTCTTTCATTCAAATATGAAGGAAAACTTTATCTAATATTAATTACATAAGTACAAAAACCTATCTGAAGTGTAGGTCACATTTATGCAAATAAAATTTTCTTTGTATATCTCTGTTCCCCATTTTTTAAGTGGATTACTTGGTTTATTGCTTTTCAGCTTGTTTAGTTCTTTATATATATTGGATATGAGTCCTCATTTTAAATCATGTGTGGGTTTCTTTAGAGATGCTGTTTCCTAAGTTTTTGTTTTGTTTTGTGTTTCTGAGACAGACTCTCATACTGTAGTTCAGGCTGGCCTGGTCTAGTCCAGGCTGACGACTAAATTCATGACAACCTCCCGAAGCTTGTTTATTAATGACTTTTCTTGTTGCGGTTACAGAATATATTGAGGAAAGCAAGACTTTTTTTTTTTTTTTTTGGATTACAGTTGAAGGGAACATTTGATCATGGTGGGAAAGTCATGGTAGGAGGCGCTTAGATAGCTGATGTCACTGTATACACACTTAGCAAGCATATGTGTTATATCCATTCAGGGATTGAGAAATTCTTGTGTTAAAAAGTAATATGTCTTAAGTTGTTCTATTCTCACAAACAGAAACATCTAAGTTAGCATTTAATATATTGTTCAACAAGTTGGGTTTTTTTACACAAACAATATAAATGATGGCAATGACATTCTAGCACTAATGATCCTTTCTAATGATCCATTTCATATAATCAGAAGTCTCTATGCTTTATTATTCTTACTCAGTTTCTGAAAACAAAACTTACATACTTGCAGTGACTTTGTCAATGTTTCTTTATATATGTGTGTGTGTGTGTGTGTGTGTGTGTGTGTGTGTATGTATATTGCAGAAAGAAAACTAATTTTTGTTTGTTCTAGGTATATTCTAATATTTTCCAGAGGGACTTTCATATGCAGTTCATTTCATCTTTTGATCTTCCTGGTGATTACATAACCTTACAGACTACAGGCTAATCTACTAACAAAAATGTCTAAGGACCCAGGAATAGGAATCATCCCATATTCTTCTGCCTGCTTTCCCTGTCAAATGATTAAATTCTATTTTTATCTCTTTTAAGGTGTACTTAATTTCCACTCCCCCTTTTATCCTTTTCTTCTAGTTAAGTTTTAACTTTATTTCAACAGCTGTGGTGACACAGCTGCCTACATGATCTCTCTGGGTGGGTCTTCAATTTCTTGGCAATCACTAAAACTGCTGAAACCATGTGATATTTAAAATAGAATCTGCAACATATCTGTAATGCCAGCAGGAGGCAGAGCATCAAGAGTTTAAGAAACCTAGGCTAGATTCTGGCTATTAAGAATAAAGCTGCTATGAACATAGGTGAGCAAATGTCCTTGTTGTATGGTTGAGCACCTTCCAGATAGATACCCAGGAGTGGTATAGCTGGGTCTTGAGGTAGTACTATTACTAGTTTTCTGAGAAAGCACCAGACTGATTTCCTAAGTACAAGCTTACATTCCCACCAGCAATGGAGAATGGTTCCCTTTCTCTGCATCCACTCCAGCATGTATTGGTACTTGAGTTTTTGATCTTAGCCATTCTGATGGGTATAAGGTGAAATTTCAGGGTTGTTTTGATTTTCATTTCCCTGATGACTAAGGACATTGAGCATTTCAGTAAGTGTTTTTCTACCATTCGGTATTCCTCTATTGAGAATTCTCTGTTTAGCTCTGTACCTCATTTTTTAATTGGATTACTTGTTTTGTTGGTGTTTAACTTTTTGAGTTATTTATGTAGTCTGGATATTAGCCCTCTATCAAATATAGGGTTGGTGAAGATCCTTTCCAGTCTGTAGACTATAATTTTGATGACAGTGTCCTTTGCTTTACAGAAGCTTTTCAGTTTCATGTGGTCCCATTTATTGATTGTTGATGTTAGAGCCTGTGTTGTTGATGTTCTGTTCACGAAGTTATCTCCAGTACCAATAAGTTCAAGGCTCTTTCCCCACTTTTTCTTCTAACAGGTTTAGTGTGTCTGGTTTTACATTGAGGTATTTGATCACTTGGACTTGAGTTTTGTGCCCGGTGATAAATATGGATCTATTTCATTATTTCTACATGTAAACATCCAGTTAGACCAACACCATTTGTTGAAGATGCTATGATTTTTTTTCTCATTCTGTGGTTTTGGCTTCTTTGTCAAAAATCAAGTAGTTGTAGGTTTGTGGGAATATTTCTGGGTCTCCAATTCGAAACATACCCAGATGTCCCACAACCGAAGAATGGATAACAAAAATTGTGGTACTTTTACACAATGGAATACTACTTAGGAATTAAAAACAAGGAAATCATGAATTTTTCGGACAAATGGAAGGAACTAGAAAAAAATCATTCTGACTGAGATCACCCAGAACCAGAAAAGCACATGGTACATACCCATTAATCAATTTTAGCCGTATAATATAGTATAAACATACTAAAAGCTATAGTCCTAAAGAAGCTAAACAAGGACCCTAGGGAAGAGGTTTAATCCTCATTCAGAATGGCAAACAGGATACATACTGAATGTAGGAGAAGACAGGGAACAGGACAGGAGCCTTCCATAGAGGGCGTCTGAAAGACTCAACCCAGCAGGGTATCAAAGCTGATGCTGAGACTCATAGCCATACTTTGGGCAGAGTACAGGGAATCTTACGGAAGAGGGGAAGATAAAAAGACCTGGAGGAGACAGGAGCTCCACAAGGAGAACAACAGAACCAAAAAATCTTGTCCCAGAGGCACCTGCAGAAACTAATGTACCTACCAAGGACAGTGCATGGAGAGGATCTAGACCCCTGCTCAGATGCAGACCATAGGGAGCTCAGTCTCCATGTGAGTTCCCTAGTAATGAGATCAGGGGCTGTCTTTGACATGGACTCAGTGGCTGAATCTTTGATTACTTCCTCTTGGTGTGGGGTCAGCCTTGCCAAGCCACAGACCAAGACAATGCAGCCATACCTGATGAGACCTGATAGGCTAGGCTCAAATAGTAGCAGAGGAGGTTGTCCCCTATCAGTGGACTTGGAGAGGAGCATGAGGGAGAAGAGGGAAGGAGCATGGGACTGGGAGGAGATGATGGAGGGGGTTACAGCAGGGATACAAAGTGAATAAATTGTAGTTAATAATAATAAAAAAATAAAAAAGAAATTGAGGCTGCATAGGCAATTCCAGGCCACCCTACAGGAAGCCCTTAAACAAACAAACAAACATTGAGCAAACAATAACAAAATATAAAAGATATAAATATAAAAGATAAAAGAATAAATCAGATAATATCATCTCTTTTCTCATAACCTTAATGTGTAAACCTTAAATGTGGCCAACACAGCCTTCCCTGGCACTTTATAGTTTTGTAGCAATGAGCGTTCTGTACTGTTGACCCTAATGAGACAAAAACAGGATGCATACACCTTATTTTACAGACACTATACAGCATCCTCTCTTGATTTTTTTTTTTTTTTTTTGGAGCTTGGATGGTGCCTAACCTTCCTACTTTTCAGATTTCAGGCCCCAGAGGAAGATGCTTATCTTTCTATTTTTAAAAAGCCACTTCTTCTATTTATTTCTATAGATCTTTATTGCTTCTTTCTTATAGACAGGTCTGTACTCACCATTGCACTAATGTCTTCTTTAAGAAAGGTTACATGTAACTAAAAATTCATGTTCTATAGAAATGTAGATTTATGAATATAAAATAATGACTCACTATGATTATGCTTTCACAAATCTGTCATTTTTTATTAGGTTTTCTTCTGGGTTCAGTAAATTTAGGTCTCTGACAACCTTGTGACAACCCACATAAAAATGTCAGTAACTCATAAAATTAGAAAATCATTAGTTCCTTTACACAAAGAGAAATCCAAGTTACTTGAGCTTTTGTAATTAATGGAAAAAAAATGTATGACTTTTCTTAAAATATGGAACATTTCTCTGTTTTTCTCAGATTATTTTGAATTTGTAATTATCCTCATACCACAAATCTCTATAGAGTTTAAAATTTCATTCTTTGGAGTGAGGAATCACAGGACTTCTATATTCAATGGCCTTTTAGAAAGGACTCTCAAGAAATCCAAGGGTTGGAAAGTTCTTGAGTCTGTATGTAAAACAGTATGAATATATTTATCATTACAGAGCTGTATATTTAAGATGTTTGCAGCAATTTTATTTTTTTAAATGTGCAAATCCAAAACCAATGTTATTGATAAATGGTAAAAACCACTCATATTTATATAACACTAAATTAATTTGTGATACAAATTCTAGAAACCAAAACCAGCATTTAATAATCATTACATATTTAGACAAATAATTCATAGATCTTAAATTAAAATACTTAGATTTGAATGTATAACATGCAGTCACCACAGAAATCCTGAGTGTAGAAAGAGGGCACGTGGAACTCTATAGAGGCAGAAGTAGACCTGAGTGCTATGAAGGAAGGAAGGGAAATACAGCAGTAGGGTTTAAGTGAGGATGAGGAGGAAAGGAAACAGAGAGGGAGGTGAAGGAAAGAAAGATAAATAACAATAAGCATGTTTGAAAATCTATTAGGGCTTATTGGATTTATAGCTGATTCATTTATAGTTGTAAAAACTAAAAAGATAAATTTTAGAAATAGTAAATAGAATGAAGCAAAGCTAACTAAATTAAGTTACAAAGAATTTTAATGCAAATAGCATGTGTGGCTCCACAGGAGATCACCTAATCTGAGCTTCTTATTTCTGATTTTGTTTCACTGCAACCTTGGGATCTTCAGGTTGATAATGTCTTTATCTTCCAAGAAGTAGGCACTTCACCAGGCTGTAAAACAGTGGTCCAGATGACTGGACTGTTTATTTCTTCTCATGTGCTAGCTAACAAATAATGAAGAAGAGTAAAATAAAATCACGATTTACATGAAGAAATCAATTTGCTTATCCATAATGAAAGGAAAAATGAACCTGTATAGTTTTATTGTATTCCCTGGGAAACTTTCTAATTTTGCCATGCCCAGGGAGTAAAAACCTCTACCAATCACAAGCAAACAAGCAAAGGCCCGCATCTTAAAAAAACATACACATATATTTAGTCAATGTGGGAGTGGGTTAAGTTCTGAGGACAACCTGCAGCGCTTGTTTCTCTCCTACCATCGAGGATGTAATAATTCAGCTCTAGGACCCATGACAAATGGCTTTACCTGATGACTGAATGATCTGCTGGTCCCAAAATTCACATCGTTAAAAAAAAATGGGGTTCAAGTCATTTCAGACACGTAAGCTGCTGCACACCCAAAAAGTCTAAGAAAGCATTCCAGAAACATGGGAGAGATTACCTACAGAATGCATTTCAGGCTAATCGTGAACGCTGTTATAAAGTTTTCATTAGGACTCAAAGACTTTTCAGTCATAGCAATTCTTGTCAAATTCTATGGGGATGGTAATGAAATAAAGTAAGGGGAGTATGTATATGTATATATATATATATGTATATGTATATATAGGTATATAAATACGTAAGGAGAGTATGTATATACATGTATGTGTGTGTATGTGTGTATGTAAGGGGAGTATATATATATATGTATATATACATATATACACACATATATATGTAAATACATACTCCCATTTTTTCATTTCCAATGACTACACCATAAATGTATGCAAGACTTCTCAAAAACACTGAAAGATTTAAAATCAAAACCCTCATTCACACCTTTAAAGAAGGCTTACAGTTCCCCAAACATCCCAAGTCCCCTGTAATTCCTCTCGCACATTTTTGCCATAATTATAAAAGGGGAGTTAAACAGCATCACCATTCTTTGCTGTGGCACAGGTTATAAACTTAAGTGGACTTTACCGGCAGCATGGAATGTTTCAGCTTTAAAAATAAAAGTAGGTTACAAGCTACACGCTACCGTTCTAGAAAACTTGTGCAATATGTTCTTAACGACGGCTGTGGTTGTCACAAAGGGCCTCATTTACCTTTAAATGCTGTTAATGTGCCGTCCATGCAGATGGAAGGGGTGGGACTGTGCGCTAAGCTGGGGGCTTTTACTGTCATATTTGGCAGAGTTTCCTTCTACCTGCCAGTTCAAAAGTTCAATCCGTTTCCATATAGAATATATATACTAAAAAGAATTCAGTCTGTAAAACGGCCTTCCTATGATCCACCCTTTTCAGATTCTCTTGTGCTGTGTAGAAGTGGCACTGTGTGCCCATGCTATGCACTGAAGATACACAAATGTGGCGTGTGCAGGATAATGCCTCATACCAATCAGACGTCCATTTGTTACTGTGTTAACAACCCCTTATCTCTTAGCATTATAAACTCCAATTAAAACTAATACACACACACACACACACACACTCACTCACACACACACACACACACACATATATAGGGAACTCTGAAAAAGTATAATAGGTTTCTTAGATGATATTCAAAGATACACAAACTATGGAATATGATGAAGTCTTAATTACTTTTATTTTTTAATATAATGTATAATAAATTATAATATAATTACATCATTTCCCTGTTCCTTTCTTCCCTCTCACCCTTCTCATAAGCTCTTTCTTCCTCTCTTTTAAATTTGTGACCTTTTTATGGATTATCATTAGACAAACATATGTATATACATTTATATTTTTAAATATAACCTGCTCAGTATTTGTAATGTTACTTGTATGCATGTTTTTAGGGCCAATCATTGGATAACTAATTTGTGTGCTCTTCCATTGGGAATATCATTTCTTCTGTTGTCAGAATTCCTCAGTTGTCTGTAGATCTCTTTGTGAAGATGGGGTCTGGTGCTCTTTCACTAAACCACTTTACCATGCCTATTGCTGCTGCTCTTGTTCAGCATTTAATAATTTCTGCCCATTCTGTTCTGTTAAGAGAGAACGAGAAAAATTTATTTATCTCCTTTTTTAAAGTATTTGCAACTGGGAGATTAAGAATTATACAATCCTTTGAGATGAGAAGAAAGGAAAGTCAAGAGAGAGGAAAAGGAGGACTCTAGAAGGAATAAAGTTTGTGGGATGAAAGAGAAGAGATGCTTTATATTCAAAGGACAACATGTTATGTTCCTGAGTGTATTCCAAAAATGTAGTCGGCCAACATAGATGGTGTTTATTAACTGCAATTAAGCCTACCTAAACATCTTCATAGTTCATCCCTCAAAAGTTTGGCAAGAAAACACAATAGCAGTCACAGTATTTCATCATCACCTCATTTCCAGAGGTTTCCCCTCCCATGAACTATTGCATTTTACAGTTCAGTCCACATGGTCTCCCAGCCCACTGGGCACGCATTCATATCTATCATCTTTAGGGGCCTAGAATCCGAGATGGTGCTGGGGAGCCTGAGTCTAGAATGTGGCTCCCCGCTGTTCAGCTTAGCCAGTCACTTAGTACTTACCTTAAATATTTGCACAAAATAGGAACAAGTTCTTACTACTGCGTGTGGCAGCAACACAGGATTTTTTTTTTCATTTCCAAACCTATCCTGAAGGTATTGCTGTCTTAATATTTTCAATAAATTTGTTTTGCAAATGATATCCTCTTTTAGCCTTACACAAATGTCCCAAGGCAAAGACTATGCCTTTCTTACTGAAAGAAGGGAAATGAAGCAGGAGAAACACAAATCATGCTAGTAAGGATATAATTTATCTTGTTCTACAGAAAATATAAGCAATTTGATGGTAAATGCTGACTGGGGAATTCTGAAATGTTACACACGGATCTTTAACCCAGACTTGAGGAGGTCAAAGGAACTTCTTAGAAAGACTAACATCTAAATTGAAAGCTGGGAGGTAAATTAATCATTAACCAGTGAAGGAAGAGTGGGCATAGGCTGCTGCTGGACAAGGCCATTTTGAAACATTGTAAAGAATGTAGACTCTACATATCATGACAACACTGTGTGGGAAAAGCCCACACAGTGAAATGAAAATTTGAGTTGCATTGACAAGTAAGCACACAATGAATACAGAAGCGTCTGGGCTTTAATATCTAGGCAACCGAAATGTTAAAAAATCTATTAAACATGCTTAAAACAAACTTATTTTCACTGGACAGTTCATGTTGGCGATAATGTGGCTAGCTGAGGCTGGTGCATAGCCCAGGCAGTTTGTAAGAGCGATATTAGAATCAGAAGAGAACACTGTAGCGCTCTTAAAATGATATGCTCTCAAAATGATGATAGTGTGTTCCTGAGAAGTAGCAGAGAAATAGGGGAAACTTGGTATGGTTTACAAACAGGAACTTGTAAATCACTTGATGTGACAATATTGCATTTCATGGACTCAAAATATTGATTTAATATTGCCAGTTTATAGACTAGAAAAAGCAAATATTCCCACTTAAGAAACCATCACATACTTTAAGCATTACAATTTCAGATGTAAAATGGGACCAGAAAACTGCATCGTGAAATCAATGAAACATAGCAGAGTGGAGGTACGAAGAGAGGAAAGATGCAAAGAGACGCGTACCTGAGTAAGAGGTGAGTGGGTGAGCAGATGAGATGGAAATGCCTAGATTTGACATCAAAGGCAGGAAAAATGCTGACATTATGTTTTAGTACAGTAGTAAAAAAAAGAAAGTCAGTGCCATAGTTAAATGAAAAGGTTTAAAGTCAGTTTGTTGTATTGGTATTAAGATTAATTTAGGGCTCTCACCTATTAAGAAAATTTCAGGATATATCAATGAGAAATAAAGCAGATATAAAATGTGACAGTGGGGTTGGAAGAAGTAATCAGGGCCTTACCCAACTGTGAAGCCTGTTGAAAATCATTAATGACTGGGACAGCAAGATATGCCTAAGGGAGCAATAGTGAAAAGAATGATATAAGGATAACCAACTACATTCTGGCTGGATTGGGGACCTTCTCCACAGACGGAAACACATGCCTTATTTGTAAATCTGGCCAAAAATACATGGTTAAGGAGCTGAAAGTCCCCATGAGTGAACTTGCTACTATTATTTATCTAAATGGACAGAGTATTAAACAGCTCTCTAAATTCATACCTCTCTGCCCATAAATTAGTGCAGTCTTCAGTCCTCATCAGAGAAACTTCTTGGTGGAGTGCATGATGGTTAATGCAGAAACTCAGAGCCTGTCAAAGTAGAGAGAATTTGTGTCAGCGGAATGTTCATTTGCAAATGGGATATCTTTATAGCATCCCCCTTCAAGGCTCAGGGACCATTGCACAAGATGGACGAAAAGCCTTTAAGAGCGGAGATCAAAGAAGACAGAAGCAAAGTAAAGTGCTCTGAACATGACAAGACAGGTACCGTCATGAACTCCCAGCAGCTATAGCTATCAAGCCGCTCAACATTCTGTCATTCAGAAGGGAAGAGATTACAAGCTCTTCACCTATAACTAAAATCTGTTGACATTTTTTGGGTAGGCTTTTTGCTATTTCTCTTGTTGTTGAGGTCCAGCTCTAGACCATGATGGTCAGAGAGAATACAAAGGATTATTTCAAACTTCTTGTATCTGTTGAGGCTTGCTTTGTGACCAACTATATGTTCCATTTTGGAGAAGGTTCCATGAGGTGCTGAGAAGAAGGTAAATTCTTCTGTGTTTGGGTGAATGGTTCTGTAGATGTCTGTTAGGTCGATTTGATTCATGACTGCTGTCAGAGTCATCATTTCTTTGTTTAATTTCTGTTTTGTTGACCTGTCCTTTGTTGAAAGTGGGGTGTTGAAGTCTCCCACTATTAATGTGTGGGAATCTATACGTGGTTTTAGTTTTATTAATTTTTCTTTTACAAATGTGGGTGCTCTTGTATTTGGGGAATAGATTTCAGAATTGTGATGTCTTCTTGGTGGAATTTTCCTTTGATGAGTATAAAATGACCTTCCCCATCTCTTTTGATTAATTTTGGTTGAAATATATCTTATTAGATATTAGAATGGCTACTCCTGCTTGCTTCTTGGGTCCATTTGCTTGGAAAACATTCTTCCAGCTCTCTACTCTCAGGTAATGTCTATGTTTGTGACTTAGGTGTGTTTCTCGTATGCAACAGATTGTTGGATCTTGTTTATGTATTTATTCTGTTTATGTATTTTTTATTGGCGAGTTGAGTCCATTGACGTTGAGGGAGTTTAATGACCAGTGGCTGTTAGATCCTTTAATATTGATGTTGGCTGTGGTAGTGCGTTTGTGTGTTTGGTTACTTTTAGTTTTGTTATAGTGAGGGAGGTTATTCATTTTCTGTGTTTTCCTGAATGTAGTTAGCTTTCCTTCATTGTATTTTTCCTTCTAGTATCTTCTTTAACAGTGGATTTGTGTGTAGGTATTGTTGGAATTTGTTTTTGTCATTGAATATCTTGTTTTCTCCGTCTATGAGGAATGAGAGTTTTGCTGGGTATAGTTGCCTGGGCTGACATCTGTGTTCTCTTAGGGTCTGCATGATATTTGCCCAGGACCTTCTGGCTTTCATAGTCTGTTGAGAAGTCAGGTGTGATTCTGATGGGTTTGCCATTATATGTTACTTGGCCTTTTTCCCTTGCAGCTTTTAGTATTTTTTTTTGTTCTGTATAATTACTGTTTTGATTATTATGTGGGGGGAGAAATTTTTTTCTGGTCTAATTTATTAAGTGTTCTGTAGGCCTCTTGTATTCTTATAGGCTTCTCCTTTAAATTGGAAAAATTTTCTTCTATAATTTCATTGAAAATATTTTCTGGGTCTTGGAGGAGGGAATCTTGTATTCCTATTGATTTTAGGTTTTGTCTTTTCATGTTGTCTTGGATTTCTTGGATGGTTCGTGTCAGGAATTGTTTAGGTTTAACATTTTCTTTGACGGATATATAGATTTCTTCCATTGTATCTTCCACCTCTTTCTTCCATCTCTTGTAGCGCATTGGTTATGCTTACCTCTGTAGTTCCTGTTTTCTTTCCTAAGTTCTTTCTCTCCATGATTTCCTCCATTGCGTTTTCTTCAATTTTTCCAAATCTATCTTCAGATCTTTAGCCATTTTGTTGATTTCTTCACCTGTCTGACTGTATTTTCCTGTTTTTCTTTCAATTCCTTCAGCTATTTGTTTGAACAATCCTCTATTTCTTTTATCTCTTTCAGTGATTTAAGTATTTCCTCTCTAAAGGCCATAATCTGTTTGTCTTTATCTTCCTGTATTTCTTTACATATGGCCATAATCTGTTTGACTTTATCTTCTTGGGAGCTTTTCCAGGGATTGACCAGGTGACCTGTGGTCAGTCCATTTTGCTTTTTTCCCTGTGGGTTTTTTCTCATGACTGGGAACCTCAGTCTCTGCTTTTTTTGGTGCCCACAGTCCAGCCTGGGAAGGTGATCAAGACACCCAGGCATGTGGCTCTACGCTGGCGACCAAGTGCCTGCCTGGACCCAGGAACTCTTCCAGGTTTTAGCCGGGTGACCTGAGAATGGACCTGATTGCTTCCCACACCATGGGGTTTCTTCTTATCTGGGAATTGCAATTGCTGGTGTTTTAGGGCCCAGAGTTCAGTCTCTTGGTCACTCTGCTGACTCTGTTTTCCTGCTCCTCAGACACAGTGTCCTCCCAGCATCACCATCTTGGATCCTACCACCAACTTTTTAATATTTTAAAAACTGTCCATTCTAACTGGATAGAAACTCACCACAATGTACTGTTTGGGACTTAGCAAGTATTTGAGTAGTTCTGTTAAATTTCCCTTGTAATTTATTTTTTAAATGAAGTAATTAGATAAAGTGATTTCATTTAAAATTATTTTAATTCTTAAAATTCTAGGGTTTGCAGATGCCCCTCAGTTGATGAATGGTTAGAGAAATTGTGGTACATTTACACAATGGAATATTAGTCAGCAATTAAAAACAAGGAAATCATGAAATTTGCAGGCAAATGGTGGGAACTAGAGAAGATCATCCTGAGTGAGGTATCCCAGAATTAGAAAGACAAATAGGATATATACTCACCCATAAATGGATATTATACATATAACATAGAAAAAACATACTACAATTTGTACACCTAAAGAAACTAATTAAAAAGGTGGACTCTGGCTAAGATGCTCAATCCTCATTCAGAAAGGCAAAGAGGATGGACATCAGAAGGAGGAGAAAACAGGAAACAGGACAGGAGCCTACCACAGAGGGCCTCTGAAAGATTCTACCCTGCCGGGTATTAAAGCAGATGCTGAGAGTGATAGTCAAATTTTGGGCAGAGTGTAGGGAATCTTGTGAATGAAGTGAGTAACACCTGAAGAGGACAGGAGCTCTACAAGGAGAGCAGCAGAACCAAAAATCTGGGCCCAGGGGTCTTTTCTGGGACTAATACTCCAACCAAGGACCATTCATGGAGATAACCTAGAACCCCTGCACAGTTGTAGCCCATGGAAGTTCAGTCTCCAAGTGGATTCCATAGTAATGGGGACAGGAACTGTCTCTGACATGAACTGATTGGCCTGCTCTTTGATCACCTCCCCCTGAGAGGGGAGCAGCCTTACCAGGCCACAGAAGAAGACAATGCAGCCACCCCTGATGAGACCTGAGAGACTAGGATCAAAAGGAAGGAGAGGAGGACCTCCCTTATCAGTGGACTTAGGAAAGGACATCAGTGGAGAAAGGGGAGAGAGGGTGGGATTGGGAGGTAGCTACAGGTTGGATACAAAGTGAATAAACTTTAATTAATAAAAATAGAAATAAGGGGTCAAAGGGAGGGGTTGAGAGGGGAGGGGAGAGGGAGCTACAAGGGGATACAGAGTGAATAAAGTGTAATTAATAAATAATTAAAAAATAAAAATATATTAAATATATATACAAATTATTCAGCTTATTATCTGGATTAGATTGGACTTTTCCAGGCATAACTTTGACATGAAAGTGGGATCACTATCCAGGTAGGTTTATAGTGATAAACCAAGATTTTTAAAAAATGAGTGATCTCAAATTAATAACCTAATTACGAGCAGCAATGTCTTGGATAAGCAAACGCAAAACAAACGGAAAATCAGGTATGCAGAAGGAAGCAAGATCAGGTTTGAAATTAATTAAATAGAAATGAAAGAAAATGCAAAGAATCAATGGAATGAAGAGTTGACTCTTGTAAACAGTAAAGAAAGTTGACAAATTCTTAAACAAATTAACCAGGAGAAACAGAGAGAATACCCAAGGCATTAAGATCAAATAAAGAGGGAGATAATAGAAAAGATAGCAATGAAATTTAGAAAATCATAGGCACATATTTTAAGAATCTCTATTCTTTTTTTGTTTTGTTTTGTTTTGCTTTTATTTAACTTTTATTAATTACACTTTATTCATTTTGTATCTCCCCATAAGCCCCTTCCTCCTCCCCTCCCGGTCCCACCCTCCTCCCTCCTTTCTGCATGCATGCCCCTCCCCATGTCCACTGATTGGGGAGGTCCTCCTCTCCTTCTTTCTGATCTTAGTCTATCAGTTCTCATCAGAAGTGGCTGCATTGTCAGGGTTCTAGGTTATCTCCATGAATAGTCCTTGGTTGGAGTATGAGTCTCTGGGAAGTTCCCTGTGTTCAAATTTTCTTGTTCTGTTGCTCTCCTTGGGGAGTTCCTGTCCTCTCCAGCTCTTTCTATTTCCCACTTCTTACATAAAATTCCATTCACTCTGCCCGTCAGTTGGCCATCAGGCTTAGCATCTGCTTTGACAGTCTATACTGCAGAGGCTTTCAGAGGCCCTCTGTGACAGGTTCCAAGGTTGTTTCCTGTTTTCTTCTTCTGGCTTTCAGAGGCCCTCTGTAGCAGGTTCCTAGGTTGTTTCCTGTTTTCTTCTTCTGGCTTTCAGAGGCCCTCTGTAGCAGGTTCCTAGGTTGTTTCCTGTTTTCTTTTTCTTCTGATGTCCATCCTCTTTGCCTTTCAGGATGGGGACTGAACATTTTAGTTAGGGTCCCCTCTTTTGCTTAGTATGTTTAGATGTACAAATTTTAGTGGGTTTATTCTATGTTGTATGGTTATATGAGTGAGTATATACTGTGTGTGTCTTTTTGCTTCTGGGACAACTCACTCAGGATGATCCTTTCCAGGTCCCACCATTTACCTGCAAATTTCATGATTTCCTTATTTTTCATTGCTGAGTAATATTTCATTGTATAAATGTACCACAGTTTCTGCATCCATTATTCAGTTGAGGGGCATCTGGGCTGTTTCCAGCTTCTGGCTATTACAAATAAAGCTGCTACAAACATGGTTGAGCAAATGTCCTTTTTGTGTACTTGAGCCTCTTTTGGGTATATGCCTAGGAGTGGTATGGCTGGATCTTGAGGAAGCGCTATTCCTAGTTGTCTGAGAAAGCGCCAGATTGATTTCCAGAGTGGTTGTACAAGTTTACATTCCCACCAGCAGTGGAGAAGAGTTCCCCTTTATCCACAACCTCTCCAGCATGTGTTGTCCCATGAGTTTTTCATCTTGGCCATTCTGATGGGTGTAAGGTGAAATCTCAGGGTTGTTTTGATTTGCATTTCCCTAATGGCTAATGAGGTTGAGCATTTCTTTAAGTGCTTCTCTGCCATTCAATATTCCTCTACAGAGAATTCTCTCTTTAGCTCTGTTCCCCATTTTTTAAGTGGATTACTTGGTTTGCTGCTTTTCAGCTTGTTTAGTTCTTTATATATACTGGATATGAGTCCTCTGTCAGATAAAGGGTTGGTGATGATTCTTTCCCAATCTGTAGGCAGTCGCTTTGTTTTGATGACTGTGTCCTTTGCTTTACAGAAGCTTTTCAATTTCATGAGGTCCTATTTATTGATTGTTGCTCTTAGAGCCTGTGCTGTTGGTGTTCTGTTCAGGAAGTTTTCTCCTGTACCAATGAGTTCTAGGGTATTTCCCACTTTTTTTTCTAGCCGATTTAATGTGTCTGGTTTTATGTTGAGGTCTTTGATCCACTTGGAGAGATGGCTCAGCTGTTAAAGGCTAGGCTCACAACCAAAAATATAAGAGAATCTCTATTCTTTATATATTCTGGATATTAGCCCTCTGTCAGATATAGAGTTAGTGAAGATCCTTTCTCAGTAAAACAGGGAACAGGGCAGGAACCTACCACAGAGGACCTCTGAAAGACTCTACCCAGCAGGTTATTAAAGCAGATGCTGAGACTGATAGTCAAACCTTGGGCAAAGTACAGGGAATCTTGTGAAAGAAGGAGGAGATATAAAGACCTTAAAGGGAAAGGAGCTCCACAAGGAGACCAATAGAAACAAAAATCTGGGCCCAGTGGTGTTTTTGAGACTGATACTCCAACCAAGGACCATGCAAGGAGATAACCTAGACCCTTTGCTCAGATGTAGCCCATGGCAACTCAGTATCCAAGTGGGTTCCTAGTAAGGAGAACAGAGGCTGTCTCTGACATGAACTCTGTGGTTGGCTCTTTGATCACCATCCCATGGGTAGAATGCAGCTATACCAGGCTATAGAGAAAGACAATGCAGCCAGTCCTGATGAGACCTTATAGGCTAGAGTCAGATAGTAGCAGAGGAGGACCTCTCCTATCAGTGGGCTGGGGAAGAGGCATGGGAAGAGAAGAGGGAGGGAGAGTGGGATTGGGAGGGGATGAGGGAGGGGCTACAAAGTGAATAAATTGTATTAATCGAAAAATAAAAAAGAAAAGGCAAATATGTTATGCACATCATATAATTTATAATATATGTAATAATAATAAAAATTAAAGACAATAAAAGTTTCCAAAAAAAGAACCTTTCTCTCTACTAAATTGGAATATTTGAGAAATAATGGGTGAATTTCTAGATGCATACAACATTTCAAAATTCAACCAAGATGCAATAAATAATTTAAACAGACCTACATGGAGCAATGAGATTGTGGGGTGATCTACTGGATCGTCATCTATTTATTTACAGGGGCCACACATTAAGGAAAACTGATCCTCCCTCCAAGAGAGAGACCACCAGTGTCACTAGATTTCAGGTGTGGGTGAGGGGCTGATGATTTCTTCCCTCCTCCATGTCATAATGTTGGCTGTCTTGGTAGCGGACAGGAACCCGCAGCTGCTGTGAGTCATGAGTGTGTCATTCCTGGGTGTATAGTAGATCCAGCTTTGCTCTAGTCTTCCTTGACCTCTGGCTCTTATAAACTTTTGGTCCCTTTTATGCATTGGTCCCTGACCCTTGAAGAGGGGATATGGCATAGACTATATAGAAGACTTGATGACTTAGTAAGCAAGATCAATTGTCAGACTAAACCTCGTGAACCTAAAGAGCTATGTACACCAAAGGAAGGAGCCAATTAAGGGATAAAACAACATTCAGAAGGGAAGAGAAATCTGTTTTGGGTGTGCCTGTTACAGAGGATTAGTGTCTAGAATACACAAAGGACTCAACAAACTAAACACCAAAAAAAAAAAAAAACAAAAAAAAACAAATCTAAAAATAGGTAATAGAGAGTTCAAAAAGTAAAAATAGTAACACTTTGTAAAGTGTTCAACATCCCTAGTCAACATGGAAATGTAGATTAAATCTATTTCAAGGATCCACATTATTCTTGTCAGAATGACCATCATTGGGAATACAAATGGCAAAACATGGTGGAACGGATATCGAAAAAAAAAAAAAAGGAAATCTTTATACACTGTTGTTTGTAGTGTAAACCAGTGAAGCCAAAGGAAATTAGTGTGAAAATCACTTCACAAAACTATGAATATAACTGCCACATGACTCAGCTAGTCAATCCCTGGGCATGTATCCAAAGTTATTGTATATCACAACAGAGACGCTGGCACATCCATAGTCTCTGCTGCTCTAGTCACAATAGCTGGGAAATGGACTCAAACTAGATGCATACCGACTGAGAAATGGATAATGCAAACGTCATATCACACATAATGGAATGTTACTCAGCTATAAAAAAACTGAAACAAAAAATGTCCAGGTAAATAGAACTGGAAAAATAATACTGAGTGAGGACATCCAGTCTCTGTAAGACAAATGCTGCATGTTCTCTCTAACAGGAACAACCTAGTTTTAGATCCTTTCTTTTGTATTGTTAACATGGAACAATTGTGGAAGCCAGGAAACTAGAAAGAGGCTATTGGTGTGGGCAGGCTGCAACTAAGGTGGAGAATAGCAGAATATTGTGAAATGAAAGCAGATGGGGTTTACTGGGAGCAAAATGGTTCACGTAGTAGAATGATGTAGACAGAGAAATGAGAAGCCAGGTAAAACCATAACCAGAATGAAGTATGCACAAAGAAGGTATTTTGGGACCTATGATCTTGAAATGATAGTAAAAGATATATATGCATATAATAACAAGGAAAAGCAAGACACATTTGATATGAAAGAACAGGGGTTGAAGGAATACTGGGAGATAAGGTTTAAGGGGTATGGCAACAGAGAGGTAGGGGAAAGAAATGATAGGTGTAGGTCAATCAAAACTAAGGTTGTATGAAGAAGTCCTTATGAAGTTGGTAAGATACTTTAAAATACAATTTTCAAAGGAGTTTGAACAGAAGCACACATTATTTTAAAACATGTTGCTCTTAGGTTATTAATTGAAAATCTCTGCTCCACGCATGGGTTTTACCATCCCTTTAAGCCTCACCTGAGGAAAGCTTTGCCACTCCCATAGGGCTGAGGTACTGGGATCCTTGTTACAGTTGCCCGTGTCAACAATACACAGTCATCCAGAACTTCACTCACTCTCTCCATGGGTGGGTTTGCAAAAGCTTTGAATTTGGGCATGTCATTTCCAGCCTTGGCCACACCTGCCCTGTCCCTGAAACTATAAGTTCACTTCTTGATTTAAGGAGACTAAGGCCAACCCAGTTTGGAGTCAACTTAGGTAGACAAGGCAAGTCCTTTACAACATTGATTCAAACCTTGGGTAGCATAACAAGGTACAAGAAGCCAATTACAGAGGATGAGACAAAGCAATAAGTGCAAAACACTTCCCAATAACTTCAGGCAATTCTAGTAAACCCTACTATTGGACAGATATTATCATCCCCATCACCAGGTCTGCCTTTGGGTAAAGCCTCTTGAGGGGCTCCAATGTCAGGGAAAGTTACATGCTCCCGTTATATTGGATTTCTATCCCAACATCTCTTGTGACCAGCTGCAGTAATGCTGGGCTACAGTAATACCTCAACAAAGGGTACTCCATTGTACCACGGGTTTTGGTCCTCCTCAACTGTGTTGCTTGTTTCAGCAGTTAATGAGCTCAGGATGTGACATACTTTGTCATCACTTTTGACCAAAGGTATTGTGTAAGAACCTGTGAGTCTGTTCAGCACCAGCCAGAATCCTGTAGCTTCTAACCATCAGTCACTAACTATGGATAAGGTATCTGGGCTAGCCCTGGACTCAGAGAGATGAGGGAACTAACTACTGTTTCTAGCTACTCTCCTATTTCTTTCTGAACCAAGAGTATATCTGAGACAAACCTGGGCTTGGATTGCCCACTAGTGTTGGAACAGTGACAACATATCAATGCCAGACTCCCAGAAAATATTGATCTGGGCATCATCCACTGCTGACATAACAAAAGTGACTACAGGTTCAGAAAATGTGTCTGCTTAGAAATTCTGGATATACAGACATAAAGAGCCATATGAAAGAGAATGGAATAAATAGCTAGAGACTTTCAAAATTGGGCAGCAACTATCTAGATATAAATTCAGTATAAAAAGAGAGTTCAACTGAACCCTTAGCCAAATGGACCTAATAGACAGACACCTATAAAATTTTCTATCCCATAGTTATATATGTATGGCTCATGTAAACCCAAGGAATACTCTCCATGACAAACCATATGATAGTCCACAAGACAGTCTCCATAAATCTTTTTAAAATTTAATTCTACCAGTTATTTTTTCTGACTAAATTGCAACAAAACTAGAATTTTTTTTAAAAGACAAAGAAAACTTTGGAAATAATACACATGAATTGTAGATCAAGAAATATACATGGCTAGTACATCAAGAAAGAACTCAAGAATGAAAACAAAATTATTTCTTGAAACAAATGAAAAATAGAAAAGTAACTTACACAAACCCCATTGGATACAGCAAAGGGAATTGCAAAAGAAAGAAATTAATCAATAAAACTTTTTAAAGAGGGAGGGTGGGACTGGGAGAAGATGAGGGAGGGGACTACAGTTGGGATTCAAAGTGAATAAATTGTAATAAAGAAATAAAATTGTTTTCTCTAAAAAGAAGTAATGAATGTGATTTTGTACAATGTACATGTGAACTAAAGCATTACATAGTTCTCCACTATGCTTGGTTTTTTCTTTTTATTAAGATCTACTTAATATGCATATTTAAACTTTTCTACAATATATTTTGATCATATTACATATATTTGCCCTCACCAAACTCCCAAATTCTTCCCACCTCCGTATCCACTGAACTTTACTCCCTCTCTCTCTCTCTCTCTCTCTCTCTCTCTCTCTCTCTCTCTCTCTCAAACAAAAAGTAAAACAACAAACTGGTTAGGGGTGGGACTTTGTGTCTAAACCCCTAACAGGAGTCTTCCTTCTGCCCCAGAGATCATTAAGCACAGATAAGAAATAGCTAGATGAGGTCATTTCTCCATAAATCTTCCCGGGCTATCTGCCACAACGCAAACTCAAACAGTATAATTGGAAGAGGGAAAACAGAGACAGCTAAAGAATAGGCTACAGATCCAAGAGCTTTTATTATACACTTAGAACTCTCTGAAAATGTAATTCAAAGACAGAGGTAATACAGGGTACACTCCTGGAGGACTAGAACTCAGTAAATAAGATAGATTTATTCAAATAAGCTTTTTCTACTTTATACGGTAGATGATGAAATGATACATTATAAGAAGTTAAGTGTTAGTATTCACTATTCATAAAAAGACCAGTACAAATGTTTTCTGTTTGTTTGGAGTGTTTTAAAACTGAAAACACTGTCAGCCTCAAAGTAGGCTGTCATGTTATAAATATGTTTGCGTTAGAAGAAACATACTTCAGATTCTTCAAATTGGAGTTATAGGGCTTTAATAAAAATAAAATCTGTTCTATGTGTATTTTTTTAGTGTGACTGAACCTGTAACCCTGGACATGTATTGAAAAATCAAACACATAACTTGTTCTTGGATAATCCTTGTTGGGTTTTCTTGTGCTAATAAATCTTAATAAATAAAGAAGCAATCTCATTCCCCTGACCACATCTTCTGACTCACTCCTCCCTCCCCTCATCACCTCCTTATCTCCTCTCCAGAAAGAATCCTGTCAACAACAGGCCAGGAAAGGCCCCTGGCACATGAACAACATTTATTTTTCCCAGCTTAAGTTATTTGTGTCAGATGTTTTGTCCCAGAAGAACAAAGTTTGTCTAACACAATGTTTTGCTAAAGTAAACTCTGATAAGGTGTTAATGGAAGTGGTTCAGGTAATAGATAGCTAGATACCAACACCATGTCTAACCTTTGTATCATTTTCACTGTGATCCACCCTATCTACCTTCACAGTAGGCCAATTTAGGTGCCTGAGGATTCTGGTCTGTGGCCCCTAGACTTCCATGTCCAATGGTGTGTATCTTGACTAGCATACAGGATACCTAAACTTTTGGTCAGGCATTAAGCTGAAAGTTTCTGTGAGTGTTTTGTATGGGATTAACACTTGGTAGACTGGATAAAGCAGAGGATACTCCCTGTATGGAAGTTAAGTTATATTTTTTAGTTAGAGGTCAAAATACAAGAAGACTGGCTGTCATCTTTCCAGCTATAACAATTATATTTTCCTTGGTTTTGGACTTGAATGAAACACTAGTTTTTTTCTGTATCTCAGCTCTTCCTTCTGGAAGTGGAACTGTTTCATCAGCACTCCTGAAGCCCCATACACATTTGAGTTAACTCCCAAGTTAAGTGTTGGTTCTGTTTCTCAAGCTGAGTCAATTGTTTGTGAAATTGTTTGGACTCTGTTAGAAATTTGTAATGAAAAGGATCTCTTCACTCGGTAAAGTGACCTGTCACCCAAAAGCTCTATTAAAACTAGCCTACTTACAATACTGCATTATCTGCTTGCCTGTGATGATGACCTATTGTTACTTTGATCTACCTAAGACAATACAAAATAACCCAAACCCTTCTTCATCAAGAAAGCTCCTAAACACCTCATGAAGAGAAACAACTGCTTTCCCTTCAAACCAAGCACATCACCGTTTCCCAGTGTAATATTATGTACCCAGTTCTCATTTTTGCTCTCCTTTCTCTCAAATCATTGTTTCTGTGGCTGTTCTCAATACCGTTAACCTGAAATAAGCTCAAGACTCAGCTATAGTCTGACCATTAAAAAATGAAGAATGAAAAGCTGTTCTTGTGCCTAAAGACTTTGAAGCCACTTTGACCAAGTCAGTGTGGAACTTGTGGCTTTGTATACTCAGTCTCTTTGTATACTCAGTCCCCCTTTCTGTGCATAAATATTCTCAATGTCCTTCACAGGCACAATTTTTTTTCCTAACGTATTTTGGTCCCTGCAATCACACCTAATGGTAAACTGTGATGGCTCAGGCACATCTTCCCATCAGCTAGTAGTGGCTTAATGAGGCACATATTAATTGATCAGCATTTGGACACTTGATCAAAGATACTTTACACAAGCACATAAAACTTACCAACAAGTGAGATAAATTGACTTTGGATCTGATATTTTATTCAGGCATGTTGAGCCTATTACTTTCCCCAACCATTCTGGCCTTCTGAAAATATACTGAGCTGGCTTTCTCAGCCTCAGTATCACAGACAACTCTATCTTGTCAATCAGGCTCACTCTTGAAATATAACAAGAATAGCATTTTCATATCCCTTTGTCTGTACTGAGAATGTTTAATTTTCCTTACAAATAACAGTAACTTATTATTAACTGTGTAGGTGAAGTTTCACCTTGACTTCACCACAGCTGATCAAAGACTAATACAATGTAACACTTTGTATTAGACTTGGTAATTATACAATAATTTCTTACTGTAAATAAAACAGTAAAAAAGTAATAAATACAGTAAAAATACTTTTTGGGATAAAATGTGTCCATTATGTAAATCACTTTTCATATGTACCCAAAGAAATGAAAATCACTAAGTTTTAGATACTTGGGGAAAAAAAAGAAAATATACAATGATTTCAGTTATTTTAAAATAAAATTATTTTAGAATAGTTTTAGAACTGCAAAAAAAAAAAACATGCAAAGATAATGAAAAGACATCCCATAATCTCCCAGATTCTCCAATTACTAACACTATACATTAGTATGGGGCATTTAGGACAATCAATGATCCAATTCTCATATATCATCTTTCGCTATCATTCACTATTTACTCTGACTTCAGCAGCTGTCCCCGATACCATTCCAGTAATTCATTCAGAGCACCACATTCTATTAAGCCGTTATCCATTCTCAGGCTCTTTAGAGTTGTGACAGCTTCTCCTACTCCTAGTCATTATGGTGACAGTGACAGGTTTTGTACTGGCCATGCAAACTTTGTGCAATGTCTATAAAATAGAACTTTCTTGGTGGTTTTTCTCATAATAGACAGGACTTATTGGTATATGGGAGAGAAGAATAGAGGAAAAGTGACATTCTTCTTACAACATTTCAGTTACACAATCTGTAGGACTTAGAATTAGTTGGACAACATAGCTGAGGGATCATGTGGGTGGAACAGTATTACTAAGGGGGGATTTAGCTATGTTCTATCTTCTCAGGAATTTAACACATATAAAAATTATTTGCAATATGTGCATGTGATAGATATCTATTCTTCTTCCATTTGTTTATTTATTTAGTCATTATATAATAGTGTTGGGATATTTCTTTCATAGTTTGGGCTATCATCAAATAATACTTTATGCTCATTCTTTGGCTCCACTTAAAATATTTTGGTTTTGGCTGCTTGTAGTTGTTTCTACCGACTATCAAGATCCTTAGGACCACTCTAACTGACAGCCAAAATTAAGGACCATTTGAGGGATAGTATGAAAACCTAGTACAGTAGAAGTTCCCTGAAATATATACATATATGAAGGCAATTTAATTGGAATTGCCAAATAATGGAGATACAGAGGTCCAACTGCCCATCTCTTATCTCCAAATGAAGCTTCCAGTACTAGAATTGTGTTATATCTAACTGAGGCTTTGCCCAAAAGGGTATCATGGGAACTCTCAAACAGCCCTATTGCTGAGGACAACACCTACACAATGCACTGAACACCGAGAAGTCGAGCTAGTAGTGCCTACATAGAGCTTTCACTGCTGTGTGCTAGACATCTTTGATACAAGAAGGTATTCTGCATGCTACCGAAACACAAGCATCAACCCAGTCACAAACCCTTCAATCTACAATGGCATCCTTCCTGCATGATATGCTAGCTCACTGGTGGCACAAAGCTTGTGGAGTAACCAACCAATATCTGATTTGACTTAAGCACACTCCATGAGGTGGAGCCCATACTCAACATTGTTTGGGTGACCAAGAACCTTAAACTAGATAGCCCAGGAATCTAGGGTAAACCAAATACTACTATTATCCTAAAATAATTTAACAATAAAATGACTCTTATGACAATCTTCTATATTCATAGATCGGTGTCTTACTCAGCCATCATCAGACAAGCTTTCTCCTGCAGCAGATGAAAACAAATACAGGCATACAGTATGCAGAGTGAGAGATCTTGGAACACTCAGCCCTAAGAAGAATGTCTCAAACAGTGCAGAAGTGGAGGCAATACAGTGTAAGAGATGGAAGACACCAAGGAAACAAGGCCCTCTAAATCAACAGAATCAACAGACATATGAGCTCACAGAGCCTGAAGCAGCAGGCACAGGGCATGCAAGAGTCTGCAACAGATTGGGTCATAGAGCTGAAAAGAAAAGTGGACACATGCCTTATCCATAACCCAGAAGAATTCTTCTTCAGTGACTAACCAAGGGAGTATCACTTGGGATACAAACTACTCCTAAGGTCGGGTTACTTGCCAGCTGTAGATGACAACAGAAAATGAACTCAAAAGCGTCTTTGAAGGACCCTTGTCTCATAATGTGCTGTCAAGGGTTTTCATCATGTTTTTATTTTAATAATTTTATTTATATTTTCTCTCCTTTTACCCTAGAGATTCTTTGGATACATATTAAAGCTTCCAGTTTAGTGTATTTTTTAAATGAGATTTCTGAGAGTGCAAACAAATAAGTCTATGTGTCAATATCTGGGTTTTGTCCCTTTTTTCAGGCTTTGCCCTACTGTTTTACCCAATTCTGATGTATTAATTTTGTCTTATGCCATTTTATTTTATTACTATTCCTTAGAAGCATGATTTTTTTCCTAACAAAGGAAAGAATGGGGGTGGAACTGGATGGGAGGGGCAGTAGGAAGGAACATGGAAGGAGAAGAGGAAGGGATACCTATAATAAAGATATATTATATGAGAATAAAACTATTTTCTATAAAATTAAAAAGAAATTTAAAAAATGAGATAACTGTCAATTAACTAATCTTGACTATTGATGTGCCACGGAAAAGGTGCAGGGATAAACCCTTGTAATCCAAATTTTCTGTAACAATTCTTATTTCAAATATTCCTTGTAAATTATGAAAAACATCTGTAACTTTAAGCTTTAAAAACAGTAATGGAAAGAAGCAAATAAAGGAAAAGGTATGTGCCAGACACAGAGAAAAGAGTGAAATCAGAGGTCCAGGCAACAGTAAGGTATATCATGAAATCCAAAATATGTTTCTATGTGCATAATGTTGAGTGTATATAACATGTTTTTCCCCAAGACAAAAATAAATCATGTTAAGATTTTTCATCTAATTTTATTATCACTTTATAGCCTGATCCCAGTCCCCTTCCTTTTCTTCTCCCAGTCCTGCCCTCACAGCCCTTCTCCTTCTCAGACCTGTGTGTGTGTGTGTGTGTGTGTGTGTGTGTGTGTGTGCGCACTATTTTTTCTTTTGGGGCAGCCCCTTACTGTCTAGCAATACAAGATCCCCAACAAAGTTCAGAATTTGTCATTTCTCCAAAGTGCCCTAGTTGTTATCAATTGAAAATTACATTAGAGAACAAGCTAATTGTGTCAGGTGGGCTTAATGCTGTTGAAGTGTCAGTCTTTCTAGGCCTCCTCAGCTGAGGGAGCAGGGAACTATGCTTATGCATTAAGCCTCTGTGTGTGTGTGTGTGTGTGTGTGTGTGTGTTTACTTATATAACAATCTACTTTGCCATCAATATTGTATTAAGAAGTGTCATTTCATGAAATATAAATTAGGCTAGAATAAAAGAAACTATTATTTGTTTTGTCAAAAGTCTTATAGCAAGCTAATGCACACAAAAAATACAGTAAGTAAAATATATAGTTTAGGAGGTCCCCACGTAACCCTGGCCTGGTTAACAATGAAAACCATGAACAGCATTGTATCATGTACTTCTCTCTAGAGATATCAGCTCCCGTTAGGTTTGTAACAATTACTGCTTTGCTCACAGTACCTACACTGTAAGCTTTTATGGTCAAAAATGCATTACAAAATTGATGGAGTTTTTATGTTTTTCTTTTAAGGAAAAGAAATCATGTGAAGCCTTTGTGACTCATGCCGTTCGCCATCTCTAAGTGCAGTATTGCCTGATTTGTTTTGATATTTCTTTTCTTTTTCAATGTATGTATTTTTATTGTATGTGCATTAGTGCTCTGGTTGCATGTATGCCTGTGTGAGGGTGTCAGACACTTGTGACCTGCCATGTGGCTGCTGGGAACTGAACCCAGGTCTCTGAAAAAGCAGTCAGTGCTCTTAACAGCTGAGCTATCTTTCCAGCTCCCTTATTTTGATATTTGTACTTTTCATAATTTAGAAAATGAATGTGCAACAATTTACCCAGCTTACTGCTAATTGGTATTTGATAATGTTGTTCTGGTTTGAGGATAAAGAAGCCATATAATTACATTTATTTTCTGATTTTCAGTTTCCTGATATTCATGAAATTTCATAATGATTGCTATCTTTAAAAACCAAGATTAGAACTATGTCTGATTTAAATGATGTCTTAAAATACATAATCACCAAGAACCCTTCTGATTGTAGTGTAGCCTTTCAAGTAGTTCTGCCTTCAGGGAGAGAGGTGTATGACCCAGCACGTGTATTGCTCTTCCTGTGATGACTGAACTCATTGTGAATGAAACAAATTGGCCTTGTGTTTTTATACGTCCATCTCTGGGGCTTTGCTCACGAGTACGTCTCAAAGAGGTGGGTCTTGTTTTGGTGTGTTGATAAAAATCAGAAAATGAATTCCAACTCATGAGCCTCTGAAGGGGCAAGTAGTGGGTTTCCAAAGTCTGTCTCAGGATGCTTGTCTTCAACTGGGAAGCCATCAAGCAAGAGCATATTTTTTCCACTTGAACCTGTGCAATAACTAAATAATCTGCCTCCAAATGTGGGCAGTCTTACATACAAGAATCCTCCCAGAGGCTCATTAATGTTTCTTATTCAGAAGGATTTTTATAATGCACTTTTCAAATAATCTCTATTTTTCCTAATTTATTTCTCCTTTACCTGTCCGGATGACATACTATTGTCTAAAAGAGCAGTTTGTTAAAAGACACAGTTCAAAACATCAGCACATTAGGAAAACTGCGTTAAAGATTTAAAAACAGATAATTGTGTTTCTTAAGGGGCAGCGTGTGCTCAGAGGGCCACCAGGGGGTTTTGTATTTAATTCACAGGAAAGTGGGTCAAACCTCCTAAGATCAATTTCTAATCAAATCGCTACTGTGTAGTTTTATAATATTTATTTTACAGCTCTTTTATTAATGTCATTCGGTGTTTTTCTCCCCCCACCCCCGCCTCCCTAAAAGGAAATTACATGACTTTTACATTAACCACAATGTTTTTTTTTCATTTCATGTATGGATTTTTCCTGTCAGAACAAATGTGAAAGCAATGTACCTTTAAAATAAACGGTAGGGAGGCTTTCAGCTTAATCTTCACAAAATGCATTTTGATTTTTTTATAACAAACTCTGGGAAAATTGAAGAATAGAAATCTATTCCTTTACACGCCCCTTCTCATAGGAGGCTCTACAAATACATTCATTTACACGTGTAAACAAAGCTTTATGAACCCTGTCAGATTTGTTCAATATACTTCAAGCATTTAGTCTGTTTCTGGCATAATTTTATAGCTGTGTTGCATAGCATGCAAAGTGTAATGAAGGCTGAAAAATGGGACCACTTGGCTTGGGAAGAGCTGTCACTCACTGAACATCGCCATCTGCTGGGAAGCGAGAACTCTGCGGGCCTTTACAGAATTTTTAGCAAAGAGCTTACTTAGGTTGAAGGAGGAATAAAAAGGATAAAGATCAAATTAATTTGAAATTATAGGGCCATTGTGGTGAGGCATGCCTTTAGTCCCAACTTGTGGAATGCAGAGGCACACAGATCTCTGAATTTCTGTGAGTTCGAGGCCAACCTAGTTGACCTTCATACTGAATTCCAAGATGGGGCTATGTAGAAAGACTGTTTCAAAAAACAAAAACAGAGAAAATTATAAATGCATCCAATTAATTATATATTAACTGTTCTCTCCAAATAATTCTATTTCATGTTTATTTAATGAGGAAAAAGAACTGTATCTTCCATAAAGTTAGATGTTCTTTGTTTTTCCCAATTTTTTCAGTCAACCAAGGGGCTAGTATGTATTTAAGACATATTTGTTAGCTTGTTCTATGAAGGGATTTTGTCACTACCCCCAAGAAGACCTATACTAATAAAGTTTCTACAGCACAAAATTATTTCTGTAAGACAAACTTGAACAAACATTCACCAATGTTTAAAATTTAAAAAATTGATTTATATTAAAGTGGCCAATGGACTAATTTTGGAGTGACTCTATAAAAAGTGAGTATTCTAGAAATTCAAGTTGATGCCATAAATACCCTAACATCCCGAAAGAACTTAAACAAGTACAATATTTTTATAAAATAAAGTGATGAAAAAATTTACTTTATACGATTGCAATTTTTATTGTCAATTTTAATTGTGTGTGTGCATAAACTCTTTAAGATAGACTCACTTTCATTGGCTTCTGCAATTTTATCAATTTGACACTCCTACAAAATATACTGTAAAATACTGAACAACCTCCAACAGGTGTAAATATAGAAGTTTTTAAACCTTTTACAGCTAGTCTTGTAAGGGCAAGGTTGATATTTCTTAAAGCACCACAAATCTATAACTGAAACTACTAACCTGGGGTCTGGCGTTGTCACTCAGTATTTGTTGAGGTATTTAATCCTAACTTGACCACATGCAAACAATATGTACAAGATATTTATATTCTCTTCCCAATTGTTGAATACAGAAAGTTATTAAAGGCATAAAATATAAAGTTGAAAATGCTTTTGAGGGGGCCGAAGAGATTGTTTAGCTGTCAAGGGTGCCTGTTGCTCTTGCAGAAAACACAGGTTAGGTTCCCATCACGAACAAGGTGATTCATAACCATCCATAACTCCAGATCCAGGGGATTCAATGTCCTCTTCTGATATCCCCAAGCATGAGGCATACATGTGGTATATAGACATGAATGCAAGAAAAACACTCATGCACATAAAATAAATGAATTTTTAATGCTGTTTGATATAGAAACAAAAATATGAGATAATATGAGTTTGACTACAGAATGAGGTTATTCCTCTCCCTCCCCCACCAAAATCACTTTTCTAATTGATGTGATTGAAATTAAACCTGAAAGTCATGCAATTATGAGTCTTAGAAAGTGGCTCCTCCTCTGTCTACAATCCACTGTTCATCTCGGCATCCTACCACAAGGCCCTATTATGTGTCTGGGTGAGGGTTTATCCTGGACCAAAGCCCACAAGTCACACTTTCTTTATAGAACAATAGCTCCTTTTGTCCTTCTAGTTCTTTCTATCAGAAGGAAAATGTGTGTTAACAGTATCCTTCATACCCTCAGATGGGAGTTATATGGCCACATTTTGAGGGAATAAATTATAATGAACTTTTATTCCAGAAATAAAAAACTTCATTTCTCATGCAAAGTAATTGTGGGCTGGAGAAAGGTCGTGCCTTTCTAAAGCTTAGTCAATCACTAGAACATTTCAGCTGAGTTGTGTCAACCTATTGCAGTGTTACTTTGCAATGTCATGTTTCAAAGTGCTTCGAAGAAGCTTCTGATTTACTGGCCACTTTAAACAGCCAATATTAAGGACTGAACTGTCCCCCCCCCCAAGATTTCATAAGCTCGAGGATTCGTCTCCAGGACCTCATAATGTGACTGTGTTTGGAGACAGAACTTTTAAATTTGGGTCTTCAGTATGAAGCAGTAAGTCAGTATGACAAGATCCTTTTGAAAAAAGAGAATGACTCAAGAGATTAGTGACTCAAAATACCATCTGAGACCATGGGCCGCTTTTTGTTTCCAAGCTATGGGAAGTTGTCCTAGGACGCATTGAGCTTCCAACCTTCAGAGCTGTGAGAAGCAAATTTGTTTTAGCTTCTGAGTACATTTTTCTTGAATATTACTAATATGTTACCCAAACATAGTTTTTGTTACACAAATGATTCCAATTGTGTGTGTGTGTGTGTGTGTGTGTGTGTCTGTCTGTCTGTCTGTCTGTCTGTCTGTCAGAGGTGGAGGGATGGGTGGATGGAAATGACATGCATTCATTTCATTGCCTGGTGAATTTCTATTGGCTTTGGAGAAAGATATTGATATGACAGCATTCCTTTTCATGATTCATATGTTCTTTATTAAAATCTGAGAATAATTCTTATTAGTTTTACTATGTCTTAGTATAAATGAAACCCTTAAAGACTCTGGGATGTTTTCACAAAACTCTCATCAATGGTAAGGTGCATTATTCTCTCACAAAATGTGTCTGCTTGTGATTTGTTGTTCTGTTTCTTGGGAACTGAATGGCATCTGGACTGCAGGATGATTAAGTAGGAGAAAAACTGGCTCTGTTAAAATGCAGTGTAAGCTGAAGCTGTGCTCTAGGGAGAGTGCATTTATAATTCCTTAGTTGCTTAGAGGCTGTGGATCAAATGCCAACCTGGGTCATGCTACCAAAATTAGCTTCAACCGTTGCAGGCCAGAGTGAGAAAAGCTATGATCGAGGTTATGTTTTGTTACTTTCCCATCTCTTCTTTGTGTTACCATGCTTATGGCAAGCTTGCTGTCTCTAAGCAAAGAGAAGAGTGTTTGCCCCAAAATGACATCTCCTCCCATGACTATATGATATAACTCAGTTGCTTGGAAAATATATGGAATTAGCAAGTCAAACTGTTTTGAAAATGACCTTTACTTACCTAGAGAAGTCTACCAGTACAGATATCATGAACTAAGAAGAATTAACCAATTTTAAAACAAAATTAAATGTGGTAAGAAGAGGCAGTTGGAGAGGAAAGAATTTTTCCAGAAAAGGAGAATTTTAGGGCTCTCATAATTATACTGAATGTCTCCTTTTATTCCAGCATGCATACACAGCTTAAAACCATAACAATTTATATTGTGTTGGTGGGGTTCTTCTCTGGATACTGACTTAAATTTGTCATTCTTCTATAAGTGCTGGAAAAGGTCTACTCTTTCTGGATGAGACTAAAAATTTAATTAAAAAAAAAAAACCTGATTGACAGGTTCAGAAGCCATGCTGGGACATTTCTGTACTGGTGTGGAATGGACAATTGTCTTTATTTTGACAATAAAAGTAAATATTAGTCTTTTCTCTGAAATAGAGACAAATAAAATCTTCTCTTTGGGGAAAAAAATATCTAAATTGAGCATCAAACTAACAGAATAAAACTGACAAACCCTAAAGCAGCTGTAAGCGATCAATTGGAAATACTGCAAAGCCATACAAAAATAAAGCCCTCGTTAATGACAAACGGAAAAACAGAGCAGTCAGTGAGCACCTAGCTTTGTTACTAGAAAGAAACTAGTTGGCTAAGCTTAGGAACCCAATTCTTACTGAATTTCTCAGTTTTTATACTCCCATAATAAGTTATTTACCTATACAAAAACACAGGAGCAAATCAGAGATAGCTCAGTGGGTAAAAGGACTAGCCTGAGAAACCCACACTGAAAGGACAGAATCAACTCCTGAGAAATGTCATCTGTTCTCCACGTGCACACTATGGCCATGCACAAGCAGTCACACAACACACTAATGCCCAATAAAATAAAAACTTTTATATGGTTAGAGTCCCTTATTCACAGTGTGATAGCATTGAATAGCCTCTAAATAGAGCTGTGCCAGCAAAGCGCCCTGTCTGCAAACCTAGACTTGAGGCACCTGTCCTAAAGTACTTTTTATCTGTGTCTTTGTAAGCCAGGAATTCTCAGATGAAACAGCCCCTGCCCTAGCTCCTCCAACGAGTATTAGAACACATTTTTCTTGCCTGCTAATAGCTTGCTTTTAATAGTATCCCAGGGAGAGTTCTACACTGCTGTTGCCTTTATACTAACCACCGCACTAAAAAAGAGTTCCATGTTCAGAAATGCCCTTGGTCAGGTTCTGCATTGGTATTTCATCACAGCCAGCCCCCAAGGCCCCAGGGACAGACCGGAGTTGCCACACTTCAGAAGCAAACCTCAGTGGTACAGTTTCTGTCTTTTGAAGTAGTCTTCTTCCCAAGTTCTCTCTGATATACATCTATGAAGTCACAGTCCACTTGCCTTTTGATAACTAACCATGCAAGGCTTTTGCAAGGCTTTCTCCAGGCTGCCCTATATAATATCAGATTTGTGGGGAGTTCATTCCATTTGGCTTGTGTCCATTCAGTCATTGGCTCAACTGGTCCTGGAGCTTTTATCATCCTCTAAACACCACAATGAGACGTGATCAAAGATTACATGTAAGATGGAATCAGCCCTTAGAATTTATAATTTGGAATTTAGAAACACATAAACAAGTGAACGGAGAAGTGATTAATTCTGCCTGTGGGACCCAAGTAATGCTTTAACGATTCCTTGACTCTTACTCTCTGGGTCTTAAAGGATAAAAGAGACTTTAGGAGCTAATTCTGGATTTTAGAGTGATAAGTGGCATGAAGGGAGGTGAGAAGGAAACCTGTGTCGGTAGGAGCAACTGGCTTGTTGTATGTCAGTTAAACTTGAGCTCAGCTGAAAAGGGCATTAGAAAAAAAAGTAAATGATACAAACATGTAGATCCAATTTCTTCTCAGAAACTATAAGCTCATCTGTTTGGATGTTTTACTTTAAATGAACGCCTTTTCCAAGGTCACTCAAGGTCTAACCAAAATGAATCTTGCTGACCCTGGAGACGGTTCTCACCCTGGCCGGCAGCACCTTCAATATGTGCCTGTCAAAACACCTTCTCCTTTTACTTTTTCCTCAGTACTCCCTCACACCATAATGGTCACAGTCAAGACCTTGCAATTAGAAACACGTGCACCCAGTCCATTATCTCAATGCACCCGGCCTCCACCGAGTACCTTTGCCATATACTCCTAATGGATCACCAGTACTTTCTAGACTTAATTCCCTCCAACCTCCAACAAACTCTTACTTGGTTTGAAGTTCTCAAATTTTGTAGTAGTCTCTTCCGACAGCATAAACTTTCTCGGTTTTCCTAACAAGCCCCAAACCATCATGCTACGGCATCGATGCTTTTGAGAGTACTCTAAAAGTGCATGTTTGGAATGCAGGTTCCCAGGGTGGTGATTTTAAGAACAGGAAGAATCTTCAGAAGCAAGATCAAAATAGGGCTCTTGGTCTTTCTCAGATAGGATTAAAGTAATTCTCACAGTGAATTGTTACAAAATGCTATTTCTTGCAGAAGAAACTTGTTTTGCAAGGGGATACTCCTTCAGTAGCAATTTCCACTGTAATGCTGTTTGGTCCTCACCAGAGGTTAAAAAATAGACAGCAATATCTTGCTACTTAAGGTTCAAAAATATGTATTAAATAAAGTAACTTTCTCTTCCAGTCCCTGGCACTCTGGGAGCCATGAGTTACAGTACAGACATGGCCAAGTCCAAGAACCATACCACACACAACCAGACCTGCAAATGGCACAGAAATGACATCAAGAAAGCCTGGTCACAAAAATATGAATCTCTTAAGGGGGTCACCTCAAGTTCCTGAGGAACATGTGCTTTGCCAAGAAGCACAACAAGAAGGCCTGAAGAAGATGCGGACAAACAACACAAATGTATGAGTGCTCAAGAAGAGGCCATCAAGGACTTTGTGAAGCCTGTGGCCGTTAGGCCCAAGATGCCAAAGGGCTCCAGCCGCAAACCCAGCTGTATGGCTTTCATCACTTACCCCAAGCTTGGGAAGGGGATTAGAAGCTACATAGCTAAGGGTTGTAGGCTCTGCCTACCAAAGCCCGGGTTCAAACCAAGGCAGAGGTCGCTGCTCCAGCTAAGGTTCGGGCTTCAGCCCCAGCTCAGATTCCCAAAGGTGCCCAGTCCTCTGTGAAGGCCCCATAGTAAAGACTTCTGCCAATATGAAGACAGATGGACTGGTGTGACACACCTACCTACACACTATTTACAGGTGACCAGTGTCCTATGTTGTTATTATAAATAAGGCCAAGGCAAAATCTGTTTAAAAAATAGCTTGCCTTAGATATTAAACTGTAGCCATGAGAAGCTGATAAATACATTT
Source organism: Psammomys obesus (assembly GCF_907164565.1). Classification (NCBI taxonomy): domain Eukaryota; kingdom Metazoa; phylum Chordata; class Mammalia; order Rodentia; family Muridae; genus Psammomys; species Psammomys obesus. The sequence goes on along the minus strand of NW_026590656.1, from coordinate 340,705 downwards.
GAATAAATTCAGATTCCTGCCTTCACCTATGCCTGAACCTGTACAGCTGTCTCAAATAACTAAGTAAGAGTTTATCAGGATGGGATTGTAGAAGGTTGGTTGCAACCATAATACATGGCAGCAGGAACAGCTCCCATCCGGAACCTCAAACAGAAAATGGACAGAGCTCACTGGAAATGACATGTGGCTTTTGAAGCCTCAAAGATCCAGTGACAAACAGCCTTTAGCAAGGCCATACCTCCTAAATCTATCCAAATACTGTCACCAACTATGAACCAAGTATTTAGATGTCCTACAATATGGGGAGAGTCTTAATCAAATCACCACACTCATTGGCCTGAATCACAGAAGCTCATTTTTCCTCCTTTGTTCTGTATGTCCTTCAACCATCATCTCTTCCTTCCTGTCCTCTCTGTGCTAACCACCTGTGGCAGCCAGTCCTGGTGAGACCTGATAAGCTAGGGTCAGATGGAAGGGGAGGAGGACTTCCCCTATCAGTGGACTTGGAAAGGGGCAGGGAGAAGATGAGGGAGGGAGAGTGGGATTGGGAGGGAATGAGGGAGGAGGCTACAGCTGGGATACAAAGTAAATAACCTGTGATTAATATAAAAAATAAATATTATTAAAAAAAAAGAATTAAGTCCAACTGCAGCCAAGTTAAATAAGAATGGCTTGTTTGTTCCACTGCAGTTTCATTTGGGTTTGGCTTAGTTCATGGAACATGACAGTCCAAGACTTGCATTACTTCTGGCCTCTGTTGACTCCAAGTCCTCAAAGAAACCCAAAGGAGGTGTTCTCTATTGTTCAATACTTTCCTACTGCCCTCTGGCCCCATATCTGGGTAGATGCCTCTAGCAGAGATTATAGGGACCATAGACAGCCTTAGATTTACAGGATCTTTAAAGTCTAGAGATCACAAGAAGGAAACAATCTCTAACTGATTAATAACATAGTCTCTATCAGCTGACTACTTAAGCCAGGGGTACAGCTCAGGTTTCTGTGTGCCAGCCAGCAGAGGTGAGAAACAGTTATTGCAAACACACTGCACTTCTGTGGATGGCACTGGCTGCCGATGCCTAGAAAGAGCAACAAGTAATTATCCTAAAATAAAATTATGAACAGAGAAATGTATATTTAATCTACAAGTGAAATGACCTTGGAACCATTTACTTTGTGTTGGTTGATTGGTTTTTAAACCCGTATACACTAATGTGTTTCAAACAACAGCAACAACAAATTAAAGCTTGGGAAATGCCTATGGATAAACTGTTTGTCACACTAGCATGAGAACTGAAGTTCAAATCTGTAAAAACCTAGATGAAAGCCTAGCCCATGAGGTGCCACTCACTCCAACACTAGACAGAATTAGCAAGCTATGGAACCCTCAAGAGTCCCATCCCAACACCCTGAGAGTAACCAAGGAAGCCACTCAGCAACCACAGCCTTCCACAAGCATATGCACAAAGAGGCACCTCCTTACAGGAGAATATACATTGTGAATATTGTCATTTCTAGACTCTAGAACTCTCTGTGTGTCGGTCTGTCTGTCTGCCTGCCTCCCTGTCTTCTCCCCAAGATAATTTATCACTGGCCATCCATTACACAGGATTTGAAGTGTTACCAAGAGTTTTTAAATCAATGAACAAACAATAATGTAGTCACCTTTTCTAGCAGTTAGAAACAAAAAGAGCTAATCACAAACAAAATTAAGCAAAAGATGTAATTTTCCTGGCAAAGCAAACTTACTTTAAGAAAACCCCTTCCCACAAATTTCATGATTTTCTTATTTTTAATTGGTGAGTAGTATTCTACTGTGTAGATGTACCACAATTTCTGTATCCATTCCTCCGTTGATGGACATCTCGTTGTTTCCAGGTTCTGCCTATTCTGAATAAAGCTGCTATGAACATGGTTGAACAAATGTCCTTATGGTGCACTTAAGCATATTTTGGATATATGCCTAGGAGTGGTACAGCTGGATCTTGAAGAAGCACTATTCCTAGTTGTCTGAGAAAGTGCCAAATTGATTTCCAAAATGGTTGTACAAGTTTACATTCCCACCAGCAGTGGAGGAAGGTTCTCCCTTCTCCACAACCTCTCTAGCATGTATTGCCACTTGAGTTTTTGATCTTAGCCATTCTGGTGTAGGGTGAAATCTCAGGGTTGTTTGATTTGCATTTCCCTGATGACTAAAGACATTGAGCATTTCTTTAAGTGTTTCTCTGTCATTCTATATTTCTCTACAGAGAATTCTCTGTTTAGCTCTGTATCCCATTTTTAATTGGATTACTTAATTTGTTGTTTCTTAACTTTATTAGTTCTTTATATATTCTGGATATTAGCCCTCTGTCAGATATAAGGTTGGCGAAGATCCTTTTCCAGGCAAATGGTGGGAACTAAAAAAAAAAAAAAAAAAAAAATCATGCTGAGTGAGGTATCCCAGAAACAGAAAGACACACACAGTATATACTCATTTACAAGTGGATACTAGACATATAATATAGGATAAACCTACAAAAATTGGTACAACTAAAGAAGGCGAGCTAGAAGGAGGACCCTGGGTAAGGGGATCAAGCCTCACTCAGAAAGGCAAATAGGACGGACATTGGAAGAAAGAGAAAACAGAAAACAGGACAAAAGCCTACCATTGAGGGCCTCTGAAAGACTCTACCCAGCAATGTATAAAAGCAGATAATGAGACACATAAACACACTTTGGGCAGCGTGCAGGGAATCTTAGGAAAGAAGGAGGAGATAGTAAGACCTGGAGAGGACAGGAGCTCCACAAGCAGAGCTAGCGAACTAAAATATTTGGGCACAGGGGTCTTTTCTGAGACTGATATTCCAACCAAGGGCCATTCATGGATATAACCTATAACCCCTGTTCAGATGCAGCCCATGGAAGCTAAATATCCAAGCAGGTACCCTAGGAAGTGGAACAGGGACTATCTCTGACCTGAACTCAGTGGCTATCTCTTTCAACACCTCCCCTGGATGGGACGGCAGCCTTGCCAGGACACAGAGGAGGACAATGCAGCCAGTTTGGATGAGACCAGATGAGCTAGGGTCAGATAGAAGGGGAGGAGGAACCCCTCTATTTGTAGACTTGGAGAGGGGCATAGGAGGAGATAAAGGAGAGAGAGTGGGGTTGGGAGGAAAGGAGAGACCTAGCTACAGCTAAGATACAAAGTGAATAAACTGTAATTAATATAAAAAATAAAAATTGAATTCAAAAAAAGAAAAGCCCTTCCAAATTTTTATGAACATTCTAGTATTTTCAAGTGTAACTAGACTTGAAAAGATTTATAAGCTAAAAAGTTCTATCCTCAGGACTGGCTGCAAAGCTCTCCTCTGTGGCCTAACAGGACTGCTCCTCCCTTGGGGGGTCGGGAGGCCAAAGAGCCAGCCATTGAGTTCCTGTTAGAAATAGTCCTTGTTCCCTTTGCAGCCAGTCCTGAAGATACCTGATAAAACAGGATCATATGAATGGGGAGGAGGTCCCCCCTATCAGTGGACTTGGCAAGGGGCAGGGTGGAGATGAGGGAGGGAGGGAGGGACTGGGAGGGAATGAGGGATCGGGACACGGCTGGGATACAGAGTTAATAAAATGTAACTGATAAGAAAAAAATAAAATACAAAAAAAAAAAAGTTCTATCCTACGTGCGAAAGGTATTTTCCACTATTATATATGCCTTTTTCTGCATGTATGTAGCCAGTTTGTAAACAAGAACATTAATAAATAAGATAAAGTTTGGAAAGGTAGTAAAATAATAATGAGGTTTATAATTACTTTAAGGAAGTATATCTGAGTTCAACAGTGATAAAATTTAATTATGCTTTACATATAATCATTATCTGATGTAGAGTACCATTATAATTTATTAAAATGGCAAATAATCCAAAGAATTACAGCTTATCTTCTGATTAGAGATCATTAATATTTATAGGAGCATTGTTTACAACTAATGTCACATTATTAGCATCCCCTGATCTATATGCATGCATATATTATACACCCACTGCATTAAAAGACATTAATTACTTCTGTATGTGAACATTTTATCTCGTATTAATCAAGGCACATTTTTAAAAATATTTTGAAATTAATTCTCCCTTAAAATATAGACATTATAAGATAGTAAAGATCATAATTTATACTTATACAATTATCTCATTGATTATTATTTTATTTATGACCTAAAATAACTATAACTTTAAATACTCTTAACTAGTTCATGTGCCCTTTAGGATAAATATAATTTAAAAAAATGTTTATTGGAGGAAAATATCCATCATCAAATAGATGTACCACAGTTTATTTTGACAAATGCTTCTTTGGAAAGTGGTGTACAAATTTTTCTACTTTGGAAAAGATGTATAAAGAAAACTGACTACCTGACACATCTCTGATTTTTCTTTTTGGTTGAACAATATGGAGCATATCTGTAATACTAGTCCCAGCACTTCAGCACTTCAGAGGCTGAGGAAGGACAATAATGAAATTGAGGCAAGCCTGAATTACAAGGAAAGACTCTGTCAAAAGAAAACTTACGTCAACACTATACTTGTAAAATAAACTTTTAAAGCAATATTTTAATTTATATATTTGTGTGTGTGTGTGTGCGTGTGTTTGTGTGTGTGTGTGTGTGTGTGTGTGTGTGTGTGTGTGTGTGTGTGTGT
>NW_026590656.1:327875-336016 GCF_907164565.1 Psammomys obesus | reverse complement strand
TGTGTGTGTGTGTGTGTGTGTGTGTGTGTGTGTGTGTGTGTGTGTGTAAACATGCCAGTACCCTCAGAGGTCAGAGGAGGAGGCTGGCTACCCTAAATTGAAGCTATAGGCAGTTGTGAGCAGCCTGAATTGGATCAGTCCTGAGAAAACAGGACAATTGCTTTTACCTGCTAAGCCATCTCTCAAGTCCCTAAAACAAAGTCTTGATTCCCTCCTTCACTTTTTTGTCCTCTGAGATGGAATTTGTGCCTGTGGGTGCAAGAATGAAGGCAGTGTACCACTGGGTATTTCTAGAATCAATAAATTAGCAATCCAACACACTACTAAGTTTTTAATGTCTTTTGTCCAACTGTATCTAGTATATAATGGCTCAGAGATATGTTCTTATCATAAAAAATGTTCCATTAAAATTATCCCACACAATACTTTTATATGAAGCTCTTTTAGAAAATATTAATTTACTATCTCTACCAAGAGACGATCTTAGGTGCAATGGAAAAACGTGGGAGTTATGTTATATGATTTATATTTTTCTGGATACTGGGGATGGGAATCTTATGTATGTGAGATGCTTGATAATGGCTCTACCACTGAGCTACACTGACAGCTCTTATTATATCATAAATGTTCATACTATTTCATTCCAGTTAATGAGTTTGATACAATTAAAACCACACATAAAATTGTTTCACTAAAATTATTTTTTTTTAATTCAGGGAAGCTTTCTTAACATTTGCCCATTTAAGTATAAACTGCTCTTTAGAAAGTCTTAGTTTGTATGGAATATCTTTGAAAGCTACCAGACTTGAAAATAATTATACCAAATTTAATTGCTTCAACTTTAAAAATTCAATGAATAATTAATTACAAATCTAAGACTCACCATTAACATCTTATTTCATAAGATGTTCCTTCTATGAGCAATTTTTTATATGTGTGCTAAAAATAAAAAGTTATGTGGGCAGCTCTTGGCATACAACCCTAGCCACCTGAATTCTATCTCAAGATCCCAAATAAACATCGAACTGGACAACCAATTTCACAAAGTTGTCCTCTGACCTCTGCATGCATTCTGTGATGTAAACACACCCTTACATTCACACACCATAAGCACACACAAAATTTATTATTATTATTATTATTATTATTATTATTAAATAATATAAAAACTAAATAAATAAAAGATTTGTGACCATTTAAATTAAAGGAAACAGTTGTGGACAATGATGAAGATATTACTTTAAAAATGTTAAAGGTACCAAAAACGGTTGTATACACCTGCAATAACCCTGGAGAAGCCAGGGCAGGAGGAAATCGAGTTGTCAAGATCAGCATAAGCTGTAAAACAACAGAGAGAGTGAGAGACAGAGACAGAGACAGAGATAGAGGCAGACAGAAAGATGGACAGAGAATTAAATTGTTACATGATGGGAAGCCTTAAACAGAGTAAAAAGGGGAGGCGGGGCAAGATGGCTACGCCAGGAGGACTCTCATTCTGAGGAGCAGCACAGCAGGATTGTCACAGTGACCAGCAATCAGAACTCGCAGCCATAAAACACAAGTGATTGTGTTTCACAGGTGAGAGGATACCCCACGGTGGGGGATTCAATCAGCTTTAACTCACCCGGCTAAACCGAGGAAGAGATCCTGGTTCCGCCAGGTGCTTGGTCACCCAGACATCCCCTGGAAAAGACTCGGGTTCTGCGGGCGCCCCAGGAGCCAGCCTGGAGCCAGAGCTTGGGACCCAGGCGCCTGCACGGAGCCTTGCCTGTGCTCCTGATCCGCTGCCTCAGATAGAACAATGGGCACGAGGCACCAGAGACTGCGTTTCACTGGCAGGTGCAAACCCACAGGGAGGGAAACGGCTGGTCTGATCTCAGAGCACTCAGCCGACACCCCCACCCCGAAAAGGTCTAGGGAAAATTACCCAGTTTAGGCAGCCACCAAGGCTCTGAAAGGCCAGAAAGGCGGAGCCACAAGCGGGCATCTGTGCCTGTGGGTTCTACTCACCACCCCAGACAGAACAGCGGTCCCTAAAGCAAAGACTGGGTGTCTCTGGCAGGAGGAAACCCCCAGCGGAGGGGATCATCAGGTCTAACGTTCAGGACACCCAGCACCAAAAGACTTCCTGGATTCATGCAGAATCTAGGCTCTAATACAGGCAGGAGCGCTGTGCTCAGCCACCATTATTGAGATCCCCTAGGGCACTGGGACACACAGCTGCATCCTCAGACCTACAAAAGCCAGAGAGCCATTACAGCAGCCCTCAGATACTGTGCCAAGGATCAACCAGTTATCCCTAGCTAGACAGACAAAACTGTGGGAATCCCTGGTCCTTCAAGAGGGCTGCACCCACAGCGTCTGGACCAGAGCAGTGCCTGCAGCCACCATCCCAGACAGGGACACACAGCTTCTGGTCCAGACTGAGGCACCCAGCCTCCAGACCAGAGCAGCGCCCCAGGCGCCAACTCAAACTAGGTGCACATTCCCAGGGCCCAGAGCAGAGCACTCAGCCTTTGGCCCAGAGACTTGCTGGGTGCACGTCTCACTTTCCCGGACAGAACTGTGTGCCCCAGGATAACAGACTGAGTTTCCCTGTTAGGAGAAAACCCCACAGCTAGGGAATCAGCAGGTTCTTCAAGAGGACTGTACCTGGAAATTTAGTGAGCAGCAACACACTAAATTTATAATGAGAAACCCAGCAGTGGGGCAGCTGTCTTGAGAACTTCTATGGGTAAGAAGAGATCTCCCCCCTGCTTAACAAAGACCACAGCTACTACTCAGGGCTATAAACCTGAGGTGAGCAGTGGCAATTCCTGAGAAACACTGGCGATACAGTGACCTTAACCAAAAAGCAGAGGAGGACTCCTTCAGGAAAAATCATCTTCTGGCCAAAGGGATTCTCCCTACCTCAGGACTCCAGGAAGCACAGAAACTAACAGCCAACACCTAAATCAGCCCAATAGGTAGAGGTCAGCGTAAAAGCTCAACCAACAAAAGACAGAGAAATATGGCATCTCCAGAACCCAGCCATCCAAGGGCGAACAGACCTGGACAACACAGCATAATAGAAAATCAAGAAGATGACCTTACATCTATGTTGATGAAGAGGATAATAGAGGAAACAAATAAAATGCGTAAAGAATTGGAGGACGATAAAACCAAACAGATATGGCTACCTTAAAGAAATGGAGGAAGTTAAAGACAAGCAGATTATGGCCATCCCTGAAGAAATACTGGAAGATGCACCCAAACAGCTTGTGGCCTTCAGAGAAGAAATAATTAAATCACTGAAAGAAATAAAAGGAACAGAGTTGAAGGAAATAAAAGAAAAAGAGGAAAATACAATCAGACAGGTGAAGGAAGTAAACAAAACAACTCAAGACCTGAAGATAGAACTGGAAAAAATAAAGAAAACACAAATGGAGGAAATAATGGAGAGGAAGAATTTAGGGGAGAAAACAGGAACTACAGAGGTAAGCATAACCAACAGAATACAAGAAATGGAAGAAAAAATATCAGGTGTAGAAGATACAATGGAAGAAATTGATGTATCTGTCAAAGAAAATGTTAAGTCCAAAAAATTCCTGACACAGACCATCCAAGAAATCCAAGACAATATGAAAAGACAAAACCTAAGAATAACAGGTATAGAGGAAAAAGAAGACTCCCTTCTCCAAGGCCCAGAAAATATTTTCAACAAAATCATTGAAGAAAATTTCCCCAAGTTAAAGGAGATGCCAATAAGGATACATGAGGCCTACAGAACACCCAACAAATTTGACCAGAAAAGAAAATCCTCCCACCACATAATAATCAAAATAGTAAGTATACAGAACAAAGAAAAAATGCTAAAAGCTGCAAGGGAAAAAGGCCAAGTAACATATAATGGCAAACCCATTAGAATCACACCTGACTTTTCAACAGGAACTATGAAAGCCAGAAGGGCCTGGACAGATATCATGCAGACCCTAAGAGAACACAGATGTCAGCCCAGGCTACTATACCCTGCAAAACTCTCAGTCCTCATAGAAGGAGAAAACAAGATATTCAATGACAAAAAAAAAAAAAAAAATTCAACAATACCTACATACAAATCCAGCATTACAGAAGACACTGGAACATCAAAATCAAAGGATCTAACAGCCACTGGTCATTAATCTCTCTCAACATCAATGGACTCAACTCTCCAGTAAAAAGACACAGATTAACAGAATGGATACATAAACAAAACCCAGCAATCTGTTGCATACAAGAAACACACCTAAGGCACAAAGATAGACATTACCTGAGGGTAAAAGGTTGGAAGACGACTTTCCAAGCAAATGGACCCAAGAAACAAGCAGGAGTAGCCATTCTAATATCTGATAAAATAGACTTTCAACCAAAATTAATAAAAAGAGATGGGGAAGGAAACTTCATACTCATCAAGGGAAAATTCCACCAGGAAGACATCACAATCCTGAACATCTATGCCCCAAATACAAGAGCACCCACATTTGTAAAAGAAACATTGATAAAATTTAAACCACATATAGATCCCCACACATTAATAGTAGGAGAGTTTAACACCCCACTCTCAACAAAAGACAGGTCAACAAAACAGAAATTAAACGAAGAAACAATATCTCTGACAGAGGTCATGAATCGAATGGACCTCACAGACATTTACAGAACTTTACACCCAAACACAAAAGAATTTACCTTCTTCTCAGCACCTCATGGAACCTTCTCCAAAATAGACCATATAGTTGGTCACAAAGCAAGCCTCAACATATACAAGAAGACTGAAATAATCCCTTGTATCTTCTCTGATCACCATGAAATAAAGCTGGACTTCAACAACAACAGAAATAGCCAAAAGCCTACACACACATGGAAACTGAACAACTTGTAACTAAATGACAGCTGGGTTAGGGAAGAAATAAAGAAAGAAATTAAAGTCTTCCTAGAACTCAATGAAAATGAAGACACAACATACACAAAATTGTGGGACACAATGAAAGCAGTGCTAAGAGGAAAGTTCATAACACTAAGTGCCTTCAAGAAGAAATTCGAGACAGCTCATTCAAACAACGTAATGGCCCACTTAAAAACCTTAGAAAAAGAAGAAGCAGACACAGCAAAAAGGAGTAGACTGCTGGAAATAATCAAACTCAGGGCTGAAATCAATCAATTAGAAACAAATAAAACAATTCAAAGAATCAATGAAACCAAGAGCTGGTTCTTTGAGAAAATCAACAAGATCGACAAACCCTTAACCAAGCTTACTAAAAGGCTGAGAGACACCACCCAAATCAAAAAATCAGAAATGAAAAGGGAAACATAACTACAGACACTGAGGAAGTCCAAACAATCATTAGGACTTACTTCAAAAGTCTATATGCCACAAAATTTGAAAATCTAAATGAAATGGACAATTTTCTTGATCGATTTGACTCACCAAAGCTGAATCAGGACCAGGCAAATCAATTAAATAGTCCTATATCCCCCAAAGAAATAGAAAACAGTCATCAAAAGTCTCCCATCCAAAAAAAGCCCAGGACCAGATGGCTTCAGCGCAGAATTCTACCAGACCTTCAAAGAAGAGCTAACTACAAATTCTCTTCAAACTATTCCACAAAATAGAAATAGAAGGAATATTACCAAACTCATTCTATGAAGCCACAGTCACCTTGGCACCTAAACCTCATAAAGACTCAACAAAGAAAGAGAATTTCAGGCCAATCTCCCTTATGAACATTGATGCAAAAATACTTAACAAAATACTTGCAAACCGAATCCAAGAACACATCCAAGATGTATGCAGGGGTGGTTCAATATACGGAAATCCATCAATGTGATCCACCATATTAACAAACTGAAAGAAAAAAACCACATGATAGTCTCCCTAGATGCTGAAAAAGCATTTGACAAAATCCAACATCCATTCATGTTTAAAGTACTGGAGAGATCAGGCATACAAGGCACATATCTAAACATAGTAAAGGCGATATACAGCAAGCCTATAGCCAACATCAAACTGAATGGAGAGAAACTTAAAGCAATCCCACTGAAATCAGGGACAAGACAAGGCTGCCCACATTCTCCATATCTCATCAACATAGTGCTGGAAGTCCTTGCTAGAGCAATAAGACAGTTAAAGGAGATCAAGGGGATACAGATGGGAAAGGAAGAAGTCAAATTATCACTATTTGCAGATGATATGATAGTATACATGAGTGACCCCAAAAACTCTACCAGGGAACTCCTACAGCTGATAAACACCTTCAGCACAGTGGCCGGATACAAAATTAACTCAAAAAAAAAAAAAAATCAGTAGCACTCCTGTATACAAAAGACAAAAGGGCTGAGAAAGAAATTAGAGAAACAACACCCTTCACAATAGCCACAAATGACATAAAGTACCTTGGTGTAACCCTAACCAAGCAAGTCAAAGACATTTATGAAAAAAAATTTCAAGTCTCTGAAGAAAGAATTAGAGGAAGATATGAGAAGATGGAAAGATGTCCCATGCTCATGGCTTGGCAGAATTAACATAGTAAAAATGGCCATCTTACCAAAAGCAATCTACAGATTTAATGCAATTCCCAACAAATTGCCTACACAATTCTTTACAGACCTGGAAAGAAAAATTCTCAACTTCGTATGGAATAACAAGAACCTGAGAATTGCTAAAACAATCCTCTACAATAAAAGATCTTCTGGAGGTATCTCCATCCCTGATCTCAAGCTGTACTATAGAGCAACAGTTATAAAAACTGCATGGTACTGGCATAGAAATAGACTGGTGGATCAATGGAATCGAACAGAAAACCCAGAAATAAACCCACACACTTTCAGACACCTGATTTTTGACAAAGATGTCAAAACCATACAATGGAAAAAAGATAGCATCTTCAACAAATGGTGCTGGTCCAACTGGATGTCTACATGTAGAAAAATGAAAATAGATCCATACTTATCACCCTGCAAAAAACTGAAGTCCAAGTGTATCAAAGACCTCAACATAAAACCAGACACATTAAATCAGCTAGAAAAAAAAGTGGGGAATACCCTAGAACTCATTGGTACAGGAGAAAACTTCCTGAACAGAACACCAACAGCACAGACTCTAAGAGCAACAATCAATAAATGGGACCTCATGAAATTGAAAAGCTTCTGTAAAGCAAAGGACACCGTGATCAAAACAAAGCGACTTCCTACAGATTGAGAAAGAATCATCACCAACCCTTTATCTGACAGAGGACTCATATCCAGTATATATGAAGAACTAAACAAGCTGAAAAGCAGCAAACCAAGTAATCCACTTAAAAAATGGGGAACAGAGCTAAAGAGAGAATTCTCTGTAGAGGAATATCAAATGGCAGAGAAGCACTTAAAGAAATGCTCAACCACATTAGCCATTAGAAAAATGCAAATCAAAACAACCCTGAGATTTCACCTTACACCCATCAGAATGGCCAAGATGAAAAACTCATGGGACAACACATGCTGGAGAGGTTGTGGATAAAGGGGAACCCTTCTCCACTGCTGGTGGGAATGTAAACTTGTACAACCACTCTGGAAATCAATCTGGCGCTTTCTCAGACAACTAGGAATAGCGCTTCCTCAAAATCCAGCCATACCACTCCTAGGCATATACCCAAAAGAGGCTCAAGTACACAAAAAGGACATTTGTTCAACCATGTTTGTAGCAGCTTTATTTGTAATAGCCAGAAGCTGGAAACAGCCCAGATGCCCCTCAACTGAATAATGGATGCAGAAACTGTGTACATCTATACAATGGAGTATTACTCAGCAATGAAAAAGAAGGAAATCATGAAATTTGCAGGTAAATGGTGGGACCTGGAAAGGATCATCCTGAATGAGCTGTCCCAGAAGCAAAAAGACACACACGGTATATACTCACTCATATAAACATACAACATAGAATAAACCCACTAAAATCTGCACATCTAAACAAACTAAGCAAAAGAGAGGACCCTAACTAAAATGTTCAATCCCCATCCTGAAAGGCAAAGAGGATGGACATCAGAAGAAAAAGAAAATAGGAAACAACCTTGGAACCTGCTACAGAGGGCCTTTGAAAGGCAGAAGAAAACAGGAAACAACCTTGGAACCTGCCACAGAGGGCCTCT
>NW_026590656.1:325168-327865 GCF_907164565.1 Psammomys obesus | reverse complement strand
AAACAGGAAACAACCTTGGAACCTGCCACAGAGGGCCTCTGAAAGCCTCTGCAGTATAGACTGTCAAAGCAGATGCTGAGCCTGATGGCCAACTGATGAGCAGAGTGAATGGAATTTTATATAAGAAGTGGGAAATAGTAAGAGCTGGAGGGGAGGGGAACTCCACAAGGAGAACAAAAGAACAAGATAATTTGAACACAGGGAACTTCCCAGAGACTCATACTCCAACCAAGGACTATTCGTGGAGATAACCTAGAACTCCTGCACAGGTGTAGCCCATGGCAGTTCAGTGTCCAAGTGGGTTACATAGCAATGGGAAGAGGGACTGCCTCTGACATAATCTGATTGGCCTGCTCATTGATCACCTCCCCTTGAGAGGGGAGCAGCCTTACCAGGCCACAGTAGAGGACAATGCAGCCACTTTTGATGAGAACTGAGATACCAAGAATAGAAAGGAAAGGAGAACCTTCCCTATCAGTGGACTTGGGGAGTGGCATGCATGCAGAAAGGGGAGGGAAGGTGGGATCAGGAGGGGAGGAGGGAGGGGCTTATGGGGGGATACAAAATGAATAAAGTGTAATTAATAAAAAATTTAAAAAATACATTTTAAAAAAGTGTAAAAAGAAAAGAGAATTTTTTTTCTGCTTTAAGTGCTCTTTGTTTTGTTTTTGGTTTGTCACATCTATTTTTGTTGTCATTGGCTTATGCACCTGTGTTTTTTAAGTATAAACTTGAAGGAAGGGACTTTAATCTAGGCTAGCACCATCTATACCCATGATGATGGACAAAAATAAACACAAACGTCTTCCAGAATACTGAAGTCATGCAAGCAGGAACTCCAGCAGTGTTCCCATGCAACTCTTCATTTGATGCAGAGACTGATAAACTGCTGGTTCATTTTCTAGCCTTTCTATTTAAATATTTTGAGAATTTCATATATTTCCACCCCCTCTAGCCACCTGTTTTGCCCCCTGAATCTCTCTCAAATTCATTCCTTCTTTCTTATTGCTTATACCTTTTACATGCATGCGCACATGCATAGAGACACACACACTTCTGAGAAGGAGAGGGACTGTAGGTGGAGGGGGCTGTGTGGGAAGGACTGGGAGAAGAGGAGGGAGGGGGCTGAGATCTACTGCTTCATGGACCAGTGTGCTTAGTTACATACCCTAAGTGTTCTTGGATATTATCTTATTCAAAGCATTCCAGTCACTTCTGTTCCTTTTATTTTCCACAGCTATGGTGTAATTCTCCCAACTCAAAGTCACATGACAAGTAAATTCTGTGAGAGGCTCACAAAAGCCTATCAATCTACTTTATTTTATCTCAATGTAGCACTATTTAGTCTGGAATAGGCTACAGAGAGATCTGCCTCCCGAGTGTTGAGATTAACGAAATGAGCCACCATGCCAAGTCAGAGCATGGTGCTCTTGAGGATCCCAGGAGGAGGGTGGCAGGTTTCCATCTAACAACACAGTGCCAGTTGGTTGGTAGAACTGCTAGAAATTAGTCTCCTCTAACCTGTGAGCCACAACTGACTTTCCACTCAGGAAGGACAAAATTAGGTTTGTCCCATTTCTTTAACAGAAATGAATGAGGAACTAAGAGATTATAAAACCTCAGACACGGAAGGGTTGTTGAAGGTCACCACTCTGCAGCTCTTATTTCATAAGTGAAGCTACTATCAGCCAGAGAGGTCAATTGTTACTGTCCCCTAAACTGTATGTGGTTTTATGACTGCTGTCTTTATACCAGTGTGGCTTAACAGACCAAAGAGTGCTCAAATGTCCTTTATCACAGAGCTGGACAAAAGATTGGCCTTTGATTTACAACACCTGCCAGTATTTGCTGAGAGTTTGATGTTTATCATTTCAAGTGATAAAATTATAAAATCTGTAAGTTGCTGAGACTCCAAGTGATCATCTATGCTAAATCCTTGCTATGCCTTCTTGGGCTTCTTGACATTCATCTTCTTTTCTTCTTTTAAGGTATTATACTCCCCTCATTACTGGTCAGCATTAATGTGAGGAAGCTCTTTTGAAATAAAAGGCAGATAGCAATAACCCAATTTTATAAATGAGATGGCAAAGGAGAATCCAATAAGCCTGGGTTCAAAAGAGAGCCAGCAATACAACTAGAATTAGAACTCAGAATATAAATCTAAGCTTGTAATCTCTTTTTCCTGTGCTATGTAATGCCTCATTTGTTCCAGCATTTGATTTGGAGAAGGAAAAAAAAAAAAAAGGATTGCCCTATGTAGATTGATTCTGCAAAATTGATAACTTTTTGAAAGTACAAGCCAGCTTTTTATCCTCACTTTTTTTTCATTAACTGCAATATGACAAAAACTTAACTAAGTGTCATACAGCTTTCAGAGAAAGATAAAAGGGTACTTTCTTTTAAGAATTTACAATCTAATTGGGGAAATGGCAAATGCCTGTGGAAATATAACTGATGGCAAAAGCCTATAAATAATAAATGTCTGTGAATAATACAAAAGCAAATGTTGCCAGATGTCAAAGGACAAGGATGAACTTGAACTTGGTATAGAGCAGAGATGTAGAAACAGAACCTTTACAAGTAGAACTCAACCAAACTAACAAAATTATTGTAGGGTTTAATCATTTCTCTATCCATTTATCCATCCATGTATCTATCTATCTATCTATCTATCTATCTATCTATCTATCTATCTAT
>NW_026590656.1:315080-325158 GCF_907164565.1 Psammomys obesus | reverse complement strand
TATCTATCTATCTATCTATCTATCTATCTATCTATCTATCTATCTATCTACTTTGGTTTGCTACACAAGAACCTAGAAACAAACTTATCACAATGAAGTAAGTACCTGTCAATCTCCTCTCTCAGTGTGAGAATCCACTCTATTTCTAACTCTAGAAAGAAATCCCTAGTGTTTCTTCACTGTATCTGGCCTGGCAATCAGAACTTAGGCTAACTGCATCCTTCTATTTGCTCTCAGGCAAGCCTGCCAGGAGAAGTCACCACTAAATCTCACAACATATTTAGCATAATTTATTTTAAACAAAATATCGTTTCCATATTCAAATATGTACTCTTCTTCCAAGCAAAGCTTAGGAAGCAACTGCATCTTTGTGGCAGAGTTTACCATTGCTGCATATCTTATGTAGCCTTTGAAATGACTTTCCTCCTGCCTCCTACTCTTGAGAGATAAAGTTATAAGTATATGCTGCCACATCTAGCCTATCACTAATTTGGTATTCACAATAGGCTATTGTATTGATTTCACTTTTACATCTTTATGTGGCTGTTTGTTTGTTTGTGACAGGATCTCACTATGTAGGCTTGGCTGACCTGGAATAGCTACATCCAACTCAGAGATCCATCACTCTCTCCCTGCAAAGTTTTGGATCAAAGGTGTGTGCTACAACACCAGGCTCTACCTTTAAGCTTTCAACTACCAAAACATAAAGAATCTGAGCCTTAAGAATGCATTTTCTTGAGGTAGTGCTATTCCTAGTTGTCTGAGAAAGCACCAGATTGCTTTCCAGAGTGGTTGTACAAGTTTACATTCCCACCAGCAGTGGAGGAGGGTTCCCCTTTCTCCACAACCTCTACAGCATGTGTTTTCACATGAGTTTTTGATCTTAGCCATTCTGATAGGTGTAAGGTGAAATCTCAGGGTCCTTTTGATTTGCATTTCCCGGATGGCTAATGAAGCTGAGAATTTCTTTAAGTGTTTCTCTGCCATTCGATATTCCTCTGTGGAGAATTCTCTGTTTAGCTCTGTTCCCCATTTTTTAATTGGATTACTTGATTTTTTTTGCTGTTTAACTTCTTTAGTTCTTTATATATACTGGATATTAGTCCTCTGTCAGATATAGGGTTGTTGAAGACCTTTTCCCAATTTGTAGGCTGTCGTTTTGTTTTGATGATGGTGTCCTTTGATTTGCAGAAGCTTTTCAGTTTCATGAGGTCCCATTTATTGATTGTTGCTCTTAGAGCCTGTGCTGTTGGTGTTCTGTTCAGGAAGTTGTCTCCTGTGCCAATGAGCTCTAGGCTCCTCCCCACTTTTTCTTCTAACAGATTTAGTGTGTCTGGTTTTATGTTGAGGTCTTTGATCCACTTGGACTTCAGTTTTTTGCAGGGTGATAAGTATGGATCTATTTGCATTTTTCTACATATAAACATCCAGTTAGACCAGCACCATTTGTTGAAGATGTTGTCTTTTTTCCATTGAATGGTTTTGGCATCTTTGTCAAAAATCAGGTGTCCATAAGTGTGTGGACTTATGTCAGGGTCTTGTATTCGATTCCATTAATCCACCAGTCTGTTTCTATGCCAGTACCATGCAGTTTTTAGTATTGCTGCTCTATAGTACAGCTTGAGATCAGGGATGGACATACCTCCTGAAGATCTTTTATTGTAGAGAATTGTTTTAGCAATTCTGGGTTTCTTGTTGTTCCATAGGAAGGTGAGAATTTTTCTTTCAAGGTCTGTAAAGAATGGTGTTGGCAATTTGATGGGAATTGCATTGTATCTGTAGATTGCTTTTGGTAAGATGGCCATTTTTACTATATTAATTCTGCCAAGCCATGAACATGGTAGATCTTTTCATCTTCTGATATCTTCTTCTAATACTGATACTCCAATGAAGGACTATGCATGGAGATAACCTAAGACCCCTGCACATTTGTAGCCCATGGCAGTTCAGTATCCAAGTGGGTTCCATTGTAATAGGAACAGGGACTGTCTCTGACATGAACTGATTGGCCTGCTCTTTAATTACCTCCCCTTGAGGGGGAAGCAGCATTACCAGGCCACAGAAGAAGACAATGAAGCCACTCCTGATGAGACCTAATTGACTAGGATCAGAAGGGAAAAAAAAGAAGACCTCCCTTATTATTGGACTTGGGGAGGGGCATGCATGCAGAGGGTAGAAGAAGGAAGGGGTTGGGATGGGAGGAGGAGGGAACCACAGGGGGGATACAAATGAATAAAGTGTAATTAATAAAGAATTAAAAAAAAAAAAACCTCCCCCCCCAAAAAAAAGAATGTATTTTCTTCAAGGCAAAAAAAAAAAAATAATTGTGTGTAGTGCTGTAATACTAATGACTAATGTAATGACTAATAAGAATACCATGTTAAATACTATGTTAAATCAAATTACTGAGCTAAAGAGGACACTTGCCTAGTTGTCCAGCACTCACCTCTCAATGCCCATTTTGTGGTTATTTTTATTAATTACTCTATATACATAAACCTATGTGTAACATTTATTTTGATATGATTCTTATTGCTTAGGATATATCTCAGCAGTAAGCACTTTCCCAGCATGGGCAAGGACCTGCGTTAAATCCCAGCAATAAAAGAAAAGTCATTAGCGCAAAGGGTTTCTGAAAATAAAGTCAAATATTTGTGTTACTTTACCTACAATATAACTCTTTGGTTTTCTAAAATTTGGGATGCTGCATTTGATGTAAATCAGGTAAATCACCAGCTCAGATTTAAAGTTGTACTACAGAGTTACAATAAAAACAACACGGTATTGGCATAAAACATACACACATTGATTAACATAATTAAACTGAAGGCCCAGGCATAAGTCCACATACCTATGGACACCTGATTTTTTACAAACAAACTGAAAATAGAGAAAAGATATTATATTCAAGCTGAATGGCTGTACATAGAATAATCACCATGCACAAAATTTAACTTCAAATGGATCAAAAACTTCAAGATAGTCTTATAGAGAAGAAATCTTATAGAAGAGAAAGTGGATAATTGGCTTGAACTTATTTGCCCAGGAATGGACATTCTGAACAGAACACCATTAGCCAACAATTAATAAAATGGGACAAGAAACTGAAAACTTCTGCACAAGAACAGATGCCATCATTCCAACAAAATGGGAGCCTACAGATTGGGGAAGGATTGCTATCAATTTTATATCTTATATAAGGATCTTATCTAAGTATATAGAAAGAATGTTAAAACCTGAAGATAAACAAAGCAAATGACCTAATTTTAAAATAGGGCACACATCTAATCAGACAATTCACGACAGATGAAATGTGAGTGGTTTAGAAATGGTTTGTATTTTTTTTTAATGTTCATCATCCTTAGCCATCACAAAAAAAAATGCAAATTAAAGCTGTTTAAAAATTTCATCTTACCTAGCCAAGATACCCAAGATCAATAAAATAAATGACAACTCATGCTGACAAGAAAGTGCAGAAAAGGGCACGTTTACTCGTTTTATTGGGAATGCAAACTTGTACAGCCACTACAGAAATCAGTGTGATGGTTCCTCGGAAAGATGGGAATAGGGCTCCCATGTTTTCTCTTATATGTTATGCTGGCTAGTCTTATGTCAACTTGACACAACCTAGAGTTATCTGAAAATAGGAAACTACAATTGGGGAAAAATGCCTCCATAAAAACAGGCTGAAGAAAAGTTGGTAAGGCATTCTCTAATTAGTGATTAATGGGGGAGGGACCAGGCCATTGAGGTGTTTTTCTTGGGCTGGTGGCCTTGGATTCTGAAAAAAAAAAAAAAAAGTTGGCTAAGCAAGCCTACTCTTGAGGAACAGACCAGTAAACAGTGTTCCTTTAAGACCTCTGTATCAGCTGTTACCTCTAGGTTTCTCACCTGCTTGAATTCCTATCCTGACTTATTTTCGTGGTGAACTGGAACTGAAAAAGTGTCTGTGATTATAGAACAGAACCACTAAAAGCAAAACCTTTGCTGAGACAATGGATTGTAGTCAGCTGGGGTTGAGGAATCAGCTGTGATTAAAAGAAAAAGAAAAAAAAAAAACAGCATCATTAGAGCTAAAATCTTTTGGGAAGTATTTCCTCCTGGTCACCACACAGAAGATTTGTTCCAGAAGCAGTCAAGGTTGTGCCTCACACTGGCAGGTAATTTTGATACTTTAAGGGTCACCCAATTGGTACTACCTTTGAAAGTATGAAGCAGTCAAGCCACTGTGAGAAGCTAAGAGAGACCATTGGGTAAGGCTCAGCCTCAGTGGCCGCTGAAGGCCCAGAATTGAAGGGGTCATGCAGAGAGGTTGAGACTTGGCACCATGGAAAGAGTCTATACGGGCTATTGGTTAAAGTGCAGACCAGTTGCAATGGAAGATCCCCGATTTTGGAGATGCCGATGGAATGACCATCAGGAAAAGCAGCAGCGGTGGAATGGAGGCAGTCAGAGCTTAGACGGTAAGCTGTGTGTATTGCAGTAGGTGGAAACAGAGAAGTGACTCAAGCCCCTTGGAGGAACCCAGAAAACTGCGGTTTTACTCTGGACATTAGACATGGCATTATTTACACTGTTGGCTGCTGCAAACCATGGAACCTACAATAGAAACAGCTTGCAAGTGAATAAATTGGAATTGGAATTGGAATTTTCTTTTTTTAATTAATTCATTTTTTTATTAATTACAGTTGTTTCACTTTGTATCCCAGCTATAGCTGTATCCTCATCCCCTCCCAATCCCACACTCCCTCCCCCATCTCCTCCCATGCCCCTCCCCAAGTCCACTGATAGAGTCCTCCTCCCCTTCCCTCTGACCCTAGCCTATCTGGTCTCACCAGGACTGTCTGCATTGTCTTCCTCTGTGGCCTGGTAAGACTACGCTCAGAGCACAGGCAAAAAGTTAAATATATAAAAGAGTCAAGTTTATCTTTCCCATTATCAGCCTATGCCCAGGAAAACAAAAACATTTCAACTAAAATATTTGTTTCTACTCAGCAAATACCGGGATAATTTTCTATAAATTTTATTCTTATATTTTGTTAACATGCAAAATATAATACAAGTTTGATAAGTACCTGCATAGTAACAAGCATTACCCATCTTCTTCCAAACTTTGCTATCTGCGTTTTGAATTCGTAACTGTAAGATTAATTCAGTCAGAGCACAAAGACATAACCAGCAGCATGGTATTGTATATTAAATACTCTTCACCATTATTTTATCTACTTGACAGTCACTGACAATACATCAAAGTTATTAAGAATAACAATGCATTAATGCTTAATGCTGGAATGGGCATTAGTAATCAGCTAGTGAGGATGTCTACAGGGAAATGTGGAAAACACCTGCAACACAAATTTCCAGCTATAACACTGGTACTGTTAAGAATATCAAGCACCAGGTAATGTACAAATGGGAGTATATGCATGAAAACAGCACATACTATCAGAAGAAATGAATAGTGTTTTCTTGTTGTTGTTTTATCATGAAATTAAGGGGTTTTTGCTAAACTACATACAAAAACTAAGAAGAAAAAGGAAAAGAAGAATTAGTTCCTTCCATGTGAAATGGAGCACGTTCCTTTACGTACTAGCCTTAGCAACATCGCTTTACTCCACAAAGGGGACTATGTTCTAGACACAAACCATAATATGGATAGGGAACCATAGTCCTGATTAAAGAATACAACTCCAATTGAGATGTCAGGTCAGCATGTCAGCAGAGAATAAGTAGGTGACAATTGCATGAGTAATAGAAAACTTTTGCATAGCTGGTCCATAGACATTCCTGACAGAAAACTACAGTAATTTATTTTAATTAACTGAGTCAATTGATACTGCACCGGTCAGTTCTGTGAAATAGCCGAAATGATGGCAGCACAGGGCATCTAGGTCCAAAAGCTCTAATTTGGAGCTCTGAAATAAACTGGTAGAATCTACTTTGGAAAGAGACATTATGAAACAGGTTTTCATTACTCTCAAAATAGTCTGAGACAAATAATTGGAATTCACTGGAGAAGATTTTTATCAGGAGAAAACCTAAAGAACCAATGTGTCTTTGCGCTGTAAATGTTTCGCTGGCTTTAGAGTGGACTAAGATTACTCTTCGAAAAATAGGTAAATAAAACTCAAGGTAACAATAAAATAACCTTTCATATAGCTGATGTCCTTAAGCTTCATTAGCAGTCAGAAGAACCTGGCAGCATATCTTATTGTTTTCAATCTATGTGGAAATAAAGCTTTCAACTTGGAATTAGGGAAAGCATGACTAAAAATTAAATTAGAAGTTCTCAGAACTGCATTTGTGTTCTTATATTCATATACACCAAAAGACTTCTGCATAGGTAACTCTTTCTAGCCATCCTTTAACTTGATAGAGGAAAAAAAAAAAAAACAAGAAATGATCTAAAGTTTATCCCTGTAGGTTTGAGGCAACATTTGGCCCTGCAGTATTCATCTAAACTCACAGATCTTTATTGAGACAGTTATTCAGTTACTGCTGCCGATGAAATATAAAAGGGAAACAGTAAGATCTGGAGAGGACAGGAACTCCACAAGGAGAACAATAGAACCAAAAAATCTGAGCACAGGGGTCTTTCCTAAGATTGATACTCCAACAAAGGACCATGCAGCTAACCTAGGACCCTTGCACAGATGTAACCCATGGCAGTTCAGTGTCCACGTGGGTTCCATAGTAATAGGAACAGGGACTGTCTCTGACATGAACTGATTGGGCTGTTCTTTAATCACCTCCCCTGAGGGGGGGAGCAGCCTTACCAGGCCACAGAAGATGACAATGCAGCCACTCCTGATGAGACCTAATTGACTAGGATCAGAAGGAAAGAAAAGAAGACCTCCCCTATCAGTGGACTTGGGAGGGGCATGCTTGCAGAGTGGGGAGGAATGGAGGGATTGGGATGGGAGGAGGGAAGGAACCACAAGGGGGATACAAAGTGAATAAAATGTAATTAATAAAGAATTAAAAAAAAAAGAAAAATAAGAACTTTGAGTTGCAGCTCTTCTCCATAAAAGAAATGATTCAGTTTCAAAATTTTTACATTCTTTTTTCATTATTAATTACACTTTATTCACTTTGTATCCCCCCATAAACCCCTCCCTCCTCTGCTCCCGATCCCACCCTCCTTCCCCCTCTTTCACACATGCCCCTCCCCAAGTCTACTGATAGGGAAGGTCCTCCTCTCCTTCCTCTGATCTTAGTTTATCAGATCTCATCAGGAGTGGCTGCATTGTCATCTTCTGTGGCCTGGTAAGGCTGTTCCTCCCTCAGGGAGAGGTGATCAAAGAGCAGGCCATTCTTGATTAGTATACTGTGCTTTCTTTTACTTCATCAGTCAGAAACAGATGTGTGGAAGTAGAGCTTACAGCTTTGAATACAGCAATGCCCTCCAATAAACTGATAACTAAGGGGTCACTGCAACAACTAAGGTTAATGCAGTTTCTCATTCTGAAACCACAGCAAGAGTAAGGGCTGGGCCAGCTCAGAGGATACTAGGGGCTCATGTCTGAGTTCCATTGCAGTAGCTTCTAGCACCCAGTAAATCTTCATTTTCTTGTAGGAATATCTACTGTCATCTGCATGTCATTGTGTTTATAAGTAATCTTACCTTATCTCCATATATCATCCTGTCCAGTTACCAAATAAAACAGTGTACAATGAACTCCAATTTTCCCCCAATTTTATTTAGTATTAATTTCATCTTTCAATCCCCTGTGAAACATAGCTAAGCAGTCACAAGATAATAACAATTCTTCTTTTGAAATATTGGGTATATACCTAGCAGTGGTATAGCTGGGTCTTGAGGAAGCAGAGGAGAGCTTTGCAGCCAGTGCTGAAAATACCTGATAAAACAGGATCAGATGAATGAGGAGGAGGTCCCCCCATCAGTGGACTTGGAAAGAGGCAAGGTGGAGATGAGGGAGGGAGGGAGGGAGGGACTGGGAGGGAATGAGGGATCGGGACACGGCTGGGATACAGAGTTAATAAAATGTAACTGATAAGAAAAAAATAAAATTTAAAAAAAAAGAAATATTGGAAAAGATTCTAACAGTCACGCTTTCATCCACTGTTTGTTATAATAATTATAGCCATTACTTCCGTGTCCTTTGGTTGGTTGGTTGGTTGGTTGGTTTGGTTTGGTTTGGTTTGGTTTGGTTTGGTTTGGTTTGGTTTGGTTTGGTTTGGTTTGGTTTGGTTTGGTTTTTCAAGACAGTATTTCTCTTTGTAACCTTGGCTGTCCTGGAACTCACTC
Source organism: Psammomys obesus (assembly GCF_907164565.1). NCBI lineage: Eukaryota > Metazoa > Chordata > Mammalia > Rodentia > Muridae > Psammomys > Psammomys obesus. The sequence continues at coordinate 316,889 of NW_026590656.1, read as the reverse complement.
TGTAATCCAGGCTGGCCTTGAACTCAGAGATCAATCTGTCTGCCTCCCCAGTACAAAGATAAAAGGCATGTGCCAGCCTGGTTTATTTCTGTGTCTTACAAGCCAACCAGATGTTTTGCTGGTTATGGTCTTGGCAACCCAACAGAGACCTTATCCTTTTTACCTCACAGTATAATTTTGGCTCATTGTGGGCCACGAACTTTCCTGTGCACAATTCAAGCATTCAGCTAAATCATAAACAGTGAATTGATTCCCCACAGATGCTAAGTAGGAATGGGGATGTTCTCCTTTTTCAGAACTGCTTTATCTTCCGGTCAGAAGCTATTGAGTAATCCTAAATATTGCCCATCACCTCCTCTCTCATTAAGTCAATCTCAAACATTCCACCTCAGAATTTCCTTAACTGTCCTAAAAAACACGCCATCGTCTCCACATGCAGTTGTTGTTGCCCATCGACGAGTCCATCCTCCACAATTATACGGAAGTACTTTTAAACTGCAAACTGTTTTCAGTGCTGGAGGTAAAATCCAGGGCCTGCATATGCTAGACAAGCACTCCACTAATAGACGGCACCTCTAGCTTTGAAACATGTGTTTAATTGGGAACAGCTCTACTTCAAGAGCCAGCCACAGCAAGGACACTTGCTCTACTATGTTCATGGCCACTTTATTTGTGATAGACAGAAGCTGGAAACAACCCAGGTGTCCCTCAACTAAAGAATGGATAAAGAAACTGTGATACGTCTACAAAATTGAGTACTATTCAGCTATTAAAAGCTATTGAAATTTGCAGGCATATGGATGGATCTGGAAAGGATCATACTGAGTGAGGAAACCCAGACCCAGGAAGACAAGCATGGTATATACTCACTTATAAGCAGCTATTAGCCATCTAATACAGGATAATTATATTACAATCCTAAGAAAAACCTAAAAAACTAAACCTAAAAAAAAAAAAGAAAAAAAAAAAAAACTAAGTAACAAGGAAGAGCCTAGGGAGGATCCTTAATTCTCATTCAGAAGGAAAAATAAAATAGACACCTGAAGCAGCTGAAGAAAGGGAACAGGATGGGAAAGGGAACAGGATGGGAGCCTTCCTTAGATGTCCTCTGTAAGATTCCTCTCTGTAGGAGATCAAAGCAGATGCTGAGACACACAGTCAAATTTTGGACAGAGCACAGGGAATCTTATGGAAGAGTGAGAACCCAGAGGGGACAGGAGCTACACAAGAAGACAAACAGAGCCAATAAATCTTGGCCCATGGGGACCTGCTAAAACTGATGCACCAACCAAGGACCATGCATGAAGAGGATGTAGGCCCATACTCAGATATAGCCAGTAGGCAACTCATTTTCTCTGTGGTACCCTAGTAAGGGTAGCAGAGGCTATCTCTGTTGTCTGCTCTTTTGCAGGGATCCTCATGAGGCTTGATAGGGTGGAGTCAGTTGGTAGAAGAAGAGGGATCCCCTTTTCTGAGGACTAATGGAGAGGAGTGGAGGAAGGGAGGGAGAGTAGAACCTTGATTAGATGAGGGTGGGAGCTATTATCAGGATGTAAAGTGAATAAATTAAAAAATATATAAATTAAAATCAACATAAATGTGATGATTTCATTTCCCTAAAGAAGTCCCCTTAACAGCTTACTCTATACTCTACAAGATGGAACCTATACCTGACACTGGGTGACCAAGAACTTGACGCTAGATATCCCAGGTTACCAGAGTAATACCAAACACTACTGTTCTTAAAACATACATACGTGTTTGTGTGTGTGTGTGTGTGTGTGTGTGTGTGTGTGTGTGTGTGTGTGT
>NW_026590656.1:299015-315070 GCF_907164565.1 Psammomys obesus | reverse complement strand
GTGTGTGTGTGTGTGTGTGTGTGTGTGTGTGTGTGTGTGTGTGTGTGACAGAAGACAGAAACAAATACAGAGACCCACAGACATTATGTAGAGAGTTAGAGACCTTGGAACACTCACCCCTAAGTGTGAGTGATTTGATGGAGACATCAAATCCTTACCCTCAGTGTTCGGCGAACCCTGCAAAACTGAAGGCTGTAAGAATTTAAGAGCCAGAGGGACTTAATAACTACTAATGAGGAAATAGGTAGAGGGGATGGGAGCATCTCTGGGACAAGCTGGAGATCTCCCAAGAATCTATAAGGGTGACCCTAGCTAAGAGTACTAGCAAGAGGCAAATGTGAAATGGATATCTCCTCTAACCAGACAAGACATCCAATGGAAGGATGGGGACACCAACCCATCCACAAAACTTTTAGCCCACAATTTGTCCTGCCTACAAGAAATGTACAGATAATGATGGAGCAGAAATTGAGGGAATAGCTAACTGATGGACGTGTCAATTTAAGACCTATCCCATGAAAGAGAGCCAAGCACTGAAACTATTAATAATATTCTGCTGTATTTGTAGACAGGAGCCTAGCATAACTGTCATCTGAAAGGATACCACCAGAAAAACTACAGAATCAACTAACCTGGCACCATAAGGGTTCACAGCGATGGAACTGCCAACCAAAAAGCATCACACATGGGATGAATCTAGGCTTTCTACACATATGTAACAAACATGTAGCATGGCCTTCATGTGGGTCCCCTAACAACTGGAACATGGGCTGTATCTGACTCTTGCCTACCTTTGGTTCTCTTTCCGCTAACTGGGATGCCTTGTCTAGCCTCAATACAAGATGCACCTAGTCCTACCGTGACTTAAAATGTCAAGGCAGGTTGATAGCCATGCGAGGGCTCCCTTTCTGTGAGGAAAAAGAGAGAGGGGAATGCATAGAGGGGAGGTGTCAGGGTGGGATTGGAAGGAGAGGAAGGAGGAGAAGCTTTGATCAAGATGTAAAGTAAATAAATAAAACAATGAGGATAAAAAGAACTACTAATTTGTAGTATCTAGGTTTGTATTTTCAGGATCTACACAATTCTCAAAACTAATTTTAAAAGGATGAATTGAATAAATGAAAGGGAGAATACGGAAGTAAATGAATGCAAAAATATCAAACAGTATTTGAATGGTGCCTTTTCAAAAACTAATCCACTACAGTGTTGTTTTATGTTATTTAAATCGAACAGTATATATCCACTTAATTCAACACTATCAAATTTACAGTTCTCTTTTGGTTTTTCTCCCCAGTTTCTTTCCCCTCATCTGACAGTCTTGGCATAATTACAATTCCTACCCAAGGTGCTGAAAATTAATTGGCTGTAAATAATGATAAATTAGTCAATCTTTATGAAATGCTTTCAAGACAGAAAGCACTCCATTACCTCCAAGCACTTTTATTTAGTAGGAAATAAATTGATGCATTATCAATATCTAGTCCACACCTGTGATTTATGCCCTCAATACAGTGAAGCTTTTTTTTTTTTTTTCTAGTTCTACAACTAGCTTTGCCTTCCTTTCTGGTGGGTGTAGCCTACATTATTGCCACTGTGGTGGGACAGACTGGTCTAGCTTGCTGAGCCAATTAATTTATTCAGCCAGTCTACAGAAACATGGGTGAATAGTTACTTAGAGGCATATTGGGTGACTCTAAAAGGACGCATCATTGAAAATTCTCCCTGCAGCACAGGTTACAACTTCCCACAGCTGCATTCATGGAGTCTTCCCTTGACTAATCTTTCACCCTATATGCACTCTTAACACCTTCCACAAAAACATGTCGGTGGACAGAATTACACACAGCTGAGAAACTGCATCTACAGGAGGAAGGGAGTGTCTAGAATGCCTGATGGAGAGGAAATAACCATCCTCACCACAAAACCCTTCCTACAAGGACATCAACAATCCTGATCCACAGAGCATCTCCTCTCAGAGGAGAGAGTTCCACCAATTGTGTGGATTCTTCCTATCAATGAGCAGATTTTTATTGAAGACAAAAAATAAGTAGCATACCAAGTTACATCATTTTGGTTTGCTAGAAGAATGGCAGAATTCCCCCAAAGAGATCCTACTCTTTTTTTAAAATAATATTTCACATTTATTCTTTTTTTAAATATGCTTTTAATTGAAATAGAATTACATCACTTTCCTCCCTCCGGCAGAAGATCTTCCATGTGTATCAGGGCTCTCATTTTGACTCTCATTTCAAGTTTGCCCTCAGACTTGGAAGGCCTATGGTTGGTTGTATTAAGACAGCTGGTAGTTACCTTGAGCTCAGGCTGCTTTGGCAGGGAGCCAAACACAAGATTCTCAACAAAGCAAAAACATGATGCAAAACAAGATTAACAGAGCAAATGTAGGATTTATTAAAAACTACCCATCTCAACAGCACAGGGAGCATGCAGCAATGTCCTTATTTCAAAGACTCTTTAAAAATATAAAGAAAAAATATATAAATATTCAACAGAGATGCAAAAAAACCATAAAAATTCCAATTTGCTTTTGGTGAGCACAGTCCTTATTCTAGGTATTTGTAGACAACATGTAACTTCTTTAATTCCTAATGATACTCTGCTATACCCATAGACCAGAGCCATGCATAATCATCATCAAAGAGGCTTCCTCCAGCAACTCAAAGGAGCAGATGCAGAGACCCACAGGCGAACATTAGGTGAAACTCAGGAAACCTGCTGAAGACAGGGCAGACAGATTGTAGAAGCCAAAAGGGTCAAGAACACTACAAGAAAATCCACGGTGTCAACTAAACTGGGCTCACAGAGACTCACAGAAACTGAGACAACAATCAAGGAGCCTTCCTGCATGGGTCTGACCTAAGCCCTCTGCATATATGTTATGGTTGTATTGATTGGCCTTCTAGTTGACTCCTAACAGTGGGAACTGGGACCATCTGGCTCTTCTGCTGACTTATGGGACCCTTTTCCTTCTACTGGGTTACCTTATCCAACCTTAATATGGCAGGAGGTACCCAGTCTTATTGAAACTGGATATGCTCTGTTTGGTTGATATCCCTGGGAAGCCTGCTCTTTTCCAAAGATGATTAGATGATTTTCAAATAGATGATTAGTGCAAGTGGGAGAGAGAAGAGGTTGTGGGAGCAGGGAGAGACTTGGAGGAGAGGAGTGATGAGAAACGGTGGTCAGGATGTATTATATGAGAGAAGAATATCATTAAAATCATGTAAATTCTACCGTCTAATTGAAGCAATAATTGATAGTCTTGGCAAAACTTTGCTATTCTTCCTTTTCTATGTGTTATTTTAGTCATTAACTAAATCTATAGGTACGGGAAACAGCCTATTCTAATAAATTTTTTTAAAATCCTCCATGTAATTTTCACAACTATTATCATGCCCTTTTTACAAATAGATCTTGGGGCCTTGGCATCTTGGAGAGACTTTTAAAAACACCAATGTGTTGTGTGTGCGTGTTTGCATCTGTTCCAGTCATGTGTTCACATACTTGTATGTATGAGATACAAGGACAAATTCAGATATCAGATCTTGTCTTTCACTTTCTTTAAGAGACTGTTTACAGTTCGCTATCAAATACACCAGTGAGCTGGCCCTTCATATTCTGAAAAATCACCTGTCTTTGCCTCAGTTCTTGCTGTATGAACTATGGGAATACAGATTCCTGATACCACATCTAGATTTATGTGGGTTCTAGAGATTCAAACTTAGATCCTCAGCACAGCTGCTGATTTTCTTTCTGGGCCATCTCCCTTGCCCAGAGACTTTTAACCTACATCTTAACACAGAGAACTGGTCAACAGGAGTATTGAGTGTAAAACCATAGCCATAACTATGGCCAAACTCCCCTGATCACAAGACAATAATAAAAGGCCATGGATACTGCTTGTAAGTGTAGGATAACTATTTTCAGTACAACTAAAGAAAATCTTTGGACTAGTCTCACCCTAGTTTCCCAGAGCTCATTAGTTTTTGAGTTTTAGAAGAAAGACTCTAACAAAACATCAACCTTGCAGTAGCCATCAATCATCAGTCCAGTGGCTCCTATAGCTACCAAGGGTAGTACTCTGTGTATAGGCATGGGTGTTGTGACAGATCCCACATGGCCATCACAGGCAAAGGCAATTCCATGAGCATCAGCACCAGCAGCATTGCCTTTAAATGGGGGCTTTGAAGAGAGCAGCAGCTTGACCTCAAAGGAAGGACCATTTTGGGCTCCAAGATATGATCAGAGGAAAGGAAAAAACACTCTGTTGTCTGATGCTATGACCCAGCCACAAAGACTTTTTCGCAAGACACAAGTGAGTTATAGTTGAGAAATTTCAAAACTATTTTGAGAAAAAAAAATTATAGAGATTTATGACATAAAGTGAGTGATGTCTAAACAATGTGACAGTTGAATTGTGACTGTATTTCAGAAGACCTAGTTTTATTACTTTTAATGACCCTTTTGGATCTACTATTCATATTCCTTACTAAGAGACATGTAATATATTTAAATGTTTTTACACTGTTAGTGATTTCCACATCAAATCATCACTTAAAGACAGAATCACCATGCCAAGAAAAATAGATGTCAGAGCACAGGTCACCAAAGCTGAATTTTCCTTGAGTACAATGGTAAGCAATAAAATGAAAATAAGTAAACAATAGGTTAGGCTAGCTCTAGATTAATCTCTCTATATCTCTATTTCTATTTCTATCTCAGATGACAAAGTTGAAAAGGTAATCTGTAATGGGACATTTATATATTTAGAACTACTCCAGTGAAATATAATCCAGATTAGGTAGTTAAATAATTTGTTGACACAACAAGCCCATGGTTGTATCATTTAACCTCAAGAAGCTTAGAGAACTCTTTTATGGCCCTCCATGGCAAACTTATCCATGAAATAATTATTCACTCTGACTGATCCAGTCAGTCATGTTATAATCGGTCCATGCCATAATTGGCTGATAATAAATATTATTTTATAGTCTCCCTTTCATTTTTTTAATTACAATTTATTCACTTTGTATTTGAGCTTTAATCCTCACCTTAGACCCCCTCCAAATCTCACCCTCCATCCCTTGTCTCCTCCTTTGCCCCTCCCCCAGTCTACTGATAGGCAAGGGCCTCCTCCACTTCCATCTGACCCTAGCCTATCAGGTCTCATCAGGACTGGCTGCATTGTCTTCCTCTGTTCCATAGTAAGGCTTTTCCCCCCTGGGGGGTGATCAAAGACCCAGCCACTGAGTTCATGTCAGAGACAGTCACTGTTTCCCTTACTAGGTAACCCACTTGGACACTGAGCTGCCATGGGCTACATCTGTTAAGGGGTTATAACTTATCTCCATGCATCGTCCTTGGTTGGAGTATCAGTCTCAGAAAATACCCCTGTGCCCAGATTTTTTTTTGTTTTGTTGCTCTTCTTGTATTAAACATTTCTTTACAGCCTTTTTAAGCTTTCTGAGTTTTTCCATTTTTCTCATTTTTCAGTGTTTTCCACACCTTCATCATTATGCAATTCCTTCATAGGTAAAGTTTCTAGGAAGAAAGTTCTTTCCTTTTTGTTATTATGCTGTATTCACTTTGTATCCCCCTTGTGGTTCCCTCCCTCTTCCCATCCCAATCCCTCCCTTCCTCCACCCTCTGCATGCATGCCCCTCTCCAAGTCCACTAATAGGGGAGGTCTTCTTTGCTTTCCTTCTGATCCTAGTCAAGTAGGTCTCATCAGGAGTGGCTACATTATCTTCTTCTGTGGCCTGGTAATGATGCTTCCCCCTCAGGGGAAGGTAATTAAAGAGCAGACCAATCAGTTCATGTCAGAGACAGTCCCTGTTCCTAATTACAATGGAACCCACTTGGATACTGAACTGCCATGGGCTACAAATGTGCAGGGGTCTTAGGTTATCTCCATGCACAGTCCTTTGTTGGAGTATCACTCTCAGGAAAGACCCCTGTGATCAGATTTTTTGGTTCTGTTGCTCTCCTTGTGGAGTTCCTGTCCTCTCCAGATCTTACTGTTTCCCACTTCTTTCATAAGATTCCCTGCACTCTGCCCAAAGGTTGGCAATAAGTCTTAGCATGTGCATTGATAGTCTGCAGGGCAGAGCCTTTCGGAGGTCCTCTGTGTCAGGCCCCTGACTTGTTCCCTTTTTTCTCCTTCTTCTGATGTCCATCGTCTTTGCCTTTCTGGATAGGAATTGAGCATTTTAGCAAAAGTCTTCCCTCTTGATTAGTTTCTTTAGGTGTACAGATTTTAGTATGTTTATCCTATATTATATGTCTATATGACTGAGTATATAACGTGTGCATCTTTCTCCTTTTGGGATAACTCACTCAGGATGATCTTTGCCAGATCCCACCATTTACCTGCAAATTTCATAATTTCATTGTTTTTTATTGCTGAGTAATGTTCCATTGTGTAGATATACCACAAGTTGTGTGTCTATTCCTCCACTGAGGGGCATCTGGACTGTTTCCAGTTGCAGATGATATGATAGTATACCTGAGTGACCCCAAAAATTCTACCAGGGAACTCCTACAGCTGATTAACACCTTTAGCAAAGTTGCTGGATACAAAATTAACTCAAAAAAAATCAGTAGCCCTCCTATATACAAAAGACAAAAGGGCCGAGAAAGAAATTAGAGAAACAATACCCTTCACAATAGCCAAAAGGACATAAAGTACCTTGGTGTGAACCTAACCAAGAAAGTCAAAGAATGTATGAAAAAAAATTTCCTGTTCCTGAATAAAGGATTAGAAGAAGATATCAGAAGATGGAAAGATCTTCCATACTCATGGCTTGGCAGAATTAATATAGTAAAAATGGCCATCTTACTAAAAGCAATCTACAGATTCAATGCAATTCCCATCAAACTACCAACCCAATTCTTTACAGACCTTGAAAGAAAAATTCTCACCTTCCTATGGAACAACAAGAAACCCAGAATTGCTAAAACAATTCTCTACAGTAAAAGCTCTTCAGGAGGTATCTCCATCCTTGATCTCAAGCTGTACTATAGAGCAACAATACTAAAAACTGGAATTTTATATAAGAAGTAGGAAATAGTAAGAGCTGGAGGGGATGGGAACTCCACAAGGAGAGCAACAAAAAAAGATAATTTGAACACAGAGGGCCTCTGAAAGCCTCTGCAGTATAGACTGTCAAAGCAGATGCTGAGCCTGATGGCCAACTGATGAGCACAGTGAATGGAATTTTATGTAAGACGTGGGAAATAGTAAGAGCTGGAGGGGCAGGGAACTCCACAAGGAGAACAACAGAACAAGATAATTTGAACACAGGGAACTTCCCAGAGACTCATACTCCAACCAAGGACTATTCATGGAGATAACCTAGAACTCCTGCACAGATGTAGCCCATGGCAGTTCAGTGTCCAAGTGGGTTACATAGTAATGGGAAGAGGGACTGCCTCTGACATAATCTGATTGGCCTGCTCATTGATCACCTCCCCCTGAGGGGGGAGCAGCCTTACCAGGCCACAGTAGAGGACAATGCAGCCGCTTTTGATAGACTAAGATCAGAAAGGAGAGGAGAACCTCCCCTATCAGTGGACTTGGGGAGGGGCATGCATGCAGAAAGGGGAGGGAGGGTGGGATGGAGAGGGGAGGAGGGAGGGACTTATGGGGGGGATACAAAATGAATAAAGTGTAATTAATAAAAAATTAAAAAAAAAACTGCATGGTACTGGCATAGAGACTGACTGGTGGATCAATGGAATCGAATACAAGACCCTGACATAAACCCACACACCTATGAATACTCGATTTTTGACAAAGAAGCCAAAACCATTCAATGGAAAAAAGACAGCATCTTCAACAAATGGTGCTGGTCTAACTGGATGTCTACATGTAGAAAAATGCAAATAGATCTATACTTATCACCCTGCACAAAACTAAAGTCCAAGTGGATCAAAGACCTCAAATGAAACCAGATACCCTAAATTGGTTAGAAGAAAAAGTGGGGAAGAGCCTTGAACTCATTGGCACAGGAGACAACTTCCTGAACAGAACACCAACAGCACAGGCTCTAAGAGCAACAATCAGTAGCCAGCATTCTTGGAATCTGAATATATGAGTACCCTCATTTGGGAGAGGGGCGTGGACAGTGCCCCACAGTGGTTTGCACCTTCTGACACCTGATCTTACTTTGAGGACAAACAATAATGTCTTCTCCTTGGCTTTCTTGTTTTGGACCTTAAAAATTCTCTTTGTATACACTGCTTTGTCTGATGCTCTGTTTTTTGTTTGTTTGTTTTTTTTTAATTTTTATTCTGTATTTCAAGATGTACTTACCCAGTTTCAATTATAAAAAGATATTGCAATGGGCCAGGGGCATAGCTCCATTTGTAGAGTGCTTATGCAGCAAGCATGATGCCCTGTGTTCAAATCTCAACACTGCATGAACTGGATCTGGTGTGTATACCTATAATCTTAGCACTCAGGTGGTAAGAAGAGGGGACTCAGGAGGTCAATGTCTTGGAAAACTATACAGGATGTTAAAAGCGAGACTGACCTACATGAAACCATAACTTGAAACATAAGCCAAGAAATTATTAAGATTTATTAACTCAATGAAATAGTGAACATCGTTGATATTGATTTCACCTATATGTCAAAAGTACTTAAATTGTATTTGCTCATGTTACCTTCTCTTGCCTTCCTGTATCTCTCCTTCCAGTCCCTTACTGTTTTGTTTTTCTTATATGTGGAATCTAAATTTAAATATTCACTACACTGTCTTGTCCCTGATTTTAGTGGGATTGCTTTGAGTTTCTCTCCATTTAGTTTGATTTTGGCTATTGGCTTGCTGTGTATAGTTTAGTTATGGGCCTGGTATCCCTGATCTCTCCAGGACTTTCATCATGAAGGGGTGTTGGATTTTGTCAAAGGTTTATTCTGCATCTAATGAGATAATCATATGATTTTGTTTTTATTTGAGTTTGTTTATATGATGGATTACATTGATGGATTTTTTATGTTGAACTGTCCTTGCATTCTCTGAGATGAAGCTTACTTGATCATGGAAGATGATGTGTGTGATATGCTCTTGAATTTGGGTTGTAAGTATCTTATTGAATATTTTTGCATTAATGTTCGTAAGAGAAATTAATCTGAAATTTTCTTTCTTTGTTGAGTCTTTGTGAGGTTTAGGTGTCAGGGTGACTGTAACTTCATAGAATGAGTTTGGTAGTGTTCCTTCTACCCCTGCCTGTTACATGACCCTCCTGGCTGGCACACCACACTCCATACCCTCAATTCTCCAGCAATGGGGTCTGAACAGCTATTTCTTAAATAATCCAGTCATTTTGGTTACTCTTTGTACCTATAGGCCTCCTGGCTGCTGTGCCTGCCCCCCCTCCCCTTGCCTCACATGGCCTGGCTTAGGGTGCTATATACTGGACTGTAACAGATGTCTCTGCCTTTGTCTCTGCCCTCCCACATAGCTACAATAAACCTTCTCCTCCAGCACACCTAGGAGAAGTCATGTTCCTTTTGTTTTTCATTGATACATGTTTTGCCAAAATCTGCATTATTCCTGGGAGCTGATTTAAGAAGAGGCTTCATTCTGTCTCTTGCCTTCTATGCCAAGTATTAGACTATTAGACTATTGTCTCTGAGCTCTAAACTTACCCCACTAGGTTCTGCATTGCTATGTTCTACTCTTGGGACAAAAATTCCTCCAGCTACAATTTTCCTGTTTTAGTTGCTGAATTCAGCTAACAAAAAGACAGATGGAAGTGCTACTGGAGCTGTCAGGATCAAAGCCAAGGCCATGACAGCCCTAACATGCTAGGTTTTGCTACCCATAATCAATAAGCCAACTAAGAGAAAATAGTAAAAAGCACAGAAGATAGTTTGTTTATTTATTTGTTCACTTATTTGCATTCAATTTATTACAAACATGTTGATTTATTTTCCTCTGCCATTCTCTCTAAGATCCATGAGAGACCCAGAGATATACCAGGGAACAAAAACTGACATACATCCCTCAGAGGTTTATATTCTAATAGGAGAAAGAGTTGATCAAACAATGGCATCCAAAAATGTATAATTAAAGGCCTGTGGAACTGTGAGAAAACGTAAGTGCCCAAGGAATAGTCCTCTAGATTCCTTGCAAAGGAGGAGAAGAAACAAGGCAGATGTAAGTTCATGAAAGAGAAGACTGACTGGTTGGGAAAAGGAGCATGAAGAAGTGAGAAGGGTATTCATTATCATCTTATCACAGTAGGTTCATAGTCACTAGCTTTGGAACTCAACAGATACAGGAGACCAATAAGAAGTAGGAACTAGCCTTTGGTAAGACTTTTGTCCTCAAGAAAACCATTCTAGGCCACAACATGTGAGAACCAAAAAGCTCTCTCCTTATCCCTGAGTGCTGCAGAGGCAGCTCACTCACTAATGATTCCACAAGGGAAAATACAGGAGAGAAGCAGTATGCAATGTGGAAAGGAAGGCTTCTCCAGGAGGCATTTTAATTTTACATGCACAAAGAAAAGCCATGCCAAAAGCCTTTGCTAACATATCTTGTTAGTCTCCGAAAGGAACCAATTTATTAAAAGTACAGATGACGTAGTTAAAAAAAAATCAGGGTTTGGCATAATTAATGTAAATATTGCATGCAATAGAAAAAGTATCCCATTGCCTTCTTTGTTTAAAATGGGTTTAATTAATGTCAAGTGCTGTAACAAGTGGTGAGATCTCCTGGCTTGCCTCTTTCTCACACTGTGTGAAAATGTTTCCTGCTGCCTTGTTTACCTGCAGACTTGAGAATCTAAATGTGCAGGAGGGAGTTTATGCTTTATTTCTAAAGCGCTCTCCTTTCTCTCCTCTCTTTCTTTCTCTCCCCTCTCTCTTTCTCTCTCTCTCCTCTCTCTTTCTCCTCTCTCATCTCTCTCTCCTCTTTCTCTCTCTCCCCTGCTCTTCCTCCCAAAATAACTTATTTCAATTTAATAGAAAAAAAAAAAAACTATTCCCAAAGTCTCTTAAAAATCCCTCTCTTGTGGACAAGTTATCTGTCTCCAGGTTTATAGGTCTAACAATTGAATATAAGAATGTAGGTCATCTTTATTGGCCAGAGCCTAACAGCTGGATTCATTTTTCCCTTCATTCTTCCTGTAGATTGACTCCAAGGGGATCCTAAACAAGACAGGAAACTGGTTGGGGTGTCAAAGGCAAATGTCAAGAAAACAGAGAGAATTGTATTAGGCTTACAAAATAGCCAGGAGGGATTCTTTCTGTGAGCTGCCCACTTTCCTCACCACCGAAATGGCACACCCATTTAGCATCAGCAGCTCACCATCAGCTCAGGCGCTGAATTTAGGAAGGAATGTGTCTCTGTGCCTGTGAAACACACACACACCGTGTTTTATAATTTCAAAAGCAAGGTGTGTTAATTTTCTAAGTGATTTCCAACACAATGTTTTGAATCACTGAAGGGATTTTGTTTTAGGTAGAAATAAAACTTTTTTTTTTCCCCTTTGGCTGTTGGTTGAATACTACCGGAGAAGAATAAAAGCATCCGCTGTTATTCTCTAGTTGCCTATGGTACTCAGAAAAAAATAGTTTTAGTTACAGGAACAGAACATCGGCAGGATAAAATGAATTATGTCAAAGGCTCTTTACTCACCATTTCGACTCCAAGGATTAATGGAGTCTTATTTCCTTGGTCTTTATAAATTAGAAAGGTTTTTATCTTGTTTTCTATAGTTTTTTTTCTTCAAACTACACCTTGCATAATTCAAAGAGATCTGTGCTTTATAATACCCTTGGATCAGACTCCTTCAACTGCAGAGTCCAATATTCTTGTAGTTATTTCAGATAAATCCAAACCTGAAATGACTATAGGATATCCTTGGGAGTGGTGTTATTAATTCAGAAGTTGCCTGCTGATTCAGAAATTTAGTTTTCCTTCATATGTAAATGAAGACAAATATTAGCACCACACATACTTTTTTCTAACACTAAGTTTTAATTTAATATGAAAATACTTTGACTACCTTAAAAATCATTTAATGGCATCAAATCAAAATATCTTCATAATTTGTTAGCATTTTTAAAGACTGTCAAGAGGAAGCTAATCCTGATTTACCCTAAATATAATTTGAGGACATTTTGTTTTTAAATTTTATTTTCAGTTAGGAAATTGGCTTACTATTTTTATACAGTACTGAAGTTCTGATTTAAAATTGAAATATTGCAAAGGAGTAGATCAAAGCTGGATGCTTTTGAGTGCTTCTGTGAATGTTCCTCAGTTTCATTTAAATTCATAAAAACATATACATATTAGGTTATTTTATGTAATGTAAAAACAAATGAAAAAGGAATCGAGATATGTCCACGTATAAGAATTACAGGCAAACACATGAGGTAAATGTGATCTCTATTTTTTTAATTAATTAATTGATTGATTGATTGATTAATTAATTAATTTTACAATTTATTCACTTTGTATCCTGGCTGTGGCTTGCCCTTGTCTCCTTCCAATCCCACCCACCTTCCTTATTCTCCCCTTATGCCCCTCCCCTAATGTGGTCTTTGGTTATGGATACCTCAATTTCCTCACCATGGTTTAGCTTCAAGACATTGACCAAATATTTTGTTCCACATCTTCTTATTTTACATTTTGACCTTTGTTATGTTCCTATTGATTACTGTCTATTCTCCTTATGGCTCTCTGCCATCTCAAGAGACCCTCATAGAGTAGAGGGAGATTCACTAGATGGCTTCATGTCTGAAGAACATCACTCCGCCAGCCTCTAGCATATACAGACTTTACAACTAAAACAAGGAATTAATACTTTTAAGTTTCTCCTCTGCTATTTCTCCAAAGTGTTAGATCTCCCAATTGTCACATGTCAATCTCTCCCTCTTTCAAAAATAAGCTCATAATTTGAATTGAAATTATTCTCTGGTAGACAGACTACTGAAACAGAAAGCATTTGGCTCATATACACAACTGCCTTCATTGGTTTGTGTGATAGATTTCCTCTCTTTTACATGCCTCACAACACAGAACTCTACCCTCAAAAAACCCACAGAAAATCCTTCCCATGTATTTATAACAAGTACATCACTGAAGAATCAAGTTGAATTGGCCAGTTAATAACACCTGCATTTTTTCTATAACGTCTAAGTACTTTGAGGATGTTAACAACAACAACAACAACAAAAAAATTAGAAGTGAAAGTTTTTGATGATTAAGTATGGATTCTAATCTTGCATAATAATCAGAGAACAAGATAAGACAGCAGGTATCACTGGGTACACTTACATTAAATGCATAAAGAGTTAGGTAGAGTGAAGTTGTTTCTATAGAGATGCCAGGCTATAAAGTAGACAGGATTTGGACCAAGCCTGATAAGTAAAATACATACTTAGATGTAACCAACTGTTAGCCTTACCAAAAAACATGATCAGATATTCCAGTGTTGTGTGTTTTTGGGTTTAAGCTAAGGAAGTAGGAAAAAAAATGCCACAGTAAAAACTGCTGAGGTCCAGCCCTGGGTGAGGTCAGGGCCTGAAGAAGCATGGATGCAAGAGCAAGAGGGAGGAATGAGTCAAGGACAAGGACTGGGAGGAGTTTTACATTCTGACTGACTGGTCGTGAACATTTGAGCTAAAAATAAATTACCAATACAAAAGGAGAGAAACGTATGCTGCATCAGGAAATAACTGGACATACTTGAGCCACAGCAATGGCAAACGTAACAGATGATCTAAAATTACAATGAGTAGCTCAGTCTGATGACGCCTGTACTGAATGAAGTCAAGTGTCTGGAGATAAAACTGGAACTTATAGTTGGCTCCATATTTGCACAGTCATTTATACCAGGTTAAGATGTGATGTGATGGTAAATTACTGAGGAATTTTAATTTGGTTTGTACTTAAATGCTTAGAATGAGAATCAAATTTTCCTCAAGGAGAATTGATGCTGTGTAAAAAGACAGGAAGATGTTAAGCACTTGCCATGAGTAGGCTAGATGCCAAGTCTCAAAAGAGATAGGGTAAACACATCAAAAAATGCTCTGTAGTACCTTCAGGAATGCATATTACCGTTTCAGGTCATGGTTATTGCTTACTTATAGTTAAGGTGTCTTTTCCTTCCACTCACAGTATAGAGATAATCTTAATTAATTCCATGAATGGAAGGGAATTTGTAGGAGTCTGTGATATTACAGAGCTTTGAGAAAGATCTTACATTACGGAAGCAATTATTAAAATCCAGCATGCCTAAATGGTGGATTAATGGAATAAAATAGAAGACCCAGAAACAAACCAACACACCTACAGATACTTGATTTTTGACAAAGAAACCAAAACCATACAATGGAAAAAAAAAAAAGGCATCTTCAACAAACAGTGCTCAGCTAACTGGATGTCTGCAAGTAGAAAAATGTAAATAAATTCATACTTATCACCCTGCACAAAATTAAAGTCTAAGTGGATCAAAGACCTCAACATAAAACCAGACACACTAAATCTGTTAGCAGAAAAAGCGGGGAAGAGCCTTGAAATCACTGTCGTAGAAAACAACTTCCTGAACAGAAGATCAACAACACAGGCTCTAAGATCAATAATCAACAATTGAGACCTCATGAAACTGAAAAGGTTCTGTCATCAGAACAAAAGGACATCCTACAGACTGGGAAAGGATCTTCACCAACCCTATATCTGACAGAGGGCTAATATCCAGAATATATAAAGAACTAAAAAAGTTAAACGGCAACAAATCAAGTAATGCAATTTAAAAAATAGGGTACAGAAAAAAATGGGGTACAGAACTAAACAGAGAATTCTCAATAAAGGGATATTGAATGGCAGAGAAACACTTAAAGAAATGCTTAATGTTCTTAGTCATCACGGAAATGTAAATCAAAACAACCCTGAGATTTCACTTTACAACCATCAGAATGGCTAACATCAAAAACTCAAGTGGCAACACATGCTGGAGAGGATGTAGAGAAAGGGGAACCCTCCTCTATTGCTGGTGGGAATGTAAACTTGTACAACCACTTTAGAAATCTATCTGGGGCTTTTGCAGACTGTTAGAAATAGTGCTACCTCAAGATTCAAGCTATACCACTCTTAGGCATATATCCAAAAGATGCTCGAGTACACAACAAGGACATTTGCTCAACCATGTTCATAGCAGCTTTATTTGAAATAGCCAGAATCTGGAAACAACCCAGATGTCCCTCAACTGAGGAATGGATGCAGAAATTGTTTTACATATACACAATGGAATACTACTCAGCAATTAAAAACAAAGAAATCATGAAATTTGCAGGTAAATGGTGGGATCTAGAAAAGATCATCCTGAGTGAGGTATCCCAGAAGCAGAAAGACACACATGGTATATATATTCACTTTTAAGTGGATATTAGACATATAATATAGGATAAACATACTAAAATCTGTACACCTACAGAAGGTAAGCAAGGAGTACCCTAGGTAAGATGTTAAATCTTCTTCCAGAAAGGCAAATGAGACAGATGGGATTCGAGAGGATAAGAAAGGAGGGTTACAGCTGGGAAACAAAATGAATAAACTGTAATTTATAAAAAAGAATATAATTAAAAGAATTTCAACATGCCTGAGAAATCGTGATATTTTATACCACTTCAAGATAGAAGATGCAAATATTCGTTTCATTTAGTAGAGTCCTATAAGAATTTCATGCTCAGAAAAAAAGAAAGCAATGGATTGTTTTATGTACAGAAGAATGAATTAAGAATCAGCAACAAATACGCCCTCAACCAAGGTGACAGAGCACCTCATAAAATTGGTACCTACTAATGGGACATATAAAGTTCTTTCATTTTAAAGATAAGTAGACTCATATCCTAGCAGTATGGATAATATATGCCAAAAGTATTTTTGAATACATATTTCTTTCTAATATTGATATAGATTTTGGACTTCTTTTTTAACAGTCTCTTTTTATTGCACTTATTTATTATGCCTGTCCGTGTGTGTGTGTGTGTGTGTGTGTGTGTGTGTGTGTGTGTGTGTGTG
>NW_026590656.1:294253-299005 GCF_907164565.1 Psammomys obesus | reverse complement strand
GTGTGTGTGTGTGTGTGTGTGTGTGTGTGTGTGTGTGTGTGTGTGTGTTTAGGGGATTTGGTTCTCTCTTACATCATGCATATTCCAGGGATCATGTTATTAGACTTGGCAGCAAGGACATTTACCCTTTGAACCATCTTACCCCCCAATTCTGTATATTTTTAAACACAATCATTTCATCTTCTTAAAAGTTTTAAGCTTTTACAACTATTTACTTAAGGCAGTGTTTCCAAAACTACTGCTACATGTGAAGCATTTATTTTACAAAGCTGTCAGAAATCCCATAGAGCTATCAAGAAACACTATAAATAGATATGAAGGGGAAAGCTTAGATTTTAAAAGATTTTTATTTCAGGAAAAAAAACAAACCAGTAATAAATGAATAAATAGTTATCCAAGAAAATTTTAACAAAGGAACAGTTAGAATTATGGGTGTAAAGCCAACAGAGCTGAAGGGAAGGACTCACTCCTGTTTTTTACCATATCTAAGAGTTAAGGTTAAAGGAAAAGGTTAAAAGTCTCTTGAAACTATATTCTACCTGGGTTTGTATGACAGATATAATACATTTCCTTTTCTTGAAGCAAATATATTTGACTTTATTTAAAGAAACCCATCTTGTCTAATCTCAGTCAAAAAGGGCACTGGAGGTAAATATAAGAAAGAAGCTTTTTTAATCCATGACAAACATGAGATGAAAACCTTTATAACCAACATTAAACCATCAAAAAACAGCATGAAACCACCACAGTGATTTTTTCCTCACTTCTTATTTAATTCTCTGTATTAAATTAAAGAATGATATTAATTGTTCCATCTTTCAAAGACTGCTTTCTAGATCTTCAGACTTGTATGACCAACTGTCTCCTTAACATTATGCAATATTGTGTGCAAATGAATGCAACTCTAACTAAACTATAGTTTGTGGGTCCCTTTCCTGAATACTACCCATTCACTGCACATTGTTCAGCTCCGGATCTCTTTATTAGTTACCACATACTGCAAGAAGCCTCTGTGATGAAGGCTGAGTGATGAACTTATCACTCAGCAGTTTGCAATTAGGTGTCATTTGTTTCTGTATCCCTTTAGCTAAATAATAGTATTAAGGTTTTCACTAAGCCAATGACCTGTCTAATCTCAGGTTCTTGGTCATTTTGGCAGTTTCAGATATGGGTTGCATCTTGAGGAGTGAACCTAAAATGCAATCATCAAGTGGCTATGTACTCCTATAACATTTATAACACTATTGAACAGTATATCTTGCAGGCAGGTCACTATTGTTAGATGTGATTTGTAGTTAGATGATATTGATGATTACTTTTCTCCTCCAGTAGTAAGCAGAGTACCTTTCAGCACCTTGAATATCAGTCAACAGGAATAAAACTTTTAGTTGAGCAACAGCTTAATTCCCCCATGTTCAACAACATATGTAATTTTATTTCAGTATAAGGTTATGGAGAATGACCAACAGCCTGTGATGTTTGGAAGAGAGGCTTAGGTGACCCTTCTGGTCAGTGACTGAACAAGATGTAACCCATTCCTGGAACTGGAGGTTGTACTTGGTGGCATAAGTTGTACAGTTGGAGAACTATAATTCTTAGTTATATGACAAGTCCTTTAAAGTATTTTCATTTATAGAGATAGGTGATAGATAGATAGATAGATAGATAGATAGATAGATAGATAGATAGACAGAAAGATAGATAGAGAGATAGATAGAAGCCTGACAGAGATAGGGATAGATGTAAAATCTTCTACAGTAGTATTTTTCTTACACCTTTTCTAAAGGCCTTTAGTGACAATTGTTCCTTTTCATATCCTGTCTTTTATCTTGCCCTTCCATTCCCCTCCCCATTTAATCCTCCTATCATTGTTTCTACTTAATTTTTTAAAAATACTATATAGTATTTTCATTACATGGAACATCCTCTCTTCCCCACTGCCAACTTCTAAGCTACCTAACCTGTGTGGTGATTTGGAGAGAAACACATATGTCTAAAACTTAACAGCTAAGGTCTCAGTAGCCTCACTCTTGTTGCCTGTTTTCAGCTCCATCCATTTACCTGCAAATTTATTAATATCATTTTCCTTAACAGCTGAATATTTTCTTATGTAAATATAGCACATATTCATTATTCACAAACAGTTGATGAATAGCTAATCTGTTTCCATTTCCTAGCTATTATAAATATAGAAACAAAATAGATAGGTGAGCATGCAGTACACTTTACAGTAAGATGTAGGGTCATTTGGATATATGCCCAAGGGTGGTAGATTGATTTTCAGATTATGGAGAAAATTCAAAATGATTTTCTTAGTAGCTGTACCAGTTTTCAGTCCTACCAGCAATGAGTAAATGTTATTCTTCTTTGAGTCTTCACCAGCATGTACTATCACTTGTTATATAGGCACCAGAAAATGAAAATGCCTTGTGTTCTCATGCATCAGCAGGATTAATATAGAAAAAATGGCCATCCTACCAGGAGCAATCTACAGATCCAGTGTCATCCCCATCAAAATTACAACACAATTCTTCATAGAAATTGAAAAATAATCTTCAACTTCATATAGAAACACAAAAGCTCATGATAGCTAAAACAATCCCAAATAATAAAAGAACTACTGGGGATATCACTACCTCAGATTTCAAGTTGAGTAAATGAGGCTATAGTAATAAAAGCAGCATTACACTGGAATAAAACCAGACTCATTGATCAGTGGAATAGAATTGAAGACCTGATTTTTGACAAGTAAGCAAAAATAAATGAAGAAAATTCAGTATCTTAAGCTAATGGTTTTGGTCAAGCTGAATATTTGCATGGAGAAGAATGCAAATAGATCCATATGTATGACTCTGCACAAGACTCAACTCTAAATGAATAAAGGTCTTCAGCATCAGGCCAGATACCCTGAATCTTATAGAAAAAAAATCAGGAAATAGGCGTGAATTCATTGGCACAGAAAAGATTTTTCTGAACAGAACATCCACTGACAGCATAGGCACTAATATCAAGAGTTAATGGGGCGGCGGGGCAAGATGGCAGCGCCGGGAGGACTCTCATTCTGAGGAGCAGCACAGCAGGATTAGCACAGTGACCAGCAATCAGAACTCGCGGCCATAAAACACAAGTGGTTGTGTTTCTCAGGTGAGAGGACACCCCACGGTGGGGGATTCGATCAGCTTTAACTCACCCGGCAAAACCGCGGAAGAGATCCCCGTTCCGCCAGGCGCTTGGTCGCCAGCCCAGAGCTACCCGCCAGTGCGATCTGGTCACGGTCCCAGACTGAACTGTGGGCCCACAACACCATAGACTGGATTTCCCAGTCGAGAGATAACCCCACGGAGCAGGAAACAATTGGGACCGACCCCAGGTTACCCAGACATCCCCTGGAAAAGACTCGGGTTCCGCGGGTGCCCCAGGAGCCAGCCCGGACCCAGAGCCGGGAGGGACAAAGGCGCCTGCCTGCACAGAGCCCTGCCTGCGCGCGTGATTCGCCGCCTCAGATAGAACTGTGGGCACCAGGGCAACAGGGCACCAGACTGCGTGTCTCTGGCAGGAGGAAACCGCCAGTGGAAGGGGTCAGCAGCTCTAACGCTTAGGACACCCAGCACCAAAACACTTCCTGGACTCACGGAGACTCTAGTGCAGGCAGGAGCGCTGTGCTCTGCCGCCATTGTTGCTTTCCCCTGGGGCACTGCGACACACAGCTGCATCCTCGGACCTGCAGGAGCCAAAAAGCCATTACAGCAGCCCTCAGATACTGTGCCAGGGATCGGCCAGTTGTCCCTGGCTGGACTGCCAAAACTGTGGGAATCCCTGATCCTTCAGGGGGGCTGCACCCACAGCGTCTGGACCAGCGTGGTACCTACAGCCTCCATCCCAGACAGAGACACACAGCTTCTGGTCCAGAGTGAGGCACCCAGCCTCCAGACCAGAACAGCGCCCCCAGGCGCCAACTCAACCTAGGTACACATTCTCCAGGTCCAGAGCAGAGCAATCAGCCTTTGGCCCAGAGACTTGCTGAGTGCACCTCCCACTTTCTCAGACAGAACTGTGCGCCCCAGGATAACAGACTGAGTTTCCCTGTTGGGAGAAAACCCCATAGCTAGGGAATCAGCAGTTTCTTCAAGAGGACTGTACATGGAAATTTAGTGAGCAGCAGCACACTAAATTTATAACAAGAAACCCAGCAGTGGGGCAGTTGTCTTGAGAAATTTTATGGGTAAGAGGAGATCCCCCCCTGCCTAACATAGACCACAGCTACTACTCAGGGCTATAAACCTGAGGTGAGCAGTGGCATCTCCAGAGAAACACTGGCCATACAGTGACCATAACCAAAAAGCAGAGAAGGACTCCTTCAGGAAAAATCATCTTCCGGCCAAGGGGATACTCCCTACCTCAGGACTCCAGGAAGCACAGAAACTAACAGCCAAAACCTAAATCAGCCCAATGGGTAGAGGTCAGCGTAAAGGCTCAACCAACAAAAGACAGAGCAATATGGCATCTCCAGAACCCAGCCATCCAGGGGCGAACAGCCCTGAACAATGCAGCATAATAGAAAATCAAGAAGATGACCTTACATCTATGTTGATGAAGAGGATAATAGAGGAAACAGATAAAATACGTAAAGAATTAGAGGAAGATAAAACCAAACAGATCATGGCTATCCGTAAAGAAATGGAGGAAGATAAAGACAAGCAAATTAGGGCCATCCGTGAAGAAATACGGGAAGATGCAGCCAAACAGCTTGTG
>NW_026590656.1:250091-284253 GCF_907164565.1 Psammomys obesus | reverse complement strand
AAATAGGAAACAACCTCGGAACCCGCTACAGAGGGCCTCTGAAAGCCAGAAGAAAACAGGAAACAACCTTGAAACCTGCCACAGAGGGCCTCTGAAAGCTTCTGCAGTATAGACTGTCAAAGCAGATGCTGAGCCTGATGGCCAACTGATGGGCAGAGTGAATGGAATTTTATGTAAGAAGTGGGAAATAGTAAGAGCTGGAGGGGACGGGAACTCCACAAGCAGAGCAACAGAACAAGATAATTTGAACACAGGGAACTTCCCAGAGACTCATACTCCAACCAAGGACTATTTGTGGAGATGACCTGGAACCCCTGCACAGGTGTAGCCCATGGCAGTTCAGTGTCCAAGTGGGTTCCATAGTAATGGGAAGAGGGACTGCCTCTGACATAATCTGATTGGCCTGCTCGTTGATCACTTCCCCCTGAGGGGGGAGCAGCCTTACCAGGCCACAGTAGAGGACAATGCAGCCACTTTTGATGAGAACTGATAGACTAAGATCAGAAAGAAGGAGAGGAGGACCTTCCCTATCAGTGGACTTGGGGAGTGGCATGCATGCAGAAAGGGGAGGGAGGGTGGGATCGGCAGGGTAGGAGGGAGGGGCTCATGGAGGGATACAAAATGAATAAAGTGTAATTAATAAAAAAAATAAAAGATTAAAAAAAAAAAAAAAAGAGTTAATGGAACCTCATGAAGCCTAAAGCTTTTGTCTGCCAAACCTCACCATCAGTTGGGCAAAGCAGCAGTTTACAGAATGGGAAAAGATGTTTACTAATTGTATGAGTCTGATATAGGGTTAGTATCTAAAATACATGAAGAACTAAAACTACACACACACACACACACACTAAAACTAAAAAATAACTAAATTAAACATGGGTTACTTCTTTTCATCACCTGTTGGAACCTTCTCCAAAATAGACCATATACTTGGTCACAAAGCAAGCCTCAGCAAATACAAGAAGATTAAAATAATTCCTTGTATCCTATCTGACCACGATCATCTAAAGCTGGACCTCAACAACAACAGAAATAGCAAAAAGCCTATACATACACCGAAACTGAACAACTTGCTACACAATGACAACTGGGTTAGGAAAGATATAAAGAAAGAAATTAAAGACTTCCTAGAGAGGGGGGCCAAGATGGCGGCACCGGGAGAACATCATGTCTGAGAAGCGGGACAACACACTCCATGCAGCGACCAGGAGACTGAACTCTGGGCCCTAAAACAACAGCGATCGATCGTGTTTCCCAGATGAGGGGAGGCTCCCACGGTGTGGGAATCGGTCAGGTCCACTCTCGGCTGCCCAGCCAGAACCCGGAAGAGAACCCGGCAATGCGGGCTTTGGGTCTCCAGGCTGGTGCCACAAGCCTGCTTGTCACGATCAAGTTCCCAGGCTGATTGGTGGGCACAAGGGGGACTACGGCTAAGAGTCCCAGTTGCAAAAAAACCCCACGGGGAAGGAAAGTTGCCAGACTGCTCACGGGTCACCCAGTCTTTCCCTGGAAGGTCTCTCTGACCACGGTGGGTACCTGCCACCATCACAATTGAGCTCCCGCGCCACGCACTGATTGCAGCTGCGCGCCCAGCTCAAAATCCCTACTCCCTCTTCAGAGGAGGCAGGAGGTGTCCAGCAGAATCTGCCACAGACCACATTGTCTATACCCCAACCTGAGATCGGGGCTGAGAAAACCCAATCCTTTCGGGCACTCTCCCAAACGCCTCCATAACCCCTGCCGCAGCAGAGCGGAAGGATAAAGAGGCGCACAGCGGCTTCACAGTCCTGGAACTCCAGTGCTGCTGGCCGCTCCTAACAAACAAACTACAGCTCGGGATCTGGGACTGTGGTCATTCTACACGTCCTGAGATTATCCTGGGTCCAGCGCAATAAGGTCTAGCAGCAAGTTCTATCACCGGCGCCCCCCGCCCCCCCTGGCAGAGAAACGCCTCCAGCTCAGAGCTCAGGATCCCACTGAGAAGCCCCAACCCCTGCTGGCACTCCCCTGAGAGCACCTCCATAAGCTTGCCCTAGCAGAAGAGGAGGTCAGAGGAGAAGGACAGAGAGGCAGCCTGCAAGGACACAGCACCCTCTCTCCAGCAGCCCCTAGCAGAGAAACCCAAGCTCTGGATCTGAGGACACTCAACCCTACCTGGTACTCTCTTGGGATCAGCAAACATAGATTCTACCGCTAGGCTGCTTCTGGCAGAGAGATCTGGGCCCAGGATCTGGGATTGAGTACACTCACCCTAACTCTTTCCCGCGCCAACCAGGGACCAGTCAACATAACCCCTCCTGGCAGAGGGAAAGGACAAAGAGGCAGCACACAGGAAAGGTGGACACCGAGTTCTGCGGCCACAGTGTCACAGAGCTGACTGTTAGCCTACCCGTGCACTTCCGGAGCAGGACCAAAACAAAGAGTAGTGAGCAAGGGGAACCCCTGTGCATTCCAACTGGTCCTGCAAGAGAGTGACTGAGCCTTCTAGAAAGAGATTGCCCCAGACCCAGGGCCTCTCCACAGAAGCAACCAGACCAGATCCCTGCCACCCATACTCCTAGTGTGGGCATCAGAGGGATTCCTGGAATAGCGACCCCAATATTGAAGCCTCTGTCTTGCGGGTCCACCAGGGTAATCCAGGCAAACAATCACTGGATCTCAGTCAGAACTGCGTAATAGTGGCTTGCAGGCCACTGCAATAGTCAGATAATCCACGCATGCACACTGCGCCTGCTAAAAGCGCACGCAAATAGCGCCAGCTTCACATTCTTTACTTAGGCAAAACTGAAAACACAGTGCACACTCCCAAAGCAGTGAACCTCTCTCATCTTCCTGAAAAAACAGTCCAGAAAACAGAAAGAGAGGATCATAGCCCAAACTACAATCTCGAGGAACAACCAGTGAGGATTATAAATAACCAGATGGCTAGAGGCAGACGTACGAACACTCCCAACAAAAATCAGGACATAATGACCTCACCAGCAACCCCACAAAACAATGGACACTTCAATTCACTAGATATACAAGAAAACGACCTCAAAACTATGTTTCTCCAGCTATTAGAGGCCCATAGAGGTGAAATGAACAAAGCCCTCAGAGAAATAACCAATGAAATCAAGACTAACCAAGAGGAAATAAATCGTGCTCTCAGAGAAATGACCACGAAAATTGAGGCAAACAAAGAAGAAATGCACAAAGCTCTCAAAGAAATGTCCACACAAATGAAGGCAAATAAAGAAGAAATAAACAAAGCTCTCATAGAAATACAGGCAATTTTAGCCAAAGAAGTAGAGGCACAATTAGTGATACATAGAGGGGAAACGAACAAAAAAATAGAAGCTATCATTGAAAAGCAGGAGTCCACATTCAAACAGATGAAGGAAATGGTGCAAGACATGAAAACAGAATTAGAATCAATAAAGAAAACACAAATAGAGAAAAAACAGGAGCTGGAGAACATAGAGAAAAGATCAGGCAATACAAAGGTAAGCATCACCAACAGAATACAAGAGATGGAAGAAAGAATCTCAGGAGCCGAAGATACACTTGCGGAAATTGACACGACACTCAAAGAAAAAATAAAATCAGAAAAGTTCCAAACACAAAACATCCAAGAAATCAAGGACACCATGAAAAGACAAAACCTAAGAATAATAGGAGTAGAAGAAAAAGAAGACATCAGGCTCAAAGGTCCAGAAAATATTTTCAAGAAAATTATAGAAGAAAACTTTCCCAACTTAAAGAAGGAGATGGCCATAAACATACAAGAGGCCTACAGAACACCAAGTAGACTAGACCAGAAAAGAAATTCTTCACGTCACATCATAGTCAAAACACTGAACCTACAAAACAAAGAAAAAATTCTAAAAGCAGCAAGGAAAAAAGCCAAGTAACATATGAAGGTAGACCTATCAGAATCACACCAGATTTCTCAACAGAAACTATGAAAGCCAGAAGGGCCTGGACAGAAATCATACAGTCCTTAAGGGACCACAGATTCCAACCCAGACTACTATACCCAGCAAAACTTTCAATCAACATAGATGGAGAATTCAAGATATTCCAAGACAAAACCAAATTTAAACAATATCTACATAGTAACCCAGCTCTACAGAAGTTACTAGAAGGGAAACTCCAAACCAAAGAAATCAACTACATCGAAGGAAACAGAGGAAATAGATAACTACACAACGAAAAAAACTAAAAGAAGACAAGCAATGAAACTCAGTGACACCACCAAGACCACATCTAAAGTAAGTAACAATTGTTGGTCACTAGTTTCTATCAACATCAACGGACTCAACTCCCCAATTAAAAGACACAGACTAACAGAATGGTTGCCAAAACAGGATCCATCATTCTGTTGCATCCAAGAAACACACCTATGCAACAAAGATAAACACTACCTCAGAGTAAAGGGCTGGAAAAATGTCTTCCAAGCAAATGGTTCCAGAAAACAAGCGGGAGTAGCCATCCTAATATCTAATAAAATAGACTTTCAACCCAAGTTAATCAAAAAAGATAAGGACGGCCACTATATTCTCATCAAAGGAAAAATCCACCAAGAGTACATCACAATTTTGAATATCTATGCCCCAAATACAAGAGCACCTACATTCGTAAATGAAATAATATTAAAGCTTAAATCACACATTGATCTTAAAACCCTAATAGTGGGAGACTTCAACACTCCACTCTCACCAAGGGACAGATCAACTAGACAGAAAACAAATAGGGAAATAAAAACACTTACAGAGACCCTAAATCAAATGTACCTAATAGACGTCTACAGATCTTTTCATCCAAACTCAAAAGAGTATATCTTCTTTTCAGCACCGCATGGAACCTTCTACAAAATAGACCATAGAGTTGGTCATAAAGCAAGCCTCAACAGATACAAAAAGGTTGAAATAATCCCTTGTATTCTATCTGACCACCATGGACTTAAGCTGGACCTCAACAACAAAAGAAATAACAAACAGCCTACACGCACATGAAAACTGTACAACATGTTACTCAACGACAGCTGGGTTAAGGAAGAAATAAAGAAAGAAATTAAAGACTTCCTAGAATTCAATGAAAATGAAGGCACAACATACCCAAATTTATGGGACACATTGAAAGCAGTGCTCAAAGGAAAATTTATAGCACTAAGTGCCTGCAAGAAGAAATTCATAACATCACATACAAACAACTTAATGGCCCAACTGAAAACCCCAGAAAAAAAAGAAGCAGATACACCCAAGAGGAGCAGAAGGCTGGAAATAATCAAACTCAGGGCTGAAATCAATCAATTAGAAACAAATAAAACTATTCAAAGAATCAACGAATTCATTGATTTTCTCAAAGAACCAACAAAAAGCTGGTTCTTTGAGAAAATCAACAAGATAGACAAACCCTTAGCCAAACTAACTAAAAAGCAGAGAGAATCTATCCAAATCAACAAAATCAGAGATGAAAAGGGGGACATAACTACAGACACAGAGGAAATTCAAACAATCATTAGGTCATACTACAAAAGCCTATGTGCCACAAAATTTGAAAATCTAAATGAAATGGACAATTTTCTTGATAGAATCCATCTTCCAACATTAAGTCAAGATCAGGTAGAAAGACTGAACAGCCCTATATCCCCCAAGGAAATTAAAGCAGTGATTAAAAGTCTTCCCTCCAAAAAAAGCCCTGGGCCAGATGGTTTCAGCGCGGAATTCTACCAGACCTTCAAAGAAGTGCTCACACCAATTCTCCTCAAACTATTCCACAAAATAGAAACAGAAGGTACATTACCAAACTCATTCTATGACGCAACAGTCACCCTGATACCTAAACCACACAAAGACCCAACAAAAAAAAGAGAACTTCAAACCTATCTCTCTTATGAACATTGACACAAAAATACTCAATAAAATACTTGCAAACCGAATCCAAGAACACATCAAAGATATCATCCACCACAACCAAGTAGGCTTCATCCCAGCCATGCAAGGGTGGTTCAACATACGGAAATCCATCAATGTAATCCATCACATAAACAAACTGAAGGAGAAAAACCACATGATCATCTCCTTAGATGCCGAAAAAGCATTTGACAAGTCCAACACCCATTCATGTTTAAAGTCTTGGAGAGATCAGGAATACAAGGTACATATCTAAACATAGTAAAGGCAATATACAGCAGTCCTATAGCCAACATCAAACTCAATGGAGAGAAACATAAATCAATCCCACTGAAATCAGGGACAAGACAAGGCTGCCCACTCTCTCCCTACCTCTTCAACATAGTACTTGAAGTCCTAGCCAGAGCAATAAGACAACTAAAGGAGATCAAGGGGATACAAATCAGAAAGGAAGAGGTCAAAGTGTCACTATTCGCAGATGATATGATAGTATATATGAGCGACCCCAAGAATTCAACCAGAGAACTCCTCCAGTTGATAAACACCTTCAGCAAAGTGGCAGGATACAAAATCAACTCGAAAAAATCAGAAGCCCTCCTGTATACCAAAGACAAAAGGGCCGAGAAAAAAATTAGGGAAACAACACACTTCACAATAGCCACTAACCACATAAAGTACCTTGGAGTGACACTAACCAAGTAAAAGACCTGTTTGAGAAAAACTTCAAGTCTCTGAAGAAAGAAATTGAAGATCTCAGAAGATGGAAAGATCTCCCGTGCTCATGGATTGGTAGGATTAACATTGTGAAAATGGCCATCCTGCCAAAAGCAATCTACAGATTCAATGCAACTCTCATCAAAATACCAACTCAATTCTTTACAGACCTTGAAAAAAAGATTCTCAGCTTCATATGGAGAAACAAAAAACCCAGAATCTCCAAAACAATCCTGTACAACAACAGATCATCTGGAGGTATCTCCATCCCCGATCTCAAGTTGTACTACAGAGCAATAGTAATAAAAACTGCATGGTATTGGCATAAAAACAGAAAGGAGGATCAATGGAACCGCATAGAAGACCCAGAAATAAACCCACACACCTATGAATACTCGATTTTTGACAAAGAAGCCAAAACCATTCAATGGAAAAAAGACAGCATCTTCAACAAATGGTGCTGGTCCAATTAGATGTCTACATGCAGAAAAATGAAAATAGATCTATATTTATCACCATGCACAAAACTAAAGTCCAAGTGGATCAAAGATCTCAGCATAAAACCAGATACTCTAAATCTGTTAGAAGAAAAAGTGGGGAACAGCCTAGAACTCATTGGCACAGGAGACAACTTCCTGAACAGAACACCAACAGCACAGGCTCTAAGAGCAACAATCAATAAATGGGACCTCATGAAACTGAAAAGCTTCTGTAAAGCAAAGGACACTGTCATCAAAACAAAACGACTGCCTACAGATTGGGAAAGAATCTTCACTAACTCTTTATCTGACAGAGGACTAATATCCAGTATATACAAAAAACTAAAGAAGCTGAAAAGCAGCAAACCAAGTAATCCAATTAAAAAATGGGGAACAGAGCTAAACAGAGAATTCTCGACAGAGGAATATCGAATGGCAGAGAAACACTTAAAGAAATGCTCATCCTCATTAGCCATCAGGGAAATGCAAATCAAAACGACCCTGAGATATCACCTTACACCCATCAGAATGGCCAAAATGAAAAACTCAAGGGACAACACATGCTGGAGAGGTTGTGGAGAAAGGGGAACCCTCCTCCACTGCTGGTGGGAATGTAAACTTGTACAACCACTCTGGAAATCTATCTGGCGCTTTCTAAGACAATTAGGAATAGTGCTTCCTCAAGACCCAGATATACCACTGCCAGGTATATACCCAAAGTTTGCTCAAGTACACAAACAGGATATTTGCTCAACCATGTTAATAGCAGCTTTATTTGTAATAGCCAGAACCTGGAAACAACCCAGATGTCCATCAACGGAGGAATGGGTACAGAAATTGTGGTATTTTTACACAATGGAATACTACTCAGCAATCAAAAAGAGGAAATCATGAAATTTGCAGGCAAATGGTGGGATCTAGAAAAGATCATCCTAAGTGAAATATCCCAGAAGGAGAAAGACAAACACGGTATATACTCATTTATATAGACCTATAAGATATGATAAACATAATGAAATCTATATACCTAAAAAAGATAATCAAGAGAGCGGACATGGGGTAAGATTATCAATCCTCGTTTTGAAAGACAGATGGGATGCGCATTAAACATATGACAGGAGTCTACTGAGCGCATTTGAAAAACTCTAACTAGCAGTGTTTTCAAAGCAAAGTCTCATGACCAAACCTTTGGCAGAGTACAGGGAATCATAAGAAAGAAGGGGAGTTAGTCTGATGAGAAAATGATAGGAGCTCCACAAGGACCAAATATATCTGGGCACAGGGTCTTTTCTGAGACTGACATGCAACCAAGGACCATGTATGAATGTAACCTAGAACCTCTGCTCAGATGTAGCCTGTGGTAGCTCAGTAACCAATTCGTTTCCTATAGTGAGGGGAACAAGGACTATTTCTAACAGGAACTCAATGACTGGCTCTTTGGCCTCCCCACCCCCCAAGAGAGGAGCAGTCCTGTTAGGCCACAGAGGAGAGCTTTGCAGCCAGTCCTGAAGATACCTGATAAAACAGAATGGGGAGGAGGTCCCCCCTATCAGTGGATTTGGCAAGGGGCACAGTGGAGATGAGGGAGGGAGGGGGGGAGGAACTGGGAGGGAATGAGGGATCGGGACATGGCTGGGATACAGAGTTAATAAAATGTAACTGATAAGAAAAAAATAAAAATAAAAATAAATAAAATAAAAATGAAAAAAGAAGACTTCCTAGAATTAAATGAAAATAAAGGTACAACATACCCAAACTTATGGGACATAATGAAAGCAGTGCTAAGAGGAAAGTTCTTAGCACTAAGTGCCTTCAAGAAGAAATTTAAAACATCACATATAAGCAACTCAATAACTCATCTGAAGGCCCTAGAAAAAAACTGAAGCAGACACACCTGAGAGGAGTATTGGGCTGGAAATGTTCAAGCTCAGGGCTGAAATCAATCTATTAGAAACAAATAAAACTTTTTAAAGAATCAACAAAAACTTAGCCAAACTAACTAAAAGGCAGAAAGAAACTGTCCAAATCAGTAAAATCAGAAATGAAAACGTGGACATAACAAGAGACACTGAGGAAATTCAAACAATCATTAGGTCTTATTACAAAAGCCTATACGCCACAAAATTTGAAAATCTAAATGAAACAGAAATTGTTTTTTGATAGATTCCACTTACCAAAATTAAATCAAGACCAGGTAGAACGACTAAATTGTCCACTATCCCCCAAGGAAATAGAAGCAGTCATCAACAATCTCCCTTCCAAAAAAAGCCCAGGGTCAGATGGTTTCAGTTCAGAATTCTACCAGACCTTCAGAGAAGAGCTAGCTCCACTTCTCTTCAAACTATTCCACAAATTAGAAATGGAAAGAACATTACCAAACTCATTCTATGAAGCCACAGTCTCCTTGATTCTTAAACCACACAAAGACCCAACAAATAAAAGAGAACATCAGACCTATCTCTCTTATGGACATTGATGCAAAAATACTGAATAAAATACTTGCAAAACCAAATCCAAGAACACATCAAAGATATCATCCACTATGACCTAATAGGCTTCATTCCAGGTATGCAGGGGTGGTTCAATATACAGAAATCCGTCAATGTGACCCACCATATAAACAAACTGAAGGAGAAAAACCACATGATCCTCTCCTTAGATACCAACAAAGAATTTGGCAAAATCCAACACCCATTCATGTTTAAATTGTTGGAGAGATCAGGGATACAAGGCAAATACCTAAACATAGTAAAGCAATGTACAGCAAGCCTATAGCCAACATCAAACTCAATGTAGAAAATTTTAAATCAATCCAACTGAAATCAGGGACAAGGCAAGGCTGCCCACTCTCTCCATATTTCTTCAAAATAGTTATTGAAGTCCTAGCTAGAACAATAAGACAATTGAAGGAGATCAAGGGAATAGAAATGGGAAAGGAAGAAGTCAAATTATCACTATTAGCAGATGATATGATAGTATACATGAGTGACCCCAAAAATTCAACCAGAAAACTCCTTCAGCTGATAAACACTGTCAGCAAAGTGGCTGGACACTAAACAACTCAAAAAAATCAGAAGCCCTCCTGTATACCAAAGACAAAAGGGCTGAGAAAGAGATTAGAGAAACAACACCCTTCACAATAGCCACTAATAACATAAAGTACCCTGGTGTGACCTTTTTGAAAGAGCTGTTTGAAAAAAAACTTAAAGTCTCTGAAGAAAGAAAGTGAAGAAGATATCAGAAGATGAAAAGATCTCCCGTGTTCATGGATCGGTAGGATTAACATAGGGAAAATGGCTATTCTGCCAAAAGCAATCTACAGATTCAATGCAATTCCCATCAAATTACCAGCACAATTCTTTACAGACCTTGAAAGAAAAATTCTCAGCTTCATATGAAATAACAAAAACAACAACAACAACAACAAAAAAAAACAGAATTAGTAAAAGAATCCTCTACAAGAAAAGATCATCTGGGGGTAACTCCAGCCCTGATCTCAAGCTATACTGTAGAGCAACAATACTAAAAAATGCTTGGTACTTGCATGGAAACCGACTGGTGGATCAATGGAACAGAATAGAAGACCCTGAAATAAATCCACACATCTATGGATACTTGATTTTTTACAAAGAAGCCAAAACCATTCAATTGAAAAAAGATAGCATCTTCAACAAATGGCACTGGTCCAACTGGATGTCTCTTTTCAGAAAAATGAAAATAGATTCCTATTTTGTTAATTTTATTTTCTGCACAAAACTAAAGTCCAAGTGGATCAAAGACCTCAACATAAAATCAGACACACTAAACCGCTTAGAAGAAAAAGTGGGAAAGAGCCTGGACCTCATTGGCACAGGAGAATACTTCCTAAGCACAACACAAACAGCATAGGCTCTAAGAACAACAGTCAATAAATGGAACTTCATGAAACTGAAAAGGTTTTGTAAAGCAAAAGACACTGTCATCAGAACAAAACCACAGCCTACAGACAGGGAAAGGATCTTCACCAACCCTATATCTGACAGAGAGCTAATATCCAGAGTATATAATGAACTAAAGAAGTTAAAAAGAACAAATCAAGTAATCCAATTAAAAAATGGTTTAAGGAGCTATACAGAAAGTTCTCTGTAGAGGAATGTAGAATGGCAGAGAAACCCTTAAAGAAATGGCCAATGTCCTTAGCCATCAGGGAGATGCAAATCAAAACAACCCTGAGATTTCAGCTTACACCCATCAGAATGGTTATGATCAAAAACTCAAGTGACAACACATGCTGGAGAGGTTGTGGAGAAAAGGGAATACTCCTCCATTGCTGGTGGGAATGTAAACTTGTACAACCACTTTGGAAATCAATCTAGCCCTTTCTTGGACAATTAGCACAATAGTGCTTCCTCAAGATCCATCTATACCCCTCCTAGGCATATATCCAAAAGATGCTCAAGTACACAACAAGGGCATATGTTCAACCATGTTCATAGCAGCTTTATTTCTAATAGCCAGAATCTGGAAATAACCCAGATGTCTCTCAGTGGAGGAATGGATACAGAAATTTTGGTACTTTTACACAGTGGAATACTACTCAGCAATTAAAAACAAGGAATTCATGAAATTTACAGGCAAATGGTGGGATATAGAAAAGATCATCCTGAGTGAGGTATCCCAGAAGGAGAAAGACAAACACGGTATTTACTCATTTATATGTGGATACTAGACTTATAAGATAGGATAAACATACTAAAAATCTGTACAGCTAAAGAAGATAAACAAGAAGGAGGACCTGGGGTAAGATGATCAATCCTCACTCAGAAAGACAAATGGGATGGACACTGGAAGTAGGACAAAAAAAAAAAAAGAAACAAGACAGGAGCTTACCTTAGAGGGCCTCTGAAAGACTCTACCTAGCAGTGTATCCACAAAGACCAAATATATCTGGGCACAGGGGTCTTTTCTGAGACTTATTCTCCAACCAAGGACCATGCATGGATATAACCTCAAACCCCTGCTCGAATGTAGCCCATGGCAGCTCAGTGTCCAAGTGGGTACCCTAGTAATGGAAATAAGGACTGTCTCTGACACGAATTCAGTGGCTAACTCTTTGATCTCCCCACCCCATATGGGAGGAACAACCTAGCTAGGCCACAGAGGAGAACATTGCAGCCAGTCCTGAAGAGACCTGATAAGCTAGGGTCAGATGGAAGGGGAGAAGGACCTTCCCTACCAGTGGACTTAGATAGGGGCAGGGAGGAGATGAGGGAGGGGGCTACAGCTGTGATACAAAGTAAATAAACTTATAATTAATATAAAAAATAATTTTAAAAAATATGGGTTACAGAACTAAGCAGAGAGTTCTCAAAAGATAAAACACCAATGGCTGAGAAGCCATTTTCTTTTAAATGTTCAACATCCTTAGCCATAAGGGAAATGGAAATTAAAACTCTCCTGAGATTTCATTTCATCTCAGAATGGCCAAGGTCAATACCCAAGCCCCACCCCTTGTTTTTACAAAAGGTGTTAGAAATAGATGTTCATGTCCTCAGGCGTGCACAGAAAACACTCTACTCATTGACCCATCTTTCTGCATCCATTACCAATTTTTTTTCATTTTTTCCTACTCTATTCTATTGTGTTCATTTACATTGTGTTTATTTTCTTTGACTCAAAACTGCACTCTCAGTTTCTATTTCAATAGAACCATTATTCCCCCTCGAGTGATTGGTCTTTTCAATGTCTCTTATTTGCTTAAAGGTTACAAATTTTTAATTACACAGGAGAAAAAGTTCAAGAGCCCTGTTGCCTAATATGATTTTTTTTTACTATGATTTAATTACTATAGCTGATGTATGATTTGGAATACTGCTAAAATAGTAGCTGTTGATTATTTTAATCCATGAAATGTTGAAAGTATGAAAAATTATGTATCTACAAATTAATTCCACTCACTCATAATGCTCCTAAGGCCTCCAAATGGGAAGATAAAACATAGGAAAGATGATGACATCTTTCCTATCTTCTTTCTGAACAGTGTCTGAGGCTAGGGAAATTTCCAGAACTCCATGTCCCACTTGTCCTTTGACTCCTCTGAGAATAGAATGTTTCATTCATGAGGTTTAGGACTTTTGTTTCTTAAGAGAAGATGGAATCATCCACATGCTTTGTATCTTGTTATTGATTCTAGATATTTGTTTATTTCTTGTAATTTCTTTATTTTTCTTCTGTTAAATCCATATTTTTCGTACTCAAAAAAAGAAAACCAGTAGCCATGACAGATAAACATCAATCTGTCTCTAAAACTGTAGAAGAATGAAACCTCTTCTCTCTCATAATTTATAATTCTAAAAAGGGCATGACTAACCAAAACTGGAGTGTTCAAAACGTGGAAGGAAAAATAGGACACAACTCTAAATAATTACCCACAAAACCAATTGTAAATGGATTAAATGGGGTTTCCCTAATGAAAGCTTATCGGCTAACAAAAGGGGTATCTTGCCTACTATAGTTTTCTGTATACGCCAACCACTGCACTGTTTCAATTCTAGAGAGGCAAAGCCGAATGAAACACAGTTAGTGCTTTCCTCAGCTGTTAGCTTCTGCAAGTGCACAGACAAGGAGAAAACAATCATCAATTAAGGTGCTAGAGAAAGGCTTTCAAAGGATCTATGTTCAAGGGAAGAAAGTATTCAACTCCAGTTGTGGTAGTCAAAAATAATCTTGAGAGAAAGAAGCAAAAGTGAGATGCTTTGTAAGAGCCAGTAGAAAGACTTTGCATAGATATGAAAAAGAGAAGTGTTAAACAATTACAATGAAAGGCCATTTCCCATCAGCAAAGGGAATTGGGTTGACAAAAAGTGGTTAAGTGTTTTGTGTTTTGTGTGCAATCGGGACTGTCAGATGTACATCAGTGTGGGGAAAATACCAAGTCATATTCAAAACCCAGTTCAGGTTAGCAGCTATGAACTTTACTGTGGCAATAAACATCAGTTGTGTGCTTTTTTTTCCATTAAGAATGGTGAAGTATGAACTCAGTGGCTAGCTCTCTGACCACCTCCCCCGACCCCCTGCCGAATGAGGAACAACCTTGCCAAGCCACAGAGGAGGAAGGGCAGGAAGACTCCCCCCATCAGTGGACTGGGGGAGAGGCATGGGTGCAGAAGGGGGAAGGAAGGTGAGATTGTTGAGGTGATTTATTTGATTGTACATAAATCTTATTCCAATCTGGAATTGATAGCTCCACACATTTTCAGGAAATGGCATAGTGTAAGTATAGCCTGAAATATAGTTAAACTGAGCCATATTGTTGAAGTCAAGCTCAATGCCAGTGACTGATAACATGAGTAAGAATTAAGTTTGTAAGATTCCCTGCACTCTGCCCAAAGTTTGGCAATGAGTTTCAGCGTCTACTTCAATACCTCAATCAGTCTTTCAGAAGCCTTCTGTGGCAGGCTTCTGTCATGTTCCCTATTTTCTCCCTCTTCCGAAGTCTATCCCATATGCCTTTCTGAATGAGGACTGAGCATGTTACCCAGGGTCCTCCTTATGGCTTAGCTTCTTTAGGTGTACAGATTTTAGTATGTTTATCTAGAACCCCTGCACAGATGTAGCCCATGACAGCTCAGTCTCCAAGTGGTGCCCTAGTAAGAGGAACAGGGACTATCTCTGACATGAACACAGTGGCTGGCTCTTTGATGGCCTCCCCCTGAGCGGAGGGGGAAGTGGCCTTACCAAGCCACAGAGGAAGACAATGCAGCCAGTCCTGATGAGACTTGATAGGCTAGGGTCAGATGGAAGGGGAGAAAGACCTCCAGGAACAGTGGACTGGGGTAGGGGTAGGGGTTGAGAAGGGGGGAGGGCAGGATTAGGAGGGAGGGAGCTACAGATTGGATACAAAGTAAGTAAATTTTAATAAATAAAAATAAACAATAAAGAGAATTAAGTCTGTAAGAGGAAACATCAAAGAACAATTTAGATCAACATTGTGAGGTAGGTAGGACCCCACCATCTGACTACACCATGGCTAGAAGCAAGACCCAGCAGTCCTGTGAAGGGAGAGAATACTGATTATGCAGTTTAAATGGATGTTTTGTTTTTCTTTTTGTTTTTTTTTTAATTTATTTATTTATTTATTACAATTTATTCACTTTGTATCCTGCTGTAGCCCCTCACTTGTCTCTTCCCAGTCCCATTCCCTATTCTCTCCCTATGCCAGTTCCTTAGACCTCTGATAGGGGAGGACCTCCTCCCATTCTCTCTGACCTATGAGGTCTCATCATGTCTGGCTGCATCATCTTCTTCTGTGGCCTGGCAAGGCTGCACCCCCACCCCCCAGGGGGAGGTGATCAAAGAACTGGCTACTGAGTTCCTGTCAGAAACAGCACCTGTACCCCTTACTAGGAAACCCACTTAGAAACTGAGCAGCCTAAGGGCTTCCTCTGAACAGGGGGTCTAGGTCCACTCCATGCAAGGTCTCTGCACGACTCCCTGGGCCCAGGGTTTTTGGCTCTGCTGTTCTCCTTGTAGATTTCCTGTCCCCTCAAGGTCTTTCTGTCTCCCTCTTCTTCCATAAGGATTCCAGCGCTCTGCCCAGAGTTTAGCTCTGAATCTCAGCATCTCCTTGCATAGCCTCGTGGGTAGAGTGTTTCAGAGGTCCTCCGTGGAGGGGTCCTGTCCTGTTCCTTGTCTTCTCCTACTTTCGATGTTTATCCCGTTTTCCCTTCTGAATGAGGATTAAGCATCTTCCCTAGGGCCCTCCTTGTCGTTTAG
Source organism: Psammomys obesus (assembly GCF_907164565.1). Lineage (NCBI taxonomy): Eukaryota > Metazoa > Chordata > Mammalia > Rodentia > Muridae > Psammomys > Psammomys obesus. The sequence goes on along the minus strand of NW_026590656.1, from coordinate 268,409 downwards.
TCCTAAGCAGATGTAGTTCAGAGTTAGGGTAGAGTAGGAGAAGTAATTTCAGAGGAAAGGATGGATCTGCTTCCCACTTTTGGCACCCACGGATTTGGTCGACTGATCTGTGGTCTGGAGTGTGTGGTTGAGTGAATTGTTCTTTATTTTGCAATCTGAAGAGATTGCACAAATGCATGCCTATCTGTGACTGAGCTCAGTTTTAGGGCCTTGGCTTTGAGGGAGGAGCCTTTCTACCTCTTAAAATGTTTTATTGATGTATAATTGTATAGGTTCGAACACAGTGTACTTATTAGAGAGTTTGAATTTTGACAAATGTATGATATGGAAAAACCACAAAGACAAATGTTTCTATTATATCACAAAATTCTCTTTATTCCTTATCTCGGTCAAAATATCCCAGTACTTCACTCACCCAAATCTCACATACACTATCGTTGGGTGTAGACAATCTTCTAATCTGCAGTTGCTCAAGATTCATTTTGGCATTTTCAGAGTTTCATAAAATGAAATTGTATGTATCTGCTCCATTTTCATGGTTGTGTTTGCTTAGAAGTATATTTTTGACATTCATTTCTCTTGAGTGCTTCAGTAACTTGTTGCTTTTCATTCCCAAGTCACAGAACTCACCACAGGAAATCTCTACTTATTCATCAGTGCTGTATGAGACTCTATCTATGCCTTTCTGGGGCTATTAGAAATCAAGCTGTCATGAATATTACCTGGAACTGTGTTTGTGGAAACATTATTATTTCTCCTATGTAAAAACTACAAGTGAATTTGCTATATCACATGCTATTTATTTAACTTCAAGAAGAACTGCCAAACAATTTTCCAAAGCGGCCATTCTATCTCCTTGTCCCAACAGTGTCCTGTGAGACTTCCAGGAGCTTCATCTCATTGCCAACTTCTGACATGATCAAGCTTTCAGTGGAGTCACTCTGGCAGGTCTGTAATGATAGCCTCTTACAGTTTTAATTTGCATTATCTCAGTTACTGTGAATAGTGGGCTTGTTTTCTTTGCATGCTGTAGTTAGTTTTACACCATTTTGTTTTCTTTATTGTAAAGAATCTGTTACACTTTAACCATAAATACCCAGCTATTGTCTTTTCATTATTGTAGCTATTAAATTAATATGTTTTGTATATAAGTCCTTTGCCCTATATGTGCATTGTGAATATTTTTAATTATAAATAATATTGTCTCAAAATCTTCTATGTTATGACTTCTTTTTCATAATATCTTTTAAATATTAAATATCTCTTAGTGGGCTTATACACTAATCTATGTTCAATGTATCTAGTCATTTCTTATAGCTTAGTGCAAAGAATTCTAACATTTTGATAACTTTAATATATGGACTGAAGGTGTACAAAGTAATTGGTTAACTGTCTCTATATAATAATTGTTTCATTAATATTGACTTATACATATTTTGAAAAACATAGTGCATTATATACTGTAGGAAGTAATAGAACTTTTCTCACTTTCCAATTTCAAAAACAATAGTATTCAAACTCTTTAAACATATCGAATACTCAAAATATGAATAATTTAATAAGAGAAATATTCTGATGCCTTATTACTAGGTAAACTTAGAAAGATAAAAGTACACATCACCTTCTATTTGATCATATAGAGTAGAAACTGGGTTCTATGAATGGTAGCTTATTCTGTATTGCTCTTGGAATCTGGATTGGCATTACTTCAATTTTCACATGGAGCTTAATTGACAATAGAACACACACTTGTTATCTACTGACTGTTATAGCAAACTTTCCCAAAATTTAAAAGCTTGAAGTAGTAGTCAGTGTTTTTAGCATAGTCTCTTTTCCCTGGGAGTATAAATAAGTTCAGCTGGGCTGCTCTTTTTTGCAGTTAACAGACATATCATCTGGGGCTGCAGTTCATGGAAGGTTTGGGTGAGATGGGAATTTTTGCTTTCAAATATCTCATGTAATTAATAACTGGAAATTTGATATGAACTGAGCTTCAGCTCTTCTGGTGGTGTTTCTTCATTGCTTTGACGTTGTCTTCTCAGAAATGGACGCTCTAAAAGAATGAATTTGGGCAAAGCCACATTGCCATTAAAATCCAGCCATAGAAGCAACATGCAAACATATATGCTCCTTGCACTTGATTAAGAAAGTTACAAAGAGAATGGGGCTTGGACAACTGACAAGTGGGATTTTGTCAATGCCTCATAGTAATAAAAGCATCTGGAAGGAATATTTATTGATTCAGTCTACAATTTGCCAAAGTTCTACCTTTTAGATTCACCCAACATTGAACATCCATCACAGTCCAGACCTCAGCTTTACTGTTTTTACTTAGGTTACATTGATCTCCAAAATAGGCACATAAGCTAAGTATTCATTTCTCCTTTCACAGAGTACAAAGTGATTTGAAGAACAATTTAGCTTTTTCTGAGTTCTTCCATATAAATAGTATGAAGGATAAAACATGATTTGGAGGCTATTCATAGGTTCACATTCTGATTCCAATAATTAATGACAACGGGAATGAAAACAGAACAGAATTGGTAATTAGCTGCAATTTTGGAAAGTGTTCATTTTGATAAGAAACTGAAATTTTAGTTTGTGTTATCTTTCACATAAGACCAAGACCTCTTACTTCAATCACAAATGTAAAAACAAACATCTTATAGGGAAATGAATGAAGTTCCATAAATCCTCCTGTTTAGGATAGCCTAGGTATTTTGACATTTAGTGTGATATATATTTTCTTATTTTAATTTGTACCACTCTTTTAATTAATAATATTCTGTTAAGCAAATTTTATTTTGTAGCAGTTTTGGCAATAATAAAATATTTGCAAATTAAAGTGAGAACACAGGAGAAAAGACATTTTTTAAAAAATGTTTCCCATGGGGAATGATGTTGCACTTTTGTGATTTGAGCACACAGAAGAGAGAGGCAGGTAAAACAGGAGTTCAAGGCAAGCCTCACCTTGATAAATTCCAAAAGCATTTTTTAAAGTCAGTTTAAGTTAAATATATCCAGACAATCGTCTTATATCAGAATCTCAAACTACATCAATATTAAAGATAATAGATAGAGTCAGCATACTTTGAGATAACAAAAAGAGACCAAAGCTTATTTCTACATCAACATCTCTTTGGATGGTTCTAGAAATCAGACTCCTGAAAACTAGTCTCCATTATTTGCATTTTATGTTTCATTCTACCACAATGTGTTCAAGAACTCAGAACACCTTTATTAAAATTCTATCTATCTATCTATCTATCTATCTATCTATCTATCTATCTATCTATCTATCATTTGTCTATCTGCCAGATTTACATCTGCTCATGAAGAAAATGATTGTACCCTTTTTAGAAAATATGTAAATTCAAATGTAAAAGTTGTACCAAAACATGACATAAGCAAACAAACACTGGACAGAACTTGTGAAAGTGGACAGGCCATTGTTTTAATCGTTGCCTGCTTCATTCCATGAAGTTGCTAGATTTTCCAGTGTTCCTTCAGTGGCAAAATAAGATTGTGTCTCTAGGAGATACTGATTGCAAAATGTCTGCCTCATTTATTATCTAGTACTGTCTGGGAACTTAATAATAGCAGGTAATTGTTTCTGCTGAGGATTTCAGGAACTTGAGACAGGCTAGTAATGAAGGTATTTTTAGTGCTTCTGAAAAGGCCAATCGATTCATGCTATTCATGAGACCACCTTGGCTAACCAAAGACACTTTACTTCAGTAAGCATTCAATAAATTAAATACTTTACATTGTAAATGGCTAGCATGTGTCAGCCTTGAGGTTGTACCTGACAGCAACTACTGATTTATACAGGGTTTTATTTATGACAACTTAAAATGCACTGAAATATTATGTTCTGTGCATGTCTCTGGACAATTGCAGGGATTAGGCAGAGTTGACTTTATCCTCTTATTCCAAGGACAATGGGAGTGACTATGGAAGTCAGACTTCTGGCAAGAAACACATAGTCCATCAATTTGAGTAATGTGGAGAGTGTTTAATAGCGACACTGTTGACAATGGTATGTTCACTGTGTAAGGACACTATGAAAGACACAGCAGTGCCCAGTCACTGTCAACTAGAAACAATGGGTACTCTCTGGTCTAAAAGAACCAGGAGGTGTTGGAGAGATTACCTGACGCTGGAGTTGTAGAGCAGCCTGGAAAACAGGAGAGGAGATCCATTCAGAATTCACAGAGATGAGGTTAAAAGATAAATATCTGATTTCCTCCTGTCTCTTTGACCTGTTGGTATCACTACTATAAGCCAAACTCTGTTGGTCAAGAAGCTTCAGTAATGCAACTCATAATAATCTGCTAATTAAATTAAAGATCAAGATAAAACAACAAAAAAAATTCTAAATGACACATAAAAGTTAAATCCCATAATGTTTCAATGGAAACAGATTTCCATTTGAAATTATACAAGCTTGGGAGTAAAAAGTAGGCTCTGGTCATAGAGTAAAAGCAAGTTCTTTGTATCGTGTAAAGAAGATATATTATCATGAATAACTGTAGTAAATATGTAAATATATCCCTCCTACGATGTAGCGTTGCATTTTCAGTCTGCCTTGCATTGCCAGGGTCACTCATGTGTGTGTGTTTATATATATATTTATTATATATATATATATATATATATATATATATATATATATATATATATTGGCCCTTTATGCTCCTAGTCTCTTAGTTGATTACCAATAAGAAGCTGTGTTTTGAATCATATCATTTTTCCTGCTGGAAATAATGTAATAGATATTAGCTTCATTCAGTCATCATTTTGCATATATAACTATGTAATTAGTATGACAATCCAATGAGTACCTATAGTGTATCAGATGCATAAACAATTAAATGTGCTCGTGGTATTTGCTCTCCATAGGAAGCATGTCCTATGAGATAGGCTTTCATCTAGCAGTACATACACATACCTTAAGGTAAAATAAATGATATGAAAAGGGAACATTTACCTAATTTGGCTGGAGGTTTTAGGAACTATTTGCTTAGGTAGTTATGCTTCAGACTTGAAAGCCGAGAAAGCATAAACCCAAAGAAAGGAATAAACTAAAGAACTTGATGCACAGTAGGAAATTTGGTCATAGGAAACAAAACCTATCTGCTGAAATGGAGCTATCATATGGGGGCACAGACGAAAAAGCAGAGAAAGCAAGGCATGCTGAGCAGAGAATAGGCATTGCCTAGAGGATCTGTAGAGGACTTTAGTGTTTTCTCCAAAGAGCAACAGGAAGCAATTGAAACGTTAAAGCAATGAATGTTATGGTTAATTTTCATTTTCATGTGGATGCTGGACTGGAGAGATGGCTCCGTTGGTCAGAGCACCTGCTCTTCAAAGAAGAGAACCTGAGTTTGAATCCCCACTACCCCCTTAAATAGCACTTCTTTCTGTAAATGCAACATTGGTGAGAGAAATCAGTTTGAGTTTAGGGAACCTGCTGGCCAGTGAGTCTTGCCCATTGAAAAATTCTGTCTCAAGGCAATGAGGTGGGAAACAGAGGAAGTCACCTGGTATCTTTCTTTGGCATGCCGATGCATCTGTTCCCTTGGACACAAGAACCTGTTTACACATGTGCGTGTATCTCACACACATACACCTTACACACACAACACGATATAATACACACAAAATAAACAATAATAATCTTCAAATTTAATAAATATCTCCAATTCGATAGCGTAGAAGGAGTCAGAAAAGATACAAAGAGACCAATTGGAAGCCTGTTGTAGATGCTTAAGTACAGTGTCATATGAAATATAATTTATTTCACTATTCTTTAGTTGATGGTTTGATACTCAGAAAGTACTTGCATGTACTGACTTGTTCATGCAGCTGCACAGATGTCTGTAAATGGTACCCTGATTTTCCCTAGAAAAATTTTCTTCTCCCTAAATCTATATAGTTGGGATAAAACTGATGTATTTCAATCTTCACCATGGCCAAAAAGAATAGTCATTTCTATTTCAGTTATCTTTTGAATAATATTGGGAAAAAGGAAACAACTTTGTTGGGGAAGTTTAGAATTGCCAGATTTAATCTGGAGATGGTGACAATTGCTCCCCTCTCCCCGAAGTGGCAAATTTACATAAGGACATGTCCAAATAGACAGAAAATCAGTTCCAAGTTATAAAGCTGGACTAATGACCGATAATTTCTTTACAGTCATTATTGAGAATCAATGATGAAACAATTACTACTTCTGGAATCATAAAGGGTAATATGTTCTCTAGTTTTGTTTAAACCAAATCGTTCCATTTCTCTCAACTGCAGTGCAAATGTTCTAAAAAGTAAGACATCAGAACGCAAATAGTTGAGATCTTTTGTTACATCATATTTAGGCAGCCCCATCGGTGAGACTGCTGGTTTAATTTCCAGTATGATGGGAAAAGGGACCATACATTCTAATGAAGAAGCAGAAAGACTCATAAGGTGTCAGTGCTTGACGAAGAACTATAAGTAACTAGGGAATGCTGAGAGTGATAGAAAACATCTTCCCTCAGTGTAGAGCACACCAAGGGGCAATATAATACCAAAAGATCAGCACTGAAAATATATTCATGTGAATAACATTAAATGCACTGAACAGGCTATATTTATAAATTAAAGTGTGTGTCTGTGTCTGTGTCTGTGTCTGTGTCTGTGTAAGTGAGTGTAACAACAATTAAAGAAAAAGAAACCATGAACTTAAATGAAAAGATAATGGGGTACATGGGAGTTTAGAGGGAGAAAAGTGAAGGGATAACTGATATCAGTATATAATACTCTCAAACATTATATTAAATTTTTAAAGAGAACAAAAATATCCCCACAAAGGTTTAGTCTAAACAATATTTGTTGTAGCGTTCAAGTATAAATATTTCAATGGAAAGAAAATAAATTTGTAGGTAGAGAATAATTACAATATCATATCACAAAGTGTCTGTCAAAAAATAAGAAAAAAACAAATGTGAGACATATTCTCTTTTAAACACTGTATTTGGAATTTATATGTCCTAAGTATGTCTTACCTCATAAATTATCTAGATAGTATAACTATCTATGTAAGGCTAAACCATTTAAATATTATTCTAGAGATTATGAACGATATACCATAGGAGAAATGAAAACTTCCATGAAGCGCTCTGCTGGTCAATACAGGATTACCTTGTAATTTACAGCTTCCCAAGTTTTTTGCAGTCAGGTGTAGACCAAATGTGTGAGCAAAGTGGACACAAGCTGGACTGTGCAGATGGATCTTATATTTGTTTTAATGACCTGAAATTGATTCCTGGGGAAAAAAAAAATAGTGCCTATCTGGGCTTGTTTTTCCGAATAGCTATCTTTTTCTAAGAATTTATTTTATCTTCTGGTTATGGATTTGTGAATTTCATAGTTGACCCAGTTTCCCTTTTATGTGCAATGTCATCTAGAAAAAAAAGTATCAAAAATAAACTCAAACTATTCAGATATAAGTGTTAATTCTTTCAGGGATTTAATTTTCCTTCTGTGCATGCTATTCTTCTATCGTCACCAAACATATGCCTGTCTATTCACATATTGACCGATCAATTGATCAACTTTTGAAATTTTGTCAATTACTAATATTTCTATAGAGATTCTGAGGAGGACAGTGGATCACCTGAGTAACTCTCAGCTGGCAGAACTTTCCACCTGCTCCCGAGCTGCCCGGTCCACCTGGGTCGCAGACAAGGAGCCCAGCAGAGACAGTGAACCCATAGAAGGTGAACCAGGTGCATAACCAAAGCCTCAGTGTCTCTCATACCAAAGAGGCCTGAGAGGTACCAGGGGATTTCTCAGCTCAGAGACTTTTTTGCCTTCTCCCCATCTGCCCAGCCTACCTAGTTCAGAAACAGTGAACCCAGCAAAGGCAAGCTAGCTGCAGGACAATCACCACGTTGTCCCCAAACCCGAAGAGGCCTGTGGGGCACCCAAGAAGCTCTCCACTCCACTTGGAGGTCTTTTTGCCAGCAACCCAGGTGCCTGGCCCAACTGGAACAGAGATGGTGAAGCCAACTGGGAAACCACCAGGCCAGTGAACACCAGAAACAACCAGATGCCAAAAGGCAAGCATAAGAACACAAACAACAGAAAGACACAAATGTTATATACTCACTTATGAGTGGATATTAGACATATAATATAGGATAAACATACTAAAATCTAGACAGGTTTAGCATGAAGGAGGACCTTGGATAAGATGTTCAATCCTCACTCAGAAAAGCAAATGGGATGGACATCAGAAGAGGGAGAAAGCAGTGAACAGGACAAGGGCCTACCACAGAGGGCCTCTAAAAGACTCTACCCAGCAGGGTACCAAAGCAGATGCTGAGACTCATAACCAAACTTTGAGCAGAGTGCAGGGAATCTTATGGAAGAAGGGGAGAAAGACCAGGAGAGAACAAGAGTTCCACAAGGAGAACAACAGAGCCAAAAATCTGGGCCCAGGGTTCTTTTCTGAGACTGATACTTCAACCACAGACCATGCATGGCAATAATCTAGAACTCTTGCACAGATGTAGCTCAAGGCAGCTCAGTCTCTAAGTGGGTTCCCAAGTAAGGGGAGCAGGAACTGTCTCTGACATGAACTCAGTGGCTGGCTGTTTGATCACCGCACCCTGGGGGAAATGAAGCTGTACCAGGCCACAGAGGAAAACAATGCAGCCCGTCCTGATAAGTCCTGATAGGCTGGGGTCAGAAGGAAGGGGAGGAGGACCACCCCTATTAGTGGACTGGGGGAGGGGCATGGGTGGAGAAGAGGGAGGGAGAGCGGAATTCATAGAGGATGAGGGAAGGGGCTACAGCTGGAATACAAAGTGAATAAATTGTAATAATTTTTAAAATTTTTTTAATTTTTTTAAAAATGTAATGGAAAAAAAAAAACTTAGGGCCATATGGCACCACTGGTAACCAGCAGTCCTACCGCAGCAAACCCTGGAAATTCTATCACCCTTGAACGGCTAGAAAATAATTTTAAATCAGAGTTTATGAAAAAGATAGAGGCATTAAAGGAAGAAAATGAATCTCTAAATGTAGCACAGGAAAATACACTCAAACAGATGAAAGAGTTGTTCAAATAAACCCCTTTAAGAAATACAAGAAGCTACACTCAAAACAGAGAAGAAAATGAATAAAACTGTTCAAGACCTATAAATGAAGTTAGAAGCAATAAAGAAAACACAATCTGAGATAATCCTAGAGATGGAAAACCTAGGAAAGAGGACAGGAATTGTGGACATATGCATCACCAACAGAATACAAGAGATGCAAGAGAGAATCTCAGCTGTAGAAGATATAATGGAATAAAGTCAAAGAAAATGTTAAATCAAAAAAGTTCCTGACACAGAACATCCAAGAAATCTAGGACACTATGAAAAGAACAAACCTAAGAATATTAGGAATAGAAGAAGGAGAGGGCTCCAAACTCTAAGGTCTAGAAATTACTTTCAACAAAATCATAGACGAAAACTTCCTCAACCTAAAGAACGAGAGGCCAATATACATATAAGAAAGTTACAGAACACGAAAGAGATTGGACCAGAAAAGAAAATCCTCACACCACATAATAATCAAAGCACTAAATGTACAGAACAAAGAGAGAACTCCTACAGCTGATAAACAGTTTCAGCAAAGTAGACAAATATAAGATTAATTAAAAAAACAATAATCAGGGCTCATCAGGACTGATTGCATTGTCTTCCTCTGTGGCCTAGCAAGACTGCACCTCCCAGGAGGAGGTGATCAGAGAGCCTGCCACGATAGGTGGACTAGGGAAGGGGCATAGGGGGAGAAAAAAGAGGAAGGGTGGGATTTGGAGGAGAAGAGGGAGGAGGCCACAGCTGGGATACAAATTGAATAAATTGTAATAATAATAATGAGTTTAAAAAATGTTTAACTAAACCTTCAGCAGAGTTGCAAGGAATCAAATGAAAGAAGGGGAAGTAAGTAAGACCAGGAGAGGACGGGAGTGCCACAAGGACCAAATATATCTGGGCACAGGGGTCTTTTCTAAAACTGATTCACCAACCAAGGACCATGCATGGATATAAACTAAAACTCCTGCTCAGATGTAGCCCATGGCAGCTCAACATCCAAGGGGAGTTCCCTATTAAGGGGAATAGGGGCTGTCTCTGACATGAACTCAGTGGCTGGCTCTTTGACCTCCCTCCTCTCTGAAGGAGGAGTAGCCTTGCTAGACCACAGAGGAGGACATTGCAGACAGTCCTGATGAGACCTGATAAGCTAGGGTCAGATGGAAGGGGAGGAGGACCTCCCCTACCAATGGACTTAGAGAGGGGCAGGGAGGAGATGAAGGAGGGAGGGTGAGCTTGGGAGGGAATGAAGGAGGGAGCTACAGCTGTGATACAAAGTAAATAAACTGTGATTAACATAAAAAAATAAAAATTTAATTATAAAAAGAAATGCTCTCCTCAGGGTTTTTTTTTTTTTTTTTTTTTCTTTCTTTCTTTTTTGGTCTCCTTTTGGGGCTCCTGACCCCTTCCTGTCCTTCTTTTTTGTTTGTTTGTTTGTTTGTTTTTAATTTTTATTAATTACACTTTATTCATTTTGTATCCCCCCCATAAGCCCCTCCTTCCTCCCCTCCCGATCCCACCCTCCCTCCCCTTTCTGCATGCATGCCACTCCTCAAGTCCACTGATAGGGGAGGTTCTCCTCTCCTTTCTGATGTTAGTCTACCAGTTCTCATCAAAAGTGGCTGCATTGTCCTCTACTGTAAAGAACCAAATCCCGAACATTCAAATTTACCAATAAAGACTCATGGGCCAGATGCTGGGGTGAAAACTTGCTAGGCAGAGAAATCACCCAGTATCTTCCTACTTAACCTACATCTCAAAAGGAAAACAAAAACAAACAAACAAAAAAACACAAATACCTTTCCTACTTAGCTCATGCCCCAGAAACAAAAGAGCCGTTTCTCTTCCTCCAAGGTGTCTTAAATACCCTTCAACTCAATGTCCCTCTTTTCTACTTCCTATGTGGCTCTATCTGTCCTCTGGACTTCCTCTCACTATGTATGTTTTTTTCCCCATGTTCACTTCCTCTCAATCTGGTTGCTTGCTCCACCTCCTGACCCAGGATTATCTTTAATTAATATTGTTTACAGAAATCTCTTGGATTGAAGGTATGTGGTAAGAATGAGCCATACCACCACTGCCTGTTTACAATAAATAGAAAATTCTTGAATTAAAGGTGAATGCTAGGGCTGAGAGACACTACAACTAGAAACAGGTTAAGTCAGTTCACAATCTCTGGGTTCACAATGGGATCAAATATCCAGCAACAGCTTGCAGTTCAGAGGTTTAGTTCCTTGTCATCATGTTGTGAAGCACTGCAGCACATAGGCAGACATGATCCTGGAGAGCGGGGGAGGGGGATTCTACATCTAGATCAGCAGACAGCAAGAAAAGAGATCATGATACTGGGCCTGGCTTGGGCTTTTGAAAGCTCAAAATGACCTAATGTCACTTTTTCTCTAACAATGTCACACCTGCTGCAAAAGGCCACACAATCCAACTGTGTCACTCCCTATGAGCCTATGGGGGACATTTTCTTTCTTTTTTTTCAGTATTATTATTATTTTTTTTTTATTAATTACACTTTATTCATTTTGTATCCCCCCAAAAGCCCCTCCCTCCTCCCCTCCCTATCCCACCCTCCCTCCCCTTTCTGCATGCATGACACTCCCCAAGTCCACTGATAGGGGACGTTCTCCTCTTCTTTCTGATCTTAGTCTATCAGTTCTCATCAAAAGTGGCTGCATTGTCCTCTACTGTGGCCTGATAAGGCTGCTCCCCCCTCAGGGGGAAGTGATCAATGAGCAGGCCAAACAGATTATGTCAGAGGCAGTCCCTCTTCCCATTACTATGTAACCCACTTGGACACTGAACTGCCATGGGCTACACCTGTGCAGGGGTTCCAGGTCATCTCCACGAATAGTCCTTGGTTGGAGTATGAGTCTCTGGGAAGTTCCCTGTGTTCAAATTTTCTTGTTCTGTTGCTCTCCTTGTGGAGTTCCCATCCCCTCCAGCTCTTACTATTTCCCACTTCTTACATAGAATTCCATTCACTCTGCCCATCAGTTGGCCATCAGGCTCAGCATCTGCTTTGACAGTCTATACTGCAGAAGCTTTCAGAGGCCCTCTGTGGCAGGTTTCAAGGTTGTTTCCTGTTTTCTTCTGGCTTTCAGAGGCCCTCTGTAGCAGGTTCCGAGGTTGTTTCCTATTTTCTTTTTCTTCTGATGTCCATCCTCTTTGCCTTTCAGGATGGGGATTGAACATTTTAGTTAGGGTCCTCTCTTTTGCTTAGTTTGTTTAGATGTACAGATTTTAGTGGGTTTATCCTTCTATTCCCTTCCCCTTCTTCCAAAAGATTCCCTGTGAGTACCTTTGCTTTACAGAAGCTTTTCAGTTTCAAGAGGTCCCATTTATTACTTGTTGATCTTATTCTGTGTTTTTTTGTTTTTCCATATGAAGTTTAGAACTGTTCTTTCAAGAGTTTTCAAGAACTGTGCTGGTATTTTGATGGGGATTGCATTGGCCATTTTCACTATGTTAATCCTATCTATGCAAAGATGTCCTACATCTTTCCATCTTCTGATATCTTTTCAATTTCTTTCTTCAGAGAATTTAAGTTCTTGTCATAGAGATCTTTCACTCACCAAAACAGAAAACAAACAAACAAACAAACAAAAACCTGAGGAAAGCATTTCTTTTTTTTAATTAAATTTTTTATTTTTTATATTAGTTACATTAGTTTTTTATATTAGTTACATTAGTTTATTTACTTTGTATCCCAGCTGTAGCACCCGCCTTCCTTCCCTCCCAACCCCACCCTCCCTCCCTCATCTCCTCTCTGTCCCTCTCTAAGTCCACTGATAAAGGGAGGACCTCCTCCCCTTCCATCTGACTCTAGCTTATCAGGTCTCTTCAGGACTGTCTGCAATGTCCTCCTCTGTGGCCTAGCAAAGCTTCTCTTCCCTCAGGATGGCTGGGGGAGGTCAAAGAGCCAGCCATTTTGTTCATGTCAGAAACCGTCCCTTACTAGGGAACCCACTTGATTACTGAGCTACCATGGGCTACATCTGAGAAGGGGTTCTAGGTTATATCAATCCATGGTCCTTGGTTGGAGAAACAGTCTCAGAAAAGACCCCTGTACCCAGATATATTTGGTCCTTGTGGAGCTCCTGTCAATATTTCCAGCAGAAACTGATGCACCAACCAAGGACTATGCATGGAGAGGACTGACTCCCTCCTCAGATGTAGCCTACTGGAAGCTCAGTCTCCATGTGGGTTAAGGAGCAATGGGAGCAAGGGCTGCCTCTTCATGAACTTTGATCACTTGCCCCTAGTTATGTGGCCTTGCCAGGCCACAGAGGAGGAGGATCCAGGCAGTCCTGATGAGATTTAGTAACCTATGGGCAGATGGCAGAGAAGGAGCACTCCCCCTGTTTTCCATGGACCAGGGAATAGGGGGGGAAGCGGTAGGGAGGGTGGGTTGGGAGGAGTTGAGGGAGGGGGCTTCAGTCAGGATATAAAATAAGTAAATTGTAAATTTTTTTTTAATTTAAAAAGACAAAGGACACTTTCTATAGAATAAAAAGACAGTATACACACTTGGAAAAGATCTTTATCAATCCTACATCAAATTCTAATATCCAAAATATATAATGAACTCAAGAAATCAAAACCCAATAAATAAAATAACCCAATTAAAAAATGGAGCACAGAACTAAACGCAGAGTTTACAACAGAGGACTATCAAATGGCCAAAATGTACTTAAAGAAATGCTCAACTTCCTTACTCATTAGGGAAATGCAAATCAAAAGGATTCTAAGATTCCATCTTATACCAGCCAGAATGGCTAAGATCAATATCTCAAGTAACAATACTTACTGGCAAGGGTGTGGAGAAAGGGGAACACTCCTCCATTGTTGATGCGAGTATAAACATGTACAAACACTTTGGAACTCAGTCTGGTGCTTTCTCAGAAAATTGGGAATAACTTTACCTCAAGACCCAGCTATACTCCTCCTGGGTATATGCACAAAAGACATTCTGAGGTATCACAAGGACACTTGTTCAACTATGTTCATAGCACCTTTATTGACAATAGCTAGAATCTGTAAACACCCAAAGAATAGATAAAGAAACTGGGGTAATTTATGCAATGAGATACTACGCAGCTATTAATCATGAAATTTTCAGACAAATGGATGGAACTAGAAAGATCATCCTGAATGAGGTAACACAGATCTGAAAAGACAAACATGGTATGTACTCACTTATAAGTGGATTTTAACCATATTGTACAGGATAAGCATACTACAAGGCACAGACCCAAAGAAGGGAAGGTAAGTAATGAGGAGGATTTAGGGGAGGATGCATAAATCTCTCTCAGAAGGGGAAATAGAATAGACAGAAGTAAAGGTTGAAGAGAGAAAACAAGGTAGGAGAGGAGGCATAGAGAGTTAAGAGGGTAGAGATCAGACCTGAGGAGAACAAAGATGAGAGGAAAGAAGGCCTGTAGAAAAAAGAGAAACTTGTCATAGAAACATGTCTGTGACAAGCTTGGGACCTAAGCTTGAGATCTAAGGGTAGATTCTGGGAGGATATGGAGGGGATTCAAGTAGAGACTCCTAGCAGAGATTATGCAGACTGAAGAAGATATCCTCTAACTAGACTAGTCTTCTAATAGACGGGAGCACCCACCCTCTAGAACTTCATCCCAAAATGTGGAGGGTTAAAGATAGAGCACAGATTGAGGGAATTTTCAACCCAATGCCTGGCTCTACTAAAGACCCACCCTATTGGAATGTGTAACCCCTGACACCATGAACAACACTCTGCTAACTCTGCAGACAGGAGGCTGTCAGAGTTGTCCTCTGAGAGGCTCTATACAGCAGAGCCTCTAAACAGAAGCTGAGACTCACAGCCAAATATTGGTAAATGTGTAGAGAATCTTGAGGAACAGTGGGAGGGAAGAGAAAAGGACCCAGAAATGACAGGATCTCTAGAAGAAGACAAAGAGAGCCAAGTAACCTGGGACCAGAGGGTCTTGCTGAGACTGAAGCATCAACCGAGGACCAAGCATGAACTGTACCTAGGGCCCTACATATATGTAGCAGATGGGCAGCTTAGGCTTCAAGTGGATCCTCTAGTGGAGACTGCATTGGACACAGACTTGCTTGCCAGATTTTCATTACTTTTCCCTGGCCGGACTGCCTTGACAGGCCACAGGAAAAGAAGACAAATTTAGTCCTGATGCAACTTGATGAGCTGGGGTGGGTGGGAAAAAAAAGTGGAAGGGAGGTGACAGAGGTGGGAGTGAGCATGAAACTGGGAGGGCAGGACAAAAGGGCTACAAGGTTGTAAAGTTAATAAAATAAATCAATTAGAAAAAATTAAAAGTATCTATATAGCTACATTTATATGATTTGCTACTCATTTCTTTTTATGATTTTTAATTTTTATATTTATTACAGTTTATTTACTTTCTATCCCAGCCATAGCCCCCTTCCTCATTCCCTCACAATCCCATCCTCCCTCCCTCATCTCCTCCCTGACCCTCTCTAAGTCCACTGATAGGGGACTTTCTCCTCTCCTTCCATCTGACACTAGTTTATCAGGTCTCCTCAGGACTGGCTGCACTGTCCTCCTCTGTGGCCTGTCAAGGCTGCTCCTCCCTTGGGGGTAGGGGGTGTCAAAAAGCCAGCCACTGAATTCATGTCTGCTGTTCATTTCTTAAAGGTATGTTTTATTTATAATTCTGTTATATTAATTGTTTTTATAAAATCTCTGATAATACTAGAGGAAAAACTCAGGGGAAAAAATGGAATATTTAGAGACCATAGGGCTATCAGGGAGCCTGGCTAGGAGTTTAATGAACAGAATCTTACTAATAAGAAATACCAGGGGTAAGGGAAGATAATGTGTAAGTCAATGTAAGATGATTCTTGCTACAAACAGGACAGAATAGTCTGATGGTAATAGCTAAAGTGGAGGATAAGGAACCAGTCATTACCAAAGGTGTTGGGATCTTGTCTAAACTCTTTCATAGGATCCTTGCTAAAACTATATAATACAGTGATGAGCACGGAAGTTCTAAAGTCAACACCTAGTTGGGAAGAATCCAAAAATGACGTAAAGCCAAAAAATGAAGTAAAACGGGTATTTGATGTTTACCTCATCTTAGAGTTTGTTAGTTTTCTCCATTATGAGAGAAATATGTAAATCACAGCAGATGATTATAATGAAAACAAGAAATGCATGATAATACAATACATTCTGAGAAGTCCTGAGAAGAAACTAGGAGTCAAGTGCTAGTGTGTGTGGCAATAAATATAGAGAGTAAATTTGACAGGTTTACAATCACCATGAAAATAAACCTCTGGGCATATGTGTAGGGGTGTTCTTGATTAAATTATTGAAATTGGAAGACCCACCTTAAATGTAATTAGTTCTACTCCTTGGGCTGGGAAACCAATTTGAATTGAAAGGAGAAGGTACCTGAACAGTAGCACTCATCACTCTCTGATCCCTGACTGGAAATACTGTGTGGCCAACTGACTTCCCCATCCATCCCAGTGAACTGTATTCCCTCAAACTGTGACCGAAAGAGGACCATCCATGCTTAAACGTCCATGTCAGATCAATGAGAAAAGTAACTAATACAGCTGGTCACATATAGTCTGGGAACTTCAAAGGCAGAAGAACAAGTTGGAAAACATTTTTTTTTTTATGCTCTGTCACTCTGGGCACCAAAAATTTGAATAATAGAGGCAAATAGAGTTAGATCAAGGTAAAGCATATTTGAAAGAATCAACATGGTGAGAAATTAGTTAACCACACCAAAATCGCTCTTAATAACGACCTGAGAATCATTTACAAATGCATTGGTAGACATTTGCAGTGAGCAAGAAGGACAATCAAATGACCCTGTGTCTAGATGGGTATTTGTGAACCAAGGATAACTCAGACCACAAACAAAGTGTAGACCCTTAAAATAATTTCAGAATACTAAAGAACAAACTAAAATAAATCCACCTCCTTAATAATTTGCTAAATAAAAGAAAAGTTTTTAAATAATGCATAAAGTCAATATGTGGTAACCTCTTTGAAAGAAAAGCAATTTTTTTTTTTTTTTTTTTTTTGCTGAAAAAAGACATGAAGCAAAACAAAAAACATGATTACGCAACACAATCAGATTAAAGAAAAAGGGTAAGTCAGTGGGATTTTCAAATAAAAACAGAGTGGAGAGTTGTGCTGACAGTACGAATGAGACTTCATAAAAATAAGCGATGTTGCCACTTTTGATGAGAACTGATAGACTAAGATCAGAAAGAAGGAGAGGAGGACCTCCCCTATCAGTGGACTTGGGGAGTGGCATGCATGCAGAAAGGGGAGGGAGGGTGGGATCGGCAGGGGAGGAGGGAGGGGCTTACGGGGGGATACAAAATGAATAAAGTGTAATTAATAAAAAATTTTTTAAAAAATAAGCGATGTTAACATGACAACTTCACCACTGCTCCCTAGATGTAGAAGAAAACACAGAATGAAGCAATGAGACCACACAACAGCTGACTGCTATGCAGAAAAGATTTTCTGAATCTGTTACAAGACAGAGAGCAAGGAAATTCTCCAAGCGAAGGAACCAGATCCACTTGAAGGTCACGGAACCCCCTGGAAGAAAGGGAGGAAAGACAGACTGTAGGAGTCAGAGGGGATGGGGGACAATAGAAAAACATGGCCCACTGAATCAACCGAGCAGGATGCATATGGGCTTACAGAGACTGAAGTGGGAAACAAGCAGCCTGCATTGTTCTGCACCATGTCATCTGCAAATGTGTTCTGGCTTATAGCTTGGCGTTTTTGTAAGAATCCTAACAGTGGCAGTGGGTATATCCTTGACTCTTCTGTCTGCTCTTGAGACTCTTGTTCTCCTACTGAGTTGTTTTATCTAGCCCCAATATGATGTTTCTTGCCTTGTATTATTGTACTTTGTTTTGTCCTGTTTGGTTATGGTTTGGAGACCTGCTCTTTTCTGAAGAGGAAACTGAGTTGAGAGTTGATCTGAAAGAGAAAGGAGGTGGAGGCAGTTAGGAGGCGTGGGGGAAGGGAAACTGTGGCTGGGATGTATTGCATGAGGGAGAATCTGTTTTCAATACATATAAATGATAGAAGATAGATAGATAGATAGATAGATAGATAGATAGATAGATAGATACATACATACATACATACATACATACATACATACATACATACATA